>NC_081314.1:44429242-44732394 GCF_026419965.1 Kogia breviceps
ACAGTCCTTTATCAGATATGTATTTTGCAATTGTATTCTCTCAGTCTGTGGCTTATTTTCCTGTTCTCTTGACATTATCATTCTCAGTGAAGAAGTTTTTACTTTTAATGAAATCCATCTTATCAATTATTTATTTCATGGATCCTACCTTGGTGTTGTATCTAAAAGTTATCACTATACCCAAGATCATCTAGGTTTTTTCCTATGTTCTCTTTTAGGAGTTTTATAGTTTTGCATTTTACATTTAGGTTTGTGATTCATTTTGAGTTAATTTTTGTGAAGGGTGTGAGATCTGTGTCTAGGTTAATTATTTTGAATGTGGATGTCCAGTTGTTCCAGCACCATTTGTTGAAAAGATTACCTTTGCTCCATTGTATTGCCTCTGCTCCTTTGTTGATTATATTTATGGAGATCTATATCTGGGCTCTCTGTTCCGTTCCATTGATCTGTTTCTCTATTATTTCACCAGTTCCACACTGTCATGATTACTATAACTTTATAGTTGAGTCGTGAAGTCAGGTAGTGCCAGTCTTCCCTCTTTGTTCTTCTTCAATATTGTGTTGGCTATTCTGCATTTTTGCCTTTTTATATAAACTTTAGAATCAGTTTGTCAATATCCACAAAATAACTTGCTGGGATTTTGATTGGAATTGTATTGAATCTATAGATCAAGTTGGGAAGAATTGACATTTTGACAGGTTGAGTCTTCCTATTCACGAGTATGGAAGTATATCCTTTCTTTAATATTTAGAAACATATCTGGATTTTTCAGATTCAATTTCTCATATTTTCTAAGAAGCTGCAGAATATATTTATTGAGAAGGGAAATTTACATTTTATTTTTAAAAACAAACTTGTTTATTGGTTATGTTATGTTTGTTAGTACTTGTGATGCAGATCTTGAGACAGATAGGACTATATTAACTACCACACATTCAATCTATTGAGCTGTGTCAAGAGAAGTGTAGGGAAATCAGTTACACTTCATAATGAAAGCAAGTCTACTCGGCATTGACAGAGTTGCTGGTTAGATTTCTCATGTTATGAGAGATAAAGAGCAATTAAAGTGAAAATTTCTATTTACCCCTTCAGAATGTAAGGAAAATCATTAAGAGCCAATCATATTGGAAGATTTTTCACAGCGGGAGGAAAGGTTGAAGGCAGATTAAGTGTTCAGACCTGCCAGAATCATTCAACAGAATCTTTCCATACTTGGCAGCATTAGGCAAATGCCAATGGACTCCATTCATATAAGGAATATGGTACTTATTCCTTAGCCTTTGAAAGGGGCTCACAGCCCCTTTCAGTTCCACTAAAATGTTTACTTTGATGAAGAATGGTTTATTTTAATTCCTAGGCCTATGGAATTAAATAATTAATAAGCACCTAAGATTAGTGCTTATTTTCTTGGTAGGGATAAAATACATATTCTTATGTTTCATAGAAAATTTTAAAATATTTTACTTGAACAAAACCCATCTAACTTTAGTGTTGGGGGCAAAGTGATAGATTCAAGAGATATCTTAAAGAGAATCAGGTAACTTCATTTATCTGCTCGACGTGTTAATCTGAATCAAATGACATTGAAACACATTGCTAATCATACACTGAAATGTCAAAATTGGATACCAATCCCCAGAAATTCCAATATCAACATATTTTGGATCATTTAGTGAGTATATTCCAAGTTTCCCATTTGTGGATTATATGTCAAAACAGTTCCAAAATATCAAGCTTAAGATCTTCTACTCTTCACCTATTGTTTATGCAATGCAAAATTTAAATCATTGTGTAAAATATTACATTACTTTAATATTCAGTAGGGATATGTTGAGAATGCCATGCACATTTAAAATCTCTTAAATTATTTAACATACGAAAATCCATCTGTGTTACTGTTTATGTAAAAAAGCTTTTCCTAGTTCCTTGGCAGTAGCAATTAAGCTTCATTTTTCATGTCAAAGCTTAATAATCACAAAATATGGTGCCTGTACTCAATAAATTTACTTATGAAGAATACTGAATCCTCCTTGATCAATTAATTATCTTTGAAATCCTCCTCCATGGAATTTAGAAATTTCAGATTTATAAAAGGCTATTTAAGAAATAGTAAGGTTGGGCTTCCCTGGTGGCGCAGTGGTTGAGAATCCACCTGCCGATGCAGGGGACACGGGTTTGTGCCCGGGTCTGGGAAGATCCCACATCCCACATGCCACAGAGCGGCTGGGCCCGTGAGTCATGGCCGCTGAGCCTGCACGTCCGGAGCCTGTGCTCTGCAATGGGAGAGGCCACAACAGTGAGAGGCCCGCATACCGAAAAAAAAAAGAAATAGTAAGGTTAGGACAGAAAGAAAGAGAGTAAAGTTGTAGGACATTAAGCCAAGGTTAAAAATAGTTTTGCAATTCACCAGTCCTTTATTGAAAGTAAGCAGAGGTGATTACACTCAGAAATGAGAGACAATATTTATTTCATTTATTTTCGTTACCTGTATATATTTGTTTCCAAGAGTTGCTGTAATAAGGTACTACAACCGGATGTCTTAAAACAACAAAAATGTATTCCTTCACAGTTCTCGAGGTCAGAAGTCTTAAATCAGGGTGTTGGCAGGGTTGATTCCTTCCTGAAGACTCTAGGAGAGGATCCTTCCTTGTTTCTTCCAGCTTCCGGTGGATTCAGGTGTTCCTTGACTTGTGGTAATAAAACTCAAATCTCTGCCTCCGTCTGTACAGGGCTTCTCTCCTGTTTCTTCTCTTCTGTCTGTGTTTTCTTTTCTTATAAAAACACTTGTCATTGAATTTAGAGTCTACCTGGTTAATCCAAGATGATCTCATCTAGAGATTCCTTACTTAATTACAGCTGTAAAGACCATTTTTCCAAATAAGGTCACATTCACAGGTTCTGGGAGTTCAGACTTAAGAGAGATCTTTTTGGGGCCACAACTCAACCCACTGCAATTGATTAAGAGCATCTTATAAATGTTAATTTTTTGGTTTTGATAATTTTACTAAGATGCTAATATTAGGAAATCTGGGTGTGTTATTTTCATAACTTTCCGGTAAGTCTAAAATTATTTCAAAATGGAAAGTTAAAAAAAAAAAGAAATAAAGCTCCTTGAACCCCACTTCAAACTTACTGAATCCCAGTCTCTAGGGGGAGGAGATGTGCATTTAATGTTAATAAGTGCTCCAGATAATCCTTGTGTAGACTCAGAAATTATAATTCCCCTTTTAGAGAAAAGAAGTACAGCATAAAATAAGTGCCTTTTTTGTCCAGCATTGGTTACAGGAGATTTATAGGTCACAATTCAGTATATGGTTTTTACAGATGAAAGTGGATGATGCCCCCACCAGAGTTTGCATGGTGGCGCTGGGTTTGTCTAAGAGCTTGTCTAAGATTAAAACTCCAATGCTGCAACATATTTGAGTTTAACTCCTTTATAAGTGTTCGTTATTTTAGAAGTGCTAGAATCTACTCCATAATCTCTTGTGCAATGACTTGTGCTTACTTTGTTTCATGTCATGACCATTGATTGATTGTTTTTGAGGTGGGATTTCAACCATTATAGAGAGAAGTGTGATTCTGCTTTACTCTAGTTCCCTAATGGTAAAATATTCAGTTTAGATGCTTTGAACTGCAGCCTGTCTGGTACTTAGTTCTTTCAACAACCTGATTCACTGATTATTGCAATGATTGCTTCTGCAAAGTTCCTAGTTGGAAAGTGAAAGAGTTTAAAACTCAGCCAGCTGCTTTGTGAACTTGATATTAACTGATGATCAACTGATGTTTTTATTTGAATAACTGAATTTCTGTGTGTCAATTGACTGGTAGTTCTGGTGTCTGCAAGCTAAGCTTTAACCTACTCCAAAGGTGTGCACCGTCTAAGTACACTGCCCATTTACAACCACCTTAAAAAGGCCTTGTCCACAGAAATAGAGACACACAGGTAGAGAACAAATGTATGGACACCAAGGGGGGAAAGCAGGGGGTGGGAGGAACTGGGAGATTGCGATTGACATATATACACTAATGTGTATAAAATAGATAACTAATGAGAACCTGCTGTATAGCACAGGGGACTCCACTTTGCTGTACAGTAGAAACAACACAACATTGTAAAACAACTATACCCCCCCCAAAAAAAAGAGAGAGTGAGAAAAATTAGGGTAAAAGAAAGCAGGGAAGAGATGAATCCTCCTGAGTCAGCCTGAGATAAACTTAAGACCTTCAACTGTATGCACGTTTGAACCCTGCTCTTAAATTTTCAGCCATAGGTTCATTACTTACTGATATATTTGATCACTTCTGATATCCCAGCTTGACATGTTAGTTGTTTTAAATTGCTGGGACACAAAGTCAAATCCTGTGTTTGAAGAAAACCAGCAGAAGGCTTCATAATTCTCCGCCTGGTACTTAAATGCTAATCACGAATTCTGCACTCCAATGCAGATTACAGGTAACAGTATTTTACTCACGTATAACACGCTGATGTTGAGCCTTCTTCCCTTGATGGTTATGAGCCCAGAGTTGGTGGTGTCAAAGTCTTTTCCACAGTACACAGCCTAGGATACTACTGGGAGAGACTTATGAGGATGTCTGTTAAAAACTTCACTTTTCAGTGCCCATTACAAAAATGATGGTGCATACTAATTTAGGACTGAAATTAGATTATGTTAACATTTTGGCTATGAATGTTGGCTTCTATATAAATGATTACTTTTATATTTTGAATCACCTCACATTAAATGTCATTTTCTATTTATTCATTCTTATAGCACCCCTCCCCTCCTCTCTACCTGTCATAGTACTTTGCATACTTTTATAGGTGCTCCAATACCTATACCTTTTATAGGTGCTCCAATAAATATTAATAAATGTTTAGTAAAAAAAAAAGTGGTAGTAGAAAAATTTTGAAAACTTTTTACTACAAAAAGATCATATTTCTACAGAAAGAACAAGCAATTTGCTTTTAGATATTCATAAAGCTAACATTTACTATGAACTTATTACATTCCAGATTACAACAGTGATGAATGGGACCTGGTCCTAGAGCTTACAGTCGAACTAGGGAGATGGCCGGAAGTACGGAGCTGTCACCAACTATGGTGCTACTTACATACGTCTCTAGTTTGCTCAGTTAATGCACTCTCCCAACTTCCTAGGATAAGTGTGGGCTTTCTGCATTACTACCTGTTCAAGACCCCCTGCCCCTATGGCCTTATGGATTTTCTGGAGTGTGGAGAGGTTTGATGGGATGAGAACCAAGCAATGTCTGCTGGTATGGGGGTACTGGGCAGTTGAGGGTGAGGTGAGGAGAAGGAAGGGAGAGGAGAAGGACATCCTCTCTGGTGCAGAGAGGGATCAGGTGGTATGGACCCTGGGTACAGGACATGGGAGGCTCTCCTTGAAGATGAAAGTTGAGCTGTCCTTGGGCAATGACTCAGTTCCAACATGACTTCCATTGGTTCTCAGTCCTCGGAGACCCCAGCTCTGTCCATCTCCTTTGCCCCAGTTGCTCCCCTTTCACCTAGTCCTCTTGAGTCCTGCCTTTCCCTCTGCCATACAAATCCTCCTCTATTCTCTTCTTCCATAACAGAACTTATTGGCAAGACATCTCCTACCCTCCGATTTTTTCCTAAAACTTCCCGAGGTCAAGAATCAAACCTTCAAAGGGACTATATTTCCTTTCATTCTTCGACTGCAGCAAAAGAGAAGACAGAACATTTCCATTTCCATATTAAAATAGATTAGTACATTGATAATCACACACATAGACACAAATAATTATGGTAAGAAGCCAGTGAGCTTTAGTGGAGGCAGATGGAAAAGTCCATGAGGACAAAGAGGAGGGAGGCAGAGGTGAGTGCAGCCTTCCCTGGGGGAATGACGTTGGAGCTGGGTCTTGGCAGATGTGTGGGATATTGAGAGAGAATTCCAGGTGGAAAAAAGACTTACATGGAGCCTCAGAGGAAAGAGCTTTGGCCAGCCTGGGGTGGATTCTGTGGGGAAATGGTGGGCGCTGAGGCACGGTGGCTCGGGAAGAGCCAGACTGTGATCAGCTGTGTAAGATGCTCTAGGGAGTTGGGTCTTGACCTTCCAGGCAATGGGAAACTATTACCTAAATCTCACAGAGGCACCCATTCCTGCCCTCCCTCTAAATCAGTCTAGATGTTAACAGCATTCCTTAGCCTCACAATAAATTTGCGGTTGTCCTGCCAACTTGGGCTCACCCCGAGAAGCTTGTGAGCAGCTGTCATCTAGTAAATGACCCACACGTTTAGCTGGAAAGGCTCTGAGTCCTCTCTTTCCTCCCAGCCTGCCCAGTTAGTCAATACTTGTATATCAACAGAGAGCTGAAGAAAAAGAAGGGAAGATAAATTAAAGTTGTTGAGTAAGATGGAACCTTCAGAGTCGTGGAGGCCTTAGAGGGAAAAGCAAAGTCTAATCGGCATTACTTACCCTCTTGGCTTGGCTCAGGTGATGAATGAAAATGAACTGATGGAAACAGATGACAAGGCCTGGTGCTCGCAGAGTGATGAACTCCTGCCATGCTTGTCCACTCACTTTCCTGAAAAATGAGGAGTTGGCTTCACTTTTTCCTTTATTTTCCTCTTGCTGTCAAATAATTTTAAAAAATTATTTAAAAAATGGATTAGAGTTATCACTTGTCCTGCCATGTTGGTCAAGAGAGTAAGTTTAAATCCAAAAATAGTTTTAAGATTTAAGTAATCCATTTAGAAGTAATGCTAAAAAGGTTAAAATTTACCAGGAAAGACATACAAACATTAAACTTTTACCCTTTTCAGATATCACGTGGGGGGATATTTATCCTTTCAGGTCTCACTTTTCTCTACACAGTTTCTGTCTTGAAACCATCCTGGAGCCTTGCAGGCCTGACCTGGTGTATTTACTGTGGTGAAGCTTCTGTAAATCTTGTCTGCTGATGGGTACGGCCAGCAATGGCCTAGGTGAGTTATTATGTATGTGAGAGTGAAAATGAACTGCTCACTTGAAGGGCACAAATGTTGGGAGTTACCTGAGGGCATTTTGAAAATGGCAAGTGTCTGTAACTGTGATTTCAAAACGGACATCTCATTTAATTAAAGGCAATAGGCATCACATTAAAGTTGTAAATCATGTGCTTGGAATTTCATTTAGAATTCTGGCTGAAATTCCATTTAGGGTATTTGCCTGGACATTTGAATCTGGGTGGCATGGGAGATGCCTCTAGAGTCTATTTTTAAAGGCAGTAAGCCATCCTCTTCCATTGCAGTAACTCCTAAACTTTCCTGACAGAACTTCTCTCCAGCCTTCCCTCTGCTGTTGATTTCTCCTTTTGATGCCTGGGACCAGGTTCTGTCAACGTTAGGGTGAAGGCAGACATGTAGTCGACTAAGGGCCATCATTGGTGGTGGTGGGTACGAAGCCTAGGGGTAAAGAAAGAGGTATTGCTGTTTTTGTTTTTCTTTTTTCCTTTTCCCTTCCATTTTCTTTCCTTTCTTCTTTCTTTTTTTCTGTCCTCTGCCGCTTCAAAATCAACATTTATCAAATGGAGTGAGGGAGACCTGATTTGTAATTCACGTAAATTCATGATGGTTTTGTGGGCCTTGGGAAGCTGAGATTCATAGATTGCACTAAGGTCTTTTACTAAAAAGGGTAGGCAGTTGCCGCGGCAGGGAGGTGGTGTCATTGCAGGTTCTACCCTTATTTAGAATCCTGGCATCTTAGAATATCACATGCCTGGGCTCACGCTTGCCATTTGGATTCAGTAATTTTGAGTTGGGGAGCCCAGAAATCTGACTTTTAAGTGGACATTCCAGGTGATTATTTTTTAATAGAATGTTTATTTATTAAAATTTTTATTATTATAGAAAAATTCAAGTAGCCACAAAAATAAGTTGAGTAATGAACTTCCATGCATCCATCACCCACTTCCATCAGTTATCAATATTTTTCACTTCATTTACATACCCATTAAAGTTTTTTCCCCTGTATATTTTAAAACCAATCCAGACAGCAGGTTATTTCATGAGTAAATATTTAACTATTCATCTACAACAACTGTTTTTGTTTGTACCTACGACTATGGCATGTCATACCATGCCATAGTCTAATACAAAATTAGTATTAATTTTGTATTAATTAATTAGTATTAATACTAATACAAAATTAGTAATTCTATAATACCAATTAATACTCAATCCATTTTCAAATTTTTCTACGTCAAAAATACCTTTCTATGGTTGGCTTGTTTAAATCTATTCAAACTAGGGTTTTACATTGCAGTTGGATGTTCTTTGTCATAAATCTGTTTATTCTGTGTGATTCCCCAGTTTTTTAAGACATTGATTTGTTAGAGACCTCCAAATTTAATGTGCATGTGAATCACTTGTGGATCTTGTTTAAATGCTGATGCTGACTCAGCAGATCTGAGTTAGGTCTGAGATTCTACATTTCTAACCATCTTTCAGGTGATGCTGAAGCTGCTGAGGGCTGGGGAGACAGGGGGCCATACTTTGAGTAGCAAGCCTATAAGAATGTCCCACGTTCTGGATTTGGCTGAGTCCACCCCTTGGTGTTGTAGAATTTGTTCTAACCCCTGTGTTGTCTATAAATGGGAGTTAGATTTTAGATATAGAGGCTTGATTTAGATTCAGTTTCAATTTTTAAAAATTTGGCAAGAATTTTTTAGTACTTGAAGTCATCTACTTCTTATTGTATCATATATTTTATCATATAAAGAGACATGCAATGTTCTATTATTCCATTTTTAGTGATGCCAAGGTTGATCAATGGGTTAAATCCAAAGTGATTCTGATTCAGAAGTTCCGTGAATGAGAAACTGCCTTGAAATAAGATTTTGGTTAAAAATGGTGGCAATATCATCTGTTTATTATGTGCTTATTATGTGTCAGGCACTCTTGTAAGTATTTAAATATATTAAATTACTTAATTCTAACAATAACCCTAGGAGGTAGGTACTAATATTAGTTCCCCATTTAAAATAGGGAAACTGAGTCTTGGAGGAGATGTTAACTAACTTGCCCAAGATCACACAGCAAGTAGCTGGCAAAGCAGGATTCAAACCTAAGCAGTTGGTTGCTATTTGCTGCCTTTGCTACCTTTTCTATTTGCTGCCTATACAGAAGTCTTGGGGGTGAGGGTAACTATTGTTTATACCACCTGCCCTGACTAGTTGGCCCATTTATATTCCGCAAGCTGGTATCAATTTATACACATTCATATAAACAGATTTACTTTGTCTTTTCCAGAGTAGGTTTTGATAAGGGGGGAGGAGAAAGATGGCAGTGAAGTTGGAAGTGGAAGAATAAATAGGAAAGAATTAAGCAAGAGGGTAGGAGAAGCAGAGAGGAAAGGGGGACACTCAGTGCTGGGAAGGATAGGATACAGGTCACGTCTACCTAATTCAAATCCGTTGATAGCTCAGACCATGCCCTGACCTGCTATGTAAATTAGCCAACTGCAAAGTTAGAGGGAACACAGTCCACACAAGACCACTCTTACTTCTGGAATTAATTGAGAGTTTGCAGGGAGTTCCAAAACCACCCTCATGTTTGATAACGTTCTAAAGGGACTCACAGAACCCACTGAAACCATACTTGCATTTATGGTTTATTACAGGGAAGGTTACAGATTAAAATCAGCCAAGGGAAAAGATGCACAGGGAGGGCAGAGTCCAGGAAAAGAACCCAACATGGAACTTGAGTCATCCTCTCTCCATGGAGTCAGGATAGCATTATTCTTCTGGCATCCACGTGTGACAATACACATGGAGTAGGGAAGCTCACACGAGTCTCGGCATTCACAGTTTTCAGGGGCTTCCACCATGCAGGTGTGATTGATTGCTCACAGGGTTGATCTCAGTCTCTGATCTTCAGCCCTTCTGGAGGTTAACTAGCACCACTGATACCAAAGCCCCAATCCTAAAGTGTAGTGTTAATACCTAATGTGGCCAGCCTCCACCCCATGGCTGTCTGGTGTGGCCAGCACTCACTCAAAATCACATTGTTGGGCTATCCTATGTGACCCAAGGCCAAGGCAAACAAAGATACTCCTATGAGACATGACATTCTAAGGACTTAGAGATTATATCCCAGAATCCAAGGGCAAAGGGCAGACCTCTTTGAACCTCTTTTTGAGCAAGGTTAAATTTCTTACTATACACGTATCATTATAGCAGGAGAGGAGGCCATAACCTGCTCTCCAGGGGTACCACTTGGGGTTCCTCAGGAGCCAGTTCATCCCTCCTTAGGGAGTGAAAGACCATTCTTGGGCTTGTTCCAGAGTTAGCCCTACACATGTGGGCGGGGAGAACTTGAGCCGTGTGAGAGGAAGGATTTTCCTTCTTTGTGACCCCATTCTGTTAGCACATTGGGCAAGTGGTGTGTGTAAACATTGGGTGAACATTGCAAATTCTATATTTAATAAGTTAATTTTTCTCAGAGGGCCTGAGATACTAAGCCAAAGAAAAACAATGCTGTAGTTGATCTTAGCAAAACTGATGAAAAGAAATGATTAGGCTCAAGTTGAGGGATTATAAAATTAATGGACATCGTGGAATCTTAGTTTTCTACTGAACCCTCAGAAGAGTGGTGATGTTGATTTTACAACTGGAATTAAAAAGAACTCAGGGTCACATAACTCTTCCTCTTGCCTACTGGAACGTCACTTAATCATCTCAGGCAGACAACAACCTCTCCTAATTACAGAAACTCTCAGGAGAATCTGTTAGATGGGGTTCTTTGTCACCCTGTCAGAGATAAGTGCAAAAATGTGCATTAACCATAGGCCATTGAGCAGATACCCCACTGCCTGCTAGGATAGTAGCATTTTGGCACCCAGATGGAAAGTTTTATCCTAAGCATTTGCCTTTGACCAGTGGAGGGAGCTTTGATGAGGGATCCTTACCAGCAGAAATCTCATTTTACTCATCTGCATTCTCAGTGCCCAGCTCAGGGCTTGGCAATCAGTAGGCATTGCCTGAGAGCCTTCAAAAGGAACCCTGAACATAACGATTTCTATGTAAAGACCTGCTGTGTCCAGGTTAGCCTTAATTTGGAAAACTCTTTTTAAAAAAGTATTTTATTAGTTACTGAAGTAATCCAGACTATGCAGAAAAAAAACAAATGGACAAAGTTCAAAACAGGAAGCCTGTTATGGCATAAAATGTTGGGAAATAGTAGTTTTAATTTGTTCTCAAGGTGCTGAAGTATCACTGCAGTAATAGCCAGTTGAGGGGCTGATGGGAAGAAGAATAGGAGAGAATGAAAAAATTAATAACTTAATGAACATAATAGAATTATTAATAAAGCTTATTAGCTTAAAATAACAATTATTATTATTTATTTATTTTTAGTTTTAAGAAACCTATTAAGTAATGGGGCATTTTAGCCTTCTTGGTCCTCTTATTAAAAAATAAATTATTGAAATATTTCACATGTAAATGAAATCATACAGTATTTTTCTTTCTTTGTCTGATTTTTTTCACTTAGCATAGTACCCTCTAGATCCATCCATGTTGTTGCAAATGGCAAGATTTTTTTATGGCTTAGTAGTATTCAATTCAATCTTTTTATGGCTTAGTAGTATTCATCTTCTTTAGCCATTTGTCTATCTATGGACACTTAAGTTTCTTCCATATCTTGGCTATTGGAAATAATGCTGCAGTGGACATTGGAGTGCGTACACCTTTTTGAATTAGTGTTTTTTGTTTTCTTTGGGTAAGTGCCAGGAGTGGAATTGCAGGATCATATGGTAGTTATATTTTTATTTTTTATTTATTTTTAAATTTTTAATTTTCTGCTCTCTGAAATTTTATTCTTACATAACCATAATTACTTACTAATGGATATATGTGCCTGTTGGGCACTGCACAACTTTTAAAAAAAATTCTTATTGGGATATAATTGATTTACAATGTCATGTTAGTTTCAGGTGTACAGCAGAGTGAATCTGTTATACAAATACATTTATCCACTCTTTTTTAGATTCTTTTCCTATATAGGCCATTATAGAATATTGAGTAGAGTTCTCTGTGCTATACAGTAGGTCCTTATTAGTTATCTACTTTATATGTAGTAGTGTGCATGTGTTAATCCCAATCTTACAATTTATCCCTCCTCCCTTATCCCCCAGTAACCATAAATTTATTTTCTACATCTGTAGATTCCATATATAAGTGGCATATGATATTTGTCTTTCTCTGTCTGACTTACTTCACTCAGTATGAGAATCTCTAGGTCCATCCATGTTGCTGTAAATGGCATTATCTTGTTCTTTTTTATGGCTGAGTAATATTCCATTGTATATATGTACCACATCTTCTTTATCCATTCCTCTGTTGATGGACATTTAGGTTGCTTCCATGTCCTGGCTACTGTAAATAGTACTGGAATGAACATTGGGGTGAATGTATCTTTTCAACTTATGGTTTTCTCTGGATATATGTCCAGGAGTGGGATTGCTGGCTCATATGGTAGCTCTATTTTTATTTTTTGAGGAATCTCCATACTGTTTTCCACAGTGGCTGCATTGGTTTACATTCCCACTAACAGTGCACAAGGTTACCTTTTTTCCACGTCCTCACCAACACTTGTTATTTGTTGTCCTTTTGATGATAACCATTTTAAAAGATGTGAGGTGATACTTCATTGTGATTTTGATTTGTATCGCTGGTGATTATTGATGTTGAGATTCTTTTCATGTATCTGTTGGCCATCTATATGTCTTCTTTGAAAAACTGTCTATTCAGATCCCCTCCCAAGTTTTTAATTGGATTGTTTGTTTTTTTGATGTTGAGCTGTGTGAGTTCCCTATATATTTTGGATATTAGCGTCTTATTAGATATATTGTTTAGAAATATCTTCTCCAATTCAATAGGCTGCCTTTTCATTTTGTGGACAGTTTCCTTTGCTGTGCAAAAGCGTTTTAGTTTGTTATAGTCCCACTTGTTCATTAAAATTTTTGAAAACAGTTTTATTGAAGTATGATGCACATACCATACAGTCCACCCATTTAAAGCATTAAATTCACTGTTTTTTGATATATTTACAGATATGTACAACTGTCACTGAAATCAGTTTTAGAATATTTTCATCACCTCAAACAGAAATTCTGTACCCTTTAATTATCATTCCCTTATCTTCCCCTGCTTTCTCCAGCTCTAAGCAATCACTCATCTCTTTTCTGTCTGTAGATTTCCCTGTTTTGGAGATTTCAAATGATTGGAAGCATATAACATGTGGTCTTCTGTATCTGGCTTCTTTCACTTAGCATAAAGTCTTCAACGTTTATTTGTGCTGTAGCATGTATCAATACTGTATTTGTACGGCTGCATAGTATTCCACTATAACACATTTTGTTTTCTATTTATCATCAGTTGATGGATATTTGGGTTGTTTCCATCTTTTGGCTATTCTGAATAGCACTGCAGAAAACATTCTTGTACAAGTTTTTGTGTGGACATATAATTTCATTTTTCTTGGATATATACCTGGGAATGGAATTGTTGGGTCTTATGGTAACTCTATGTTTAATTGTTTGAGGAACAGCCAGACTATTTTCCAGAATGGCTGCACCATTTTACATTTCCACCAGTAGTGTATGAGGATTCTGATTTGTCCACATCCTTGCCAAAACTTGTTTTCCATTAATTTTTTTTTTCTTATCATAGCCATCCACAAGGATGTGAAGTGATCTCTTATTATGGTTTTGATTTTCATTTTCTTCATGACTAATGAGGTTGAGCATCTTTTCATGTGCTTATTGGCCATTTGTGTATCTTCCTTGTAGAAATGTCTATTTTTTATTTTTAATATTTGATTCTCCTTAAGCTTCACCTGAAAATGAGGTTGTAATGCCTAGTTGTTAATAGAACTAAGTGGAATGGTACATATAACCATTTAGTTTGTGTCCAGCTCTTAATTAATGATTCTAATTATTGTCATCACTCACAACTCTGAACCTCTGTTTCTTCATCTCTTTTGTCCTGAAAAATCTGTGATATTTTTCCTGCTGTACCACAATTATAATATAAAAGTAATCACTGGAATTTAACATTAAATCATATTCTGTGCTAAGTCCTAATGAATAGATTTATTTGATTCCTGCAAGCTGCAATCTTGATATCAGATATTGACCCTCTCCAGCTTGAAGCATTAATGAGAGTGAAATCGAGGACATCCTGGAATACATTAGGAGGCACAGTGTGTAACCTCAGATTCTACATGTTACAAGGATGGTATTAAAGGCCTGTAACTGGAATGTCACACCAAGGAACCTCAAGAATTAAGTATAACAAGACTTAAGTAAAACTGTAGTCATAGTTATAGATGGAAGAACAATGCCTAGCACAGCTAACTCTTGTAATAATAAGAATAATCACTTGCATAGCACTTACTTTGTGCCAAGGCCTGTTATAAGCTATATATAATACACTTATTTAATCTTTCCACAAAATGTGGAGTAAATGAAATGAACAAATACTTAATTACTGCCTCCCCTGTGCCAGGCCCTGTGCTAGATGCCAAAAGGACAAAGCTTCTACTTTCAAGGACTGCAGTACACTGCAGTCGTTGAAAGAGAGAAGTGACATGGCTCAAATAATCCCATCAATGAATGTAGATTACACTGAGATGGGAGCCATGGAGAAATGGACACGGTGCTGTGCAAATGCATGATGGAGGGGGATTGCTTTTCTGGGGAAGTAATAACTGAGCTGAGAGATGAAAGGAGTTCATTGGTTGGGGTAGAGGAGTGAGATACCAGAGGAAAGAGCATGAGCCAATGTCCTGTGGCTGGAGGAAGCAAGGTGAAGCTGAGAAACTGAAAGGTCAGGGTGGCTGGAGTACAGAGAGCAAGGGGAGCATCCCATGAAGTGAGCAAGAGCCCTGTAAGCCTCAAGAAGGATTTTGGTCTTTATTCTGACAGCAATAGGAAATGATTAAAAGATT
Organism: Kogia breviceps; assembly: GCF_026419965.1. Taxonomy (NCBI): domain Eukaryota; kingdom Metazoa; phylum Chordata; class Mammalia; order Artiodactyla; family Physeteridae; genus Kogia; species Kogia breviceps. The sequence goes on from NC_081314.1 coordinate 44,444,212, forward strand.
GTTATTAGGGAGATAACAGGACCGGATTTCTCTTACTGTGCCTGCAGTGTGGGAAAAAGGGAGGGGGGCTGAAGAGGACTGGGGAGACCAGCCTAGACAAAGTCTTAAGTGAGCAAGTTGGACAGGTCCACCTTAATAAGGTGGATGACTCTGCCGGCATGATTCACCTTTGTAAGGCTTGGATATTTATCTTCTCAGTTATGCTGTGGGATGTCTTCCAGGTGCCAGCCAGCATCTGACAGGAAAAATCAATTTTTCAGACATATATGCATATGCCCCAGAGACAGAGCATGGAAATACTGAGCTCATCCAGGATTCTATTCTGTTATAAATCTTATAATGCCTGAGATATAGCTCCTCTCTTGGTGCCTTTTTAGCCCTAGGCATCCTGCAGGACCTAACATTGAGTCCATCTCTTCCTTGATTTCTTTCCCAGCTCTCTGCCCCCTTTGATCTCTCCTTCTCTGAACTCCTATTGGATTTTGTAATCTATTTCTAGTTTGGGCTTTGCAAGGTCAGGGCTTAAGAGTCTTTATTGCAGTTGGACCTCCTGCTGTCCCCAGGTGAATATACCTTTTTATGACCTCATGTTTCCAACAGCTGGGTTCTCCACAGGTAAAGTTAACTGCAAGGGATAGCAGCATCTATTTCCACTAAATGATACCCAAGAACAATAAACATTAGAATTACTTTTATTAGAATCACCGAACATAGCTTCTAGCTTATATGAATAATCATTGAGTTTAGATAGATAATTACCACTACCATTGAGATAGAGGCTTCCCCCCGCCACCCCCACTTTTGGTCTGTTCTCAATGATGTAATGTGAATACCTAGAAAATTGCCTAGCACATAGTAGTTGCTCAATAAATGTTGGTTGAATGAATGAATGAGTGAATGAATAGCTGAATGAGTGAATGGAGAACTTTCTACATGTCAAGCACTGTTCTAGGTGCTTAACATGGATAATTTCCCTTAACCCTTATAGCAACCCTAGGAGCGGAGTTTATTATTATCCCTCTGAAGCAGTACTGTCCAACAGAAATATAACATGAGTCACATATGGGATTTCAAGTTTTCTGGTATAGCTACATTTTAAAAATATTTTAAAAGGTAAAATTAATTTTATAGTCTATTTAAATTATCTAAAACATTTAACATGTAATCAGTATAAAATACTGATAAGATATTATGCATTTTTTTGTGCTAAGTTTTTGAAACCCAGTGTGTATCTCACAATTACAGTGCATCTCTGCTCAGAGTGGCCACAATTCTAGTGCTCAGCAGCCACATGTGGCTCCCGGCTACCGTATTGGCGAGCAGAGCTCTAGAACTTAGGATGGTTATTTCGCCCAAAGTCCTAAGTTAGCAAGTGGCAGAACTGGACTTCAAATCTAGGCCATTTGACTCTAGACTGTGGTCTTAATCATATGCATGATGCTTTCTAACGAGCTACCTTTAAGGGCAGACTTAAGAAACACTTAGATACAAGGCAACTTATTAATCCTTAATCACTATTAGGTTTCAGTAAATATAACCCAGTAAGTCTCTGAGGCATGAACACAAGGTATTCTTCTGGTTTCTATTTTTTTGTGTGTGTGTGTGGTATGCGGGCCTCTCACCGCCGTGGCCTTTCCCGTTGCGGAGCACAGGCTCCGGACGTGCAGGCTCAGCGGCCATGGCTCACGGGCCCAGCCACTCCGCGGCATGCGGGATCCTCCCAGACCGGGGCACGAACCCGTGTCTCCTGCATCGGCAGGCGGACTCTCAACCACTGCGCCACCAGGGAAGCCCTCTTCTGGTTTCTGGTGAAACTTTTGTCTCGTTGGCCTCCTCTGGGGCTTGCTGACTGATCTAGAACTTGAGGCCACCTTTCTGTAAAAGCCCTTCCAAGAGGATGCCTCAGGTCTGATTTCTCTCTGTGATAGGTACCAATGATACTAACAGTCTCTTCACTTTGCTTAGACCATTGGGAGCAAAGGAAAGCTTTTTTTTTTCCCTCAGTGTCCTTTATTACAGAACAAGTGATTTACCTTGAGAAAGCAAATAACATTCCAACCTGTGAATTCAGAGTTAATGAAAGCAGTCTCTGTCTTTGGAAACAGTAGTTTGCAAATCTGCTCCAAGGAGTTCTCCCAAAGAGGGGGCAAGGGCCAGGCTGCTGCCAAGATGCCAGGCCACAGCCCCCCCCAGCCCTCACCCTGATACAAAGGGGATCATGAGAGATTACTACAAGCAAATATATGCCAATAAACTGGACAACCTGGAAGAAATGGACAAATTCTTAGAAAAGGACAACCTTCCAAGACTGAAACAGGAAGAAATAGGAAATATAAACAGACCAATCACAAGCATTGAAATTGAAATTGTGATTAAAAATCTTCCAAAAACAACAACAACAACAACAGCAACAGAATCTTCCAACAAACAAAAGCCCAGGACCAGATGGCTTCACAGGCAAATTCTATCAAACATTTAGAGAAGAGCTAAAACCTATCCTTCTCAAACTCTTCCAAAATATACCAGAGGGAGGAGCACTCCCAAACTCATTCTATGAGGCCACCATCACCCTGATACCAAAACCAGACCAAGATGTCACAAAAAAAGAAAACTACAGGCCAATATCACTGATGAACATAGATGCAAAAATCCTCAACAAACTACTAACAAACAGAATCAAGCAGCACATTAAAAGGATCATACAGCATGATCAAGTGGGGTTTATCCCAGGAATGCAAGGATTCTGCAATATATGCAAATCAATCAATGTGATACACCATATTAACAAACTGAAGGATAAAAACCATATGATCATCTCAATAGATGCAGAGAAAGCTTTAGACAAAATTCAACACCCATTTATGATAAAAACTCTCCAGAAAATGGGCATAGAGGGAACCTACCTCAACATAATAAAGGCCATATATGACAAACCCACAGCCAACATCATTCTCAATGGTGAAAAACTGAGACCATTTCCTCTAAGATCAAGAACAAGACAAGTGTGTCTACTCTCACCACTATTATTCAACATAGTTTTGGAAGTTTTAGCCACAGCAATCAGAGAAGAAAAAGAAATAAAAGGAATCCAAATCAGAAAAGAAGAAGTAAAACTGTCACTGTTTGCAGATGACATGATACTATACATAGAGAATCCTAAAGATGCTACCAGAAAACTACTAGAGCTAATCAATGAATTTGGTAAAGTAACAGGATACAAAATTAATGCACAGAAATCTCTTACAATCCTATACATTAACAATGAAAAATAAGAAAGAGAAATCAAGGAAACACTCCCATTTACAACTGCAACAAAAAAAATAAAATACCTAGGAATAAACCTACCAAAGGAGGCAAAATACCTGTATGCAGAAAACTATGACACTGATGAAAGAAATCAAAGATGATACAGACAGATGGAAATATATACCATGTTCTTGGATTGGAAGAATCAACATTGTGAAAATGACTATACTACCCAAAACAATCTACATATTCAATGCAATCCCTAACAAATTACCAAAGGCATTTTTCACAGAACTAGAACTAAAAATTTCACAATTTGTATGGAAACGCAAAAGACCCCAAATAGCCAAAGCAATCTTGAGAAAGAAAAATGCAGCTGGAGGAATAAGGCTCCCTGACTATGCTACAAAGCTACAGTAATCAAGATAGTATGGTAGTGGCACAAAAACAGAAATATAGATCAATGGAACAGGAAAAACCAGAGATAAACCCACGCATATATGGTCATTTTTATCTTTGACAAAGGAGGCAAGAATATACAATGGAGAAAAGACAGCTTCTTCAATAAGTGGAGCTGGGAAAACTGGACAGCTACATGTAAAAGAATGAAATTAGAACACTTCCTAACATCATACACAAAAATAAACTCAAAATGGATTAAAGACCTAAATGTAAGGCCAGATGATATAAAACTCTTAGAGGAAAACATAGGCAGTACACTCTTTGACATAAATCACAGCAAGATCTTTTTTGACTCACCTCCTAGAGTAATGGAAATAAAATCAAAAATAAAGAAATGGGGTCTATTGAAACTTAAAATCTTTTGCACAGCAAAGGAAGCTATAAACAAAACGAAAAGACAACCCTTAGAATGGGAGAAAATATTTGCAAACAAAACAACTGACAAAGGATTAATCTCCAAAATATACAAGAAGATCATTCAGGTCAATATCAAAAAAACAAACAACCCAATGCAAAAATGAGCAGAAGACCTAAATAGACATTTCTTCAAAGAAGACGTACAGATTGTCAAGAAACACATGAAAAGAAGCTCAGTATCACTAATCATTAGATAAGTGCAAATCAAAACCCCAGTGAGGTATCACCTCATACCGGTCAGAATGGCCAGCATCAAAAAAATCTACAAACAGTAAATGCTGGAGAGTGTGTGAAGAAAAGGGAACCGTCTTGCACTGTTGGTGGGAATGTAAATTGATACAGCCACCATGGAGAACAGTATGGAGGTTCCTTAAAAAACTAAAGATAGAACTACCATATGACCCAGCAATCCCACTATTGGGTGTATACCCGGAGAAGACCATAATTCAGAAAGACACATGAACCCCAATGTTCATTGCAGCCCTGTTTACAATAGCCAGGTCATGGAAGCAACCTAAATGCCCATCGACAGACAAATGGATAAAGATGTGGTACATATATACAATGGAATATTACTCAGCCATAAAAAAGGAATGAAATTGAGTTATTTGTAATGAGGTAGCTGGACCTAGAGTCTATCATACAGAGTGAAGTAAATCAGAAAGAGAAAAACAAATACCATATGCTAACACACATATATGTAATCTAAAACAACGGTACTGATGAACCTAGTGGCAGGACAGGAATAAAGACACAGATGTAGAGAACGGACTTGAGGACATGAGTGGTGGGGGAGGGGAAGCTGGGATGAAATGAGAGAGTAGCATTGACATATATACACTACCAAATGTAAAATGGATGGCTAGTGGGAAGCTGCTGCATAGCAAAGGGAGATCAGCTCTGTTCTTTGTGACGACCTAGAGGGGTGGGATAGAGAGGATGGGAGGGAGGCTCCAGAAGGAGGGAACATGGGGATAGATGTATACTTATAGCTGATTCACTTTGTTGTACAACAGAAACTGACAACATTGTAAAGCAATTATACTACAATAAAGATAAAACAAAAAAAGAAATATTTACATTTATACCATTTAGTGCTCGGTCATTGTTCAGCTTTCTATTGCTGTGAAACGGCCCCCAAATTTAGGGAATTAAAACATCCATTTTATTTATTTCATGATTTTGTGGGTCAGGAATTTTGGAAGGGCTCAACTGGGTGATTCATCTCATGGCTGGGGAAATATCTACTTCCAGGATAGCTTCTTCATCCACATCTGGTGCCTCAGTACTTCTTACCCTCTCTTTCCTTCCACGTGGCATCTCATCCTGCAGGGTTTCTCCCGCATAGCTTGGGCTTCACAGAAGGGTGGTTTCATGGTGATTGCTATTCTTGCATGGTGATCAGCTTCTAAGAGGTAGGATGCAGAAGCTGCCAGGCCAGTAAAGGGCTGTTTTTGGAACTGGCACAGTATCACTTCTGCCATGTTCTGTTAGTCAGAGCAGTCACCAGGCCCATCCAGATTCAAGGGGTTGGAGAAATAGATTCCATCTCTTGAGAGGATACGTTGTGGTCATATTGCATAAGAGCATGTGGGGTGGGAAATACTGTTGCAGTCATCTTTGGAAAATACAATCTGCCAGTTATATGCCATCTTGGGTGGTGTCCTTTTGTCTCATATTTGTCTCTTTTCTACCATTGAGGTTACAAGAATCTTCATATGCTTTCTTTTCTCTTGTTTTCTGTAGAGGCCAACAGCCCCATAATAAACATTAACTAATTTTTGATTTGCTGATAAAGCATCCGAAGATAAACTTATATTTGAAAATTTAGGAAAAATATAAATATTTTTATATTTATACTTTACATAAAAACTAGTTTTAGCCAAATAGTTCACTTAGTTTCCCAATTTAATTTTGTTTTCCCCTTACTGTGCCTGCTCTTCTTACTCCTTCCTAAATCACCCTTCTAGACTCATATTATAGCCATCTGTTTCATGAGATCTTCTCCAGTTAACTCAGCTTGTGTGATCTATCCATTTTCTCTATCTTAGCCATTTGTTCTAATTACGAAGGTATTTTCTCTCAGTTCCAAACCCACCCTTCCATACCCTGCTTTGTGTTATTGAGCCGGCATCTTGCAAACTAGATTTTTCTTCTGTAACTGTCTTCCTATTAGGTTCCACAATAGGGGGACACCAGAATGTAGGAATGGGAAGGAATGGACTTGCTTCTTCCTGTTTGCTTGTTTTTTCTGCCCAGTCCTCAGCAATGGTTGCTCACCCTGGCAGCAGTAGTGAGTTCTAGTTTCCAGATCAACTATCCACAGTGTGGTCCCTCAGGTGCACAGTGTCCTCTCCCTGGGAATCTGTATCCTAGCTCCACTAGGCCACTCCTCTGAGCTCCTACTACCAGCTCTGGAGGGTAGTGCTACCCCTCCCAGGGGTCTAGGTCTCAGCTCCATGGGTCCTCTTCTCTAAGTTATCTGATATCCCAACTCCTTCCTCTTGTTCCTCAGCCCTAGGGATGATAGTTGCTTCTGAAGTTACTATCTGTGTGTTACAGCTGCACTCCCTTTTTGTTTTCACCACCCTCCAACACCAATCTCTTTTATTAAATTTTCTCTGCTGAAATACCTAGAGTGGTCTCTGTGTTCCTGGCTGGACCCTGACTGGTGCACTGTCCATAGTCTCGATTTGATAATTGTGTACTGCTTTGTGACATGTTCTATAGCTGCCCTGAATTGTTATTTACATTTTTAACTACTATTTTCCCACATTGTTCTTGCTTCTCCACTTTATATTTTAAACTCCTTGAGACAAGAGACCATATCTCATCGTTCTTTGTGCTTTACATAACATGTATTTTATATGGTGTTTTGTACTTAGTGTTCCTGGATCATAGTAACTGTGTAATAAATGTTTATCAAATTTTTGAGTGGAGTTGGCAATCCAGTATAGCAGATGTAGAGTCCAAGGCAATGGTCAGGGCAAAGGGATTGATCACTCATAGGGATGGAGATGTATCCCAGCCAAGCTGTTATTAATTGTGAGCAGCCGGTGGATGCGACACCATTATAGGATGGTTGCCCCAGGGTTGTGAGTTTGGGAGGTCACATTCTATGTCAGCTGAAACACTTTAAACCAATATTTGAAAACACTAGGTTCCTTGAAATAATTTTCCCTTCCCGTTGAGGCATTTCTGGTTGACAGACTTCTAAGTTATTGAAGTCCCATATTTTATTTGTTCAGGTTAGTTTTGAAACAGCTTGTTTTGAGTACACCTCTCACCAAGGTTGTGAAAATTGAACTTATTTAGTTGAGATATTTAAATTTGGACTATTGAAGTGGATGTGGGATGACTTTTGCTTTGATGTTAGTGACATTGTTTTTATATGAACTTAAAGAATAAGGAAAAAAACTCTTTACAGTTATGTTTAATGGTCTTCTTTCAAGACAACATCTGTGATTGTTTATGTTTCAGCATTTTATGGTAAAGTGGAAATTACCTTGTTAAACTGGTTTCTATCTTTCCCCCAAGCAACCCAAACTTTCTGTTTTGTCAGAGTTTAATTTCTCCAAAACATCATTTTCCTGTGTTGAACTTCCAAAGCCTGGTTTTTTTTTTTTTAGTTTCTCCTAGGCTCTCATATATTTAATGGAGTTGACCGAACAGTTAGTTAAGTCCTCCCTGATTCTTGACTTTGCTTTGCTCACATTGCTGTGAGTTTCAATAAAATATATTTAATCATGTGTCAATGTTTGGATAATGGAGATTTTCATGATATCTTTTACTTTCTTTTGGTCAAGCAAATGTATTAGTTAATCTATGACATATCACAAGATAGAAGGCATCAGAATGAACTTTTCTTATTTCTTTCTTGTTAATGGTTCTTGTCTAGACATATGTGTCATTTGGAAAAGGATGAATGGCCACATTAGCATCAACATTAATTGCAAGCCCAGTTCCCTGAAGAGGTGCCTCTCTGCTGAGTATCAGAATAAGCAGATAAAATTATAAACTCTATTATTTGTAATGAGGTGGATAGACCTGGAGTCTGTCATACAGAGTGAAGTAAGTCAGAAGGAGAAAAACAAATACCGTATGCTAACACATATATATGGAATCTAAGAAAAAAAAATGTCATGAAGAGATTAGTGGTAGGACGGGAATAAAACACAGACCTACTAGAGCATGGACTTGAGGATATGGGGAGGGGGAAGGGTAAGCTGTGATGATGTGAGAGAGTGGCAGGGACATATACACACTACCAAATGTAAATTAGATAGCTAGTGGGAAGCTGCCGCATAGCACAGGGAGTTCTCCTCTGTGCTCTGTGACCACCTAGAGGGGTGGGATAGGGAGGGTGGGAGGGAGGGTGACGCAAGAAGGAAGAGATATGGGAACATATGTATATGTATAACTGATTCACTTTGTTGTAAAGGAGAAACTAACACACTATTGTAAAACAGTTATACTCAAATAAAGATGTTAAAAAAAAAAAAAGAAAGAAATGTGGTCTATACATACAATGGGATATTATTTACCCATGAAAAGGAATACGTTTGTGATATATGCTACAACACAGATGAACTTGAAAATATGCTATGTGAAATAAGGCAGTGACAAAAAGACAAATATTTTATGATTTTATTTATATGAAATATCTAGATAGGCAAATTCATAGAGATAGAAAGTACAGTAGAGGTTCCCAGTGGCTGGGAGAAGAGGGGAAAGGGAGATATTGTCTAATATTTACAGTTTCTTTTTGGGGTGATGGAAAAGATTTGGAAACACAGAGCAGTGACGGTTGCACAGCAGTGTGAATGTAATTAATACACTGAATTGTACACTGAAAATGATTACAATGATGTATTTTATGTCATATATATTTTATCACAATAAAAAATTTTAACCCACAAAAAAAAAATTATAAACTCTAACCCACATGGCTTTCTTGGTATTAAAAAATACAAATTTAATCATCTCTTAAATTTGGCACAATTTAAGGATCATGTTTTGTTTCATTTTGTTTTAATTATATTTTAACTTGAGGAACTACGTCCATGAAACAAAACTGATTACCATTCATCAATATGCAATTTTATGCAGTTGACTACACAATCGTCCCAGCACCTCTTCTTTTTGCCTGGAAAGGTGATTCATTTTTTGTGTTCATAAATAATTTCAATGCTTTAATAATGTTTAGTACTTTCTGATTTTAGGATCTGATTTAAAATAAATCTAATTTGTTAAATATTTAGGGTGCTTACACAATTGTTTGTGAATCAGAAATTAGTGTGTCCATGGAGGAGTAAATCATGGCACAGAAGGAAACTCTATGGGCTGTTTTAAAGTTAAGAAGAGATGCCTTTATAGCTTTCAAAAGTCTTTGAAAATTAAATGTTTGATTTATAAGGGCTGTGTACACACAGGGCTCAAATTATTCATGTATCATTTGGAAAATGTAAAATGTTTAATGTTCTGACATTATGTGATAATTGCTATTCTAATATATAGTGTCTATTAAATTTTTCTGGGAGTGGGTGAGGGTGGCATTGATATACAGGAGCACATGCTTCGTGTGCTAGTAAGTAAATCATTCTTCCGTTGAATTAAGGCCAAGGAGAGAGCAGTGAGTGGAACTTAAAGTGATATTACAGTATCTGGTACTGTTCTAATCAAGAAAATATGTAGCAGTGCTAGTGAAAAATGGGTAGAAACACCAAAATCCACTAAGGACAAAATGCAATCAGAGATTTATCAGTGATGCTTTGTGCAAGGTTTCCAGGAATCATGGTCATCACTCAGGAGAGTTGCTTTTCAGGGTTGATGCTATCTTAATTCTCTCTTTTGTGTTGGTACCCCTCTGATGACATGCATTAGAATCACTGCTTTTGGGGGATGCTTATTCATTAATGAGCTAGAGTCCTCCTGGCTCTATCACTAGCCAGCTGGGTGAACTTGAACATGTGGCTTCACTCTCTAAGCTTCAGTTTCCATAATAGTCATAGCTTGTAGGATTCATATGAGTAAGTGAGATAATTCATGTCCAGCACCTAGCATTGGGTCTGGCACACAGCAATCACTTGATACTGTTGCTATTAATGTTTACCTTCTGCAGATACCTGCCCACAGTTGTTTTGACAAAGAGTAAAAGGGTGCATTGTCAAAGGGGCTAGGGAAGGAATTAAGGAAGGACTACGAAATTGGTGACTTTATCCCCATAATGCCAGTGTAGCAAAATGGAACTCTTCAAGTAGGCATGAGGATGTAAAAGGCCCAAACCAAACTGTGTAGGAACTGGTTCACTAATTTCAGTTCTTCTTTTCTAGTTGTAGAAAGGAGCTCCAGATGTACTTTTTTATGTACTCTGGCCTCTACTGCGGAACTCACTTTCTGCCCTTGGCAATATAGAGCTCAGTACACGGGGGAAGGGGAAATGCTCCTTAGCTATAATCAGTCTCTTTTCTTTTCTGGAAATCAGAAGTCAAGGAAGCGGGCAGTACATCTCAGTTTAGGAAGATGCTATATGAATGTGTATTGGGGGTGTCGGGGTGAGGAGTAAGAGGGGACAGATTAGGCTAGATATTCTATGTCAGTATTAGGATGATGAATTCATTAAGTATCTTCATGAATAAGGAGTATTTACTCTATTACTTACAATATAGGAGAAAACCCAAAGATGGGAAAAAATAACATGGATCCCTTGTTCTTGAGGATCTTATCACCTAATGGATATAGGGTCTGAGGGGTTCCAGGAGAGAGGCCATCACACACACACACACACACACACACACACACACACACACACACACACACACAGAGGGAATGACCTACCTATGTATGAGGAAGGTCATGACACTACTCACACCCATCTGGATTTCTTTGTACTTCTTGCCTCTCTTTGTCCAGGATTGTTGAAGGCCTGGCATGTTGGTCTAGGCTGGCGCTAGAGGGAGAGAGACCCCAGACTCCAGTGGAGCTAAGGTTACTAGCAGATCTCCTAAAACAGTGGCTCTCAAACTTTTTATCCTCAGGACCCATTTCCACTCTTAAAAATTATTGAGGACCTTGAATGAAGAGCTTTTGTTTATGTGTTGGATCTATTGAAATTTACCATGTTAGAAATTAAAATTTATTAATTCACTTAAAATAGTGCTAATAAATTCATACTTGTTAACATTAATAGCATATTTTAAGCAAAAAATAATTACATTTTTCAAAACAAAATTAGAAGGGTAGCATTGTTTCACTTTTTGTTTCTGAATCTCTTTATTATTTTTTATTCTTTTGGCTGTGTTGGGTCTTCGTTGCTGTGCGCAGGCTTTCTCTAGTTGTGGCAAGCGAGGGCTACTCTTCATTGCGGTGCGCAGGCTTCTCATTGTGGTGGCTTCTCGTGTTGTGGAGCACGGGCTCTAGGCACGCAGGCTTCAGTAGTTGCAGCACACAGGCTCAGTAGTTGCGGCACGTGGGCCCTAGAGCGCATGGGCTTCAGTAGTTGTGGCGCACGGGCTTAGCTGCTCCACAACATGTGGGATCTTCCCGGACCAGAGCTCGAACCCATGTCCCCTGCATTGACAGGCGGATTCCTAACCATGCGTCACCAGTCAAGTCCCTAAATCTCTTTAATGTCTGGTTTAATAGAACACAACTGGGTTCTCAGATTGGCGTCTGGACTCAGTCCATTGTGATCTCACACATTAAGTTGGCTCTGGAAAGCTCCACTATACACTCGTGAGAGGATGTGGGTGCAAAAGGCAAATAACATCTTAGTATTAACATGAAAATAATTTTGACCTCACAGACCCCCCTGTAATGAAGCCTGGAAAGACACTCCTTTAGCTGATTTCAGAGGAGGGAAGAAGGGGGGTTATTACCTCATAGTTTGGGGACCTTCAGGAAATTGGTAGCCAGTGTCAGGGCTTAGAAGTAGGGCCGTGGCTCTAGAATCACAGCCCTGATTCTGCCACTTACTAGCTGTGTGACTTTGGAGTTATTTAACCTCTTATGCCTTTAAAATGGAGCTCCTGAAAGGACCTGGCTGTAATGGCTGTTGTGAGTCTTAGTGAGATAATGTAGGTAAAGTGCTTAGCTGATAGTAAGTGCTCAGCATTAGCTTTGTTTCTTTAGTGTTTATCACCATTAAGATGACAGTCCATTATGAACCTGTTTTCACATGTACCAAATGAGGCTGTTCTGGATGGTCCTGAAATGAAGATCTCACCCGGTTCTAGCATTCTGTGATTTTGCTCTGAAGCCTTCCTTTCCCACATTAGAGGTGGGAACTAGCGGGGAGGTATATACAATTCTAGTGGTAAGAAAAGCACTTATTTTTCTGTTGTTTTTAATAATTAACCACCCTTCCCTCTACCCCTCTCTTGCTAATAAATCTATTAAAAACTTTCAAGGGCTTTAAGAATAAAACTTGGTGAAAAAAATTGTTGTTTTCTTGGGAAAAATTAAATTTAGCTCTTTCATTTGGAGCCAATATAGATAACAGAGCAAAGAGAAATTTAAAAATTTGTTTCCAGGTCCCATGGTGGTTTCAGGTCAAAGTCATAATAGGGTTTATCTCATGTCTAAATTTAATTGAAGGGTAAATGAAACGAAGCTGAGAGATTTTGCTGACTCCTCGGTTTACAAAAATACACAGAGTAGGTAATAGACTCTTAATGGAAGAGGAAAGTAAGGAGCCTGGATTTATGGAATGGGGCAGAGGAGAGAAAATGGGTGAAAAAGCATTTTGAAAAGGCAAACATTAGACCTGCAGTTTGATTGAAGACCCAGATCAAAAGAAATCAATACAAATGCTTTGGTTTATTTTTTTTCCCTCCATTTTCACTTAAGTACCAGTCTCTAATACAGTGAAAAGCAGGAGCAAACATTAGAAAGGAGATAAGACAAATGGTCTCAGAAGTAATAGGAAGTATAGCACCTGTTGCATGCTGCTTAGTTTAAGTTTACCGGAGGCTTGCTACAGAGCCCTGACGGAAGGCATGAAGATTTGCATATGAGGACTTCATTAAAGGGGGATTCTTAGAGGATATCTTGAGAACATCACAGCTAAAACACTATTGCTTGATGTGGGCTTGCAGGGACCTTACAATAGCAAGGCTTGACTTTGGTGTGAAAATGTGCTAGAATTCAAATCACAGAAACTTGTGTTGATAGCAAGAAATAATATCACGATTGGCAGACACCATGGAATAATGCTAAAATTTTATACTTAGAGGTAACTGTCAGGATAGCAGCTTCAGAGTTTATAGATAGAATTGTTTACCTGATATGATATGATATTGGTAATTTTGATACTACTGACATTACTAGAGCGGTGCTTAATGTCGACTTTTCTATCGAAAGCCATTTGATACGATAATGGAAAGCATGGGTCTTGTAGGGTGAGAAACGAGCTCACGTTGAACCAGCAAACTGCTTCTGACAAAGACAGATGTGTTTGTGCTCAAGGGAAGAAAATAACAGCTATAATCAGATAGATTGGGAACTCTTTTACTTGTGGTAATCATTGGAAAAATGAATGATATTTTTCATCTTTTTCAAAAATATGTAGATCAGAAGGAGCTGAATCTGGTTTGTTGCCATTTGCGACCTAAAAAAAATTATCTCTTGACCTTATTCCATATGGAACTAGAAGTCATCACTTGTAATTTGTTTCATCATCAAAGCTGTTATCTACCTGAGTCTCTCATCTATCTCAGAAAGTATATGGAAAAAGCCCTAACATGGCAGAGGGGCACACATGCACCCCATGGGTCCTTCTTTCTGTGCTGAGCAAATATGTTCCCGATTCTGGCCCCAGACAGTTCTCCTGAACTGGAGACACTAAACCTCTGGCTTATGCTTCCAGAGATCTGGGACGTGGTTCTGTGGTTCCCTGGTGCTATGGCAGGTATGTGCCCTGATGCCTGTGTCTAGTATCAGGCATCCAGGCTGGTGTCCATTCAAATGGAAAGGAGGGATGAATGGTGAGAGAAGCAGGAACGATGTTTCCCTTTGAAGGACTGAGTGAGTTGATCTGTGCAGCAGACAGACTTCTGTTGATGCTATTGGAAGATGCCTAGCATTTTCTGGGCAACTAGTAGGTGCTCAAGTAACAGTTTGATTGAAGTCCTCAGATGGTAAAACAGAGCAGGACACATCCATGTAATAGGTTCCTCTGATGATTAATTCAGAGAAATGGCTTCAAACTGGTTTCTTTTCTCTGTTTACACATTAGACAATCTGCTTTGGAAAGAAAATGATGACATTTAAATTCCAATACTGTCTGTCCTTTGCAATAACTGGCACTTTAGCAAAGCTCTGCTGAAATAGGAAGGATTGTAAGAATGTTTACCTCCTTGAAACTGGTGGAGAGAATTGAGAGAGGAGGGTTTCGGTATCGACTTCAGCATGGATTTGTGAAAGTAGCTTAACTTCTCTGTCCTCACTTTTCATCTTTCAGAAGTGAGATGCTTCCTTGTGGGAGACATTGCTAATGCTCACCCATATCTAGTTCTTTTCACCTTTTGGGTGTGTAAGAGGTTGGCACTTTCCAACCCATTTTACAGTTTGGTGGGACCATGAGACCAGTATTGGCCAATGATTTATAGGCAGAAGTAATCTGTGTCATTTCCCTAGGAGAGCATTTCATCGCTAGTGGGAGACCTCCAGCTTTGTCTTGTCCATGCTACTGCAAGCAGGAATGTTCCAGATGATGGAGCCTCCATCAGCCTGGGTACCAGTGAGAAGATATGGAGCAGAGCTCTCTTCCCACCTTCACCTGTATCAGCATCAATGCATGCTGGAAATATAATGTGAACAAAGAAGAAAGTTTTGTTTCAAGTCTCTTGGATATGAAGGCCAGTTGTCACCACAGCATAACTTAGTTTATTCTGACTGATACATGCCTATTGCTTGATTCTTTATCTTGAGGATTATTTCATTAGTTTTTATTCCTTTTTCTATACACAGGCATCTGGTTCTCAGGCTTTAGAGTACATCAGAATCATATCCTGCTGGTTCAATTTGCAGATTTCTGGGCCTTATTTCCTCAGTATATATGGTGAGAGTTCCAGGAATCTCCTTTTTAAAAACAACAACAACAACAAAAAGAAAACCAGGGTTTTTACATGATTCTGATTTAGGAGGGAAGACCACACTTCAAGAAATGTTGTAAATCTGTATCATGCTATGAAGATTCTGGCTATTATCTCTCAAGTTCTCCTAGACAGACATGTTCAGATATTAGTAAAAGGCTAAAGGCATTTAGGGCAGCAATAAGTGTAATGAATATAAAATTCACCAGCTCTGTTTCAAGGCTGCATGAAGCAGAGATAAAGTGAAGACACGGAAGTGGTGATTAATAGACCTGACCACTTTCTAGATGAGAATTCTAAAGATTATAAATCATTTGGAAATTGAAGAGATGACCTGGAAAACAAATCAGAATTAAGAAATATCAAGTCAGAAATGGATTTGAAGAAGTAAAAGTAGAAAGCATTGAGACATTTCCCTCACAGTTGATTTGGGAGGGAGGTGGAGAGTGGGAGCCACGGAGACGTTAGAGCAGGGGGAGGAGGAAGCTGGGTTTAACTCCACTTGTGGGCTTTGTTCTAGACCTAGATCTCTCAGTTTGACTCAACATCTTGATATAGTACTGCCATTTACAAAGATTATGGTTTTCTATGGATTCAAAGGAGGTGTTCTTTGACCCTCTAGAGGTGGGTTTTACTGAGTTCATAGAAGGAATTTGCTCCTCTAAATTTTGAAATAAAAGACTTTTTGTTAAGATGATGTTATTCCTTTCATCCACCCCCAGCTATCTATCATTTCTCATAGTACTGGAGAGACTGTAGACCTGTGTGCTATAGCATTGCACCAATTCCATAGAATCATTTAGGGATCCTTCCTCTTGTAGTTTATCATGGGTGATGGGGTGACAACTCACAACTAGTAAAAGTAGCAGTGGAGACAGAGCAGGCTGCAGCATGGTGTCTCCAGGCAGTGTGGTCTCTCTGAACCTGTAGGGCCTGCTTGCTCCAGAATTGTGTCTAGAGAAGAAAAAACTTCCCAAAGCAGAATCATCCATTAGAAATGGAGAGGGGCTTATCAGGGTTTGGGTAGAAAGAAGTGGGGACAGTACCCACCTAGGACATTAAATCAAGGAGACAGCCTAGCAAAAATGGAGGTGGTTCTGCCAGCTGGTATTTGAGGTGTCCTGAAATCATGGTCTTATATATTGAGCCCCTCATCTTCCCCATCCCCTGTTATCTTCAGGGAAAATCACATGAGGTCCACTTGTCCCCACCATATCAATATGCTGCTCAGTCTGTCCTTGAGTGATTCCTTTTCCCATGCAAGGTTGCCTTTACTGTTCCTTGTAAACAAATGTTATTTGTATAAACATTTGAGAAGAGGGAGTCGAAGTAGTAGGCAGCAACGTTTGCTTGGGTTCTATACTGAGTGTTGGCCTGGGTCCTTCACTCTGCACCCTCACCTCTACCATGAAGGGGTTCAGAGTATAACATGCCCAAATATACCACTTTGTTATAGGATTATTTTGAGCTGAAGGCAATTGATTAAAAGCTCTCCACCTTCCCCCTATCTGCTTGATAGTAGAATATAAATTTCCCTTATGAAGGTGTCTCCCCCCCACCACCATTCCTCATACCAGGAAAGGAATAACAACCTTATCACTGGAGATGGATGACACCAAAAAAGAGTCTATACAAACAAACCTTACTAAATAGCCCTTATCTTCTATCAGTTTCCCCATATCGTTGCCTTCCCATAATTTGCTGCCCCTAGAGGCTCAAAGTCCTCTTCTTGTCACTTCTCTAAAAAATTATTGTTCTTTGCTAAGCTGCTATATGAGCAAGTTCTAACCATCCCTTTGAATTACTCATCACTGAGTGCTCCTGTGTGTATGCACGATGCACATGTTAATAAACTTCTGTTCCTTTTACTTTGGTTAATCTGTCTTTTGTCAATCTAACACACAGGGCCCCAGCCTGAGAATCTAAGGTGGGTAGAGGGAATATATATTTTTCCTCCCCTATAATGCCATATCCTCTTTTTTTCATGCCATAATTTTAATGATTTTTAACTCATGTAATTTAGAAGGAAAATTTTTGTTGAAAGGGAGAGAAAGGCAAATCGAACTAGCTTATGCAGAAAAAAATGTGAATATGAGTGCACACATATGTTGTGTGTGCATGCGTGTCTGTGTCATATACCTGAATAGTCCAGGGGTATTTGTGTTCAGTATGTCTGGATCTACGTACTCAAATGATGTTGCCAGGAATCTGACTGTGCTTTCCTCAGTCCTGCTTTCTCTTGGGTTGTTTTTATTCTCAATCAGATTCTCCTTAAGAGTTAGCAAATATTCTCATGACTTACTTTTTTCTAGATTAGTGAAATCGATGGAAGAAGAGTACTGATTTCTCTGGAATTCCAGCGTAAGTTCTAGGGCTGACATCTGTTGGCTGTGACTGGCTTATCTTGAGTCATATCCCATCCTTGAACCAGTTACTGTGCATGTTCAGGTGGACTCTGCTAATTGGCCAGGTCTTGACTACATTCCCACCTGAACCATATGAAAGAGACAAGGGGAAGGAGTGGTTCCCCAAAGAAAAAATCTGAATATTCTTACCAGAGAGGGCAGAAATAGCTGCTGGAAGCCAAAACTCAGGAAACGGTCCACAGCAGAAGGTATATTGATATCTCCTGGCTAACAGTGAAGTTTGAAGTTATTAGGTTCTAATAAGCAGGTGAGAGAATGAGACTTGGGTTTACTTCTTTCTCATTCACTTTATCAGCTAGTCAGTTTATGAGAAGATAAAATCTAGTTTTCAGGAGTAACATTTTTTGACCCGTTTTAGGAACCAAGAGGGAATTTGCATAATAGGATTAATGTTACTTCTTATTAGTGCCATATAGTCTAAAGCTCTTCAGGATTCCTATTATAAACTTCCATTTTACTCTAATATCCAAACTTGCCATTTTTGTCAATGAGAGGTATATTGTCATATGCACAGTTCAACACATATATCATTTTATATTTGGTGCAAGACTCTTTACTGCTTTTTATAATGAAAGTCACTAGTTGTTCTTAGAGGTGTAAAGCAAAGTTCACCTTGAATACATGTACCACAATGTTCATTGTAGCACTATTTACAATAGCCAGGACATGGAAGCAACCTAAATGTCCATTGACAGATGAATGGATAAAGATATGACACATATATACAGTGGAATATTAGCCATAAAGAGGAACGAAACTGAGTTATTTGCAATGAGATAGATGGACCTAGAGTCTGTCATACAGAGTGAAGTAAGTCAGAAGAAGAAAAACAAATACTGTATGCTAACACATACGTATGGAATCTAAAAAAATGGTACTGATGAACCTAGTTGCAGGGCAGGAATAAAGAAGATGTAGAGAACGGACTTGAGGACACGGGTGGCGGGGGAGGGGAAGCTGGGATGAAGTGAAAGAGTAGCACTGACATATATACACTACCAAATGTAATATAGATAGCTAGTGGGAAGCAGCCACATAGCACAGGGAGATCAGCTCGGTGCTTTGTGACCACCTAGAGGGGTGGGTTAGGGAGGGTGGCAGGGAGGCTCATCAGGGAGGGGATATGGAGACATATGTATACATATGGCTGATTCACTTTGTTGTACAACAGAAACTAACACAACATTGTAAAGCAATTATACTCCAATAAAGATGGGAAAAAAAAAGTTCACCTTGAAATTGATGAAATTTCCCTGGAAATAATAACGGCAGAGAGGTTTTCTGTGCTAGAATCCTTTACTTTCTTAAGTTCAGTATTAAGAAGAGGGGCTTTGGTGAAACCCTAGCCATCCAATGAATGAGCAGGGTGACCTTGGGCAAGTTACTCAGCCTCGTCTGTAAAATGGGATAATCAGAGAACCTCTCTTTTAATGTGGTGTGAGGATTAAGTGAACGCAGGTAAAGACCTTAGAACAGTGTCTGGCACGTTGTTGGGATTCGATAGATGTTACCTATTCTAACCTTTTAGATAGAGATGACCTGAATTGTTAGTTCCTTTCACAGAGGTTCTTTATTGGACAATTTTATGTGCAGGTTGAAGGTAGCAGCTAGTGGTTTGGGATTTGCAGACTAAATATTTCTTACCCCATTCTTTATAAAAACTTCCAAAATGGGGCAAAGTTTTACATAAAGGAAACTCTAACTTCTAAATGGTTATAGTTATCATGAAAAAAAGAAAAATAAAGTAATTATAAAAATTATGAAGAAAACAAAATTAATTCTCCATTATTGACAGATTATAAAAGCCTAGGCATTTAAACACGTAATTGGAGAAACTGATGAATAATTATTTTTAAGATATAAAATATTAGAAAGTATACATATAATATACTTATTATATAAGTAATTATACACTCTCACGGGGGTGAGATGGGGGAAGAAGAAAGGGAGGAGAGAAACGAGGATACTAGTTTGAGGCCTGGTTAAATCTACGCTGCTGTGTTTTCTTCATTCCAGATTCTGCTCTCTGGTGTTTCTGATCCCAGTTTTGTGATCTGACTTGACTCCTTCATGACTCCTTTTTCTAGCTTTGTGATGTTGAACTGCTTCTGAGTCTTCTTGATTCTGACATAACACCTTGAGCATGCACCCCAAAGTGGGTATTTCAACCTAGGATCCAGCCCTGCTGGAGCAAGGAGCACGTTTGGTTCATTTAGAGAGCAGGAAAAAATTCCTTCTCTAGTTATTTAACTAAATTGAGCTTTCAATCTAAGGGAATGGTAGGCCTGGTATTTCCATTAGGACATAATCTTATGTGACCAACAGACCAGTGAAAATATTGTGGTTTAAGAATTCATCTGATATCAGCATAGCATTGCAAATCATAGGACCATCATTCAGTTGGTTAGTCTAGTCAAAACTTCAATTGGACTGAATGTTTAAATGAATTGGCCCATGAGATGTTTGCTCTTATCCTTTTTCTCCAAGGTTTTATTTTTTAAAATTTGTGGAACTTCCCACGGAGAAACATTCGATATCTTGGCATTAATGACCAGGTTACTGCAAGATCCATATAAAAGCAGAGCACAACCTGATGAGTTTGTTAAAATAACGCACATTTATCAATGGGTCTCTAATTCCTAATGTGGAAAATTGATTCATTATCATTATATAGGGCAGAATTTAAAGAACTGTCTAATGTAATGGGCTTCAGTGGTCTATTGCTTATTTTACCGTGATTTTCCCAAATTTGCTTTAAAAAGAAAGCCTTTAAAACTTATTTTAAAGTTTTTTTAAAATTATAAAAGTGATAAATTGGAACACTGTGAAGCTGTTAGAAACAACAGACAAGGTTTGCACACATCATAGGCAGATCTTAATATAGTTCTGAATGAAAAAAGTAAAAATGAAATGAAAGAAATACCACAATACCATTTATATAATTTAAAAAATACATATCAGATCAGTCATATGCATTTTGTTACACAGCACCATGATTTCCTGTGGGAAAGGAATGGGAGTAAAAACAGACAAGAGAGAGGCCTTGTAAGAACAAATGATGATGCATATACATATATATATATATATATATATATATATATATATGCTCCTGAGGACCAATAAAAAACTGTAACTGTACAAAGGCAAATAAGAACACACTCACTGGGGCTTCCCTGGTGGCCGAGTGGTTAAGAATCTGCCTGCCAATGCAAGGGACACGGGTTTGAGCCCTGGTCTGGGAAGATCCCACATGCCACAGAGAAACTAACCCCGTGAGCCACAACTACTGAGCCCATGTGCCACAACTACTGAAGCCTGTGCACCTAGATCCCGTGTTCTGCAACAAGAGAAGCCACCGCAATGAGAAGCCTGCACTCCACAACGAAGAGTAGCCCCTGCTCACTGCAACTAGAGAAAGCCTGCATGCAGCAATGAAGACCCAACGCAGCCAACAATAAATAAATAAATAAAATAAATTAAAAAATATATATATGAAAAGAAAAACAAACTCACTCATTAATCCACTGTCCAACCAAATAATCACTGTTGGCATTTTTATCTATTCATTTACAGCCTTTCCTTCTTTTTTAAAGAGGAAAATCTTGAACACTTTCCATTTGGTTTTCTGAAGGACTAAAAGGCATAGACTTATTCATAGCAACTTGAAATTTGTGAGCCAGTGAAGCCAAAACAAACTGCTTTATTCTATTACCTGTTTTCACTCCTTCCTAATTTACCATTCCCGCCCCCCCTTCCTTCTGTCTGAGCTCAAATATCCAGGGTTAATTGGGAATATGATCCAGATGTCTTGAGAAGGGCCTGAGTGGTGATAATGATGCGGATGGTGTCGGTTTTTGAAGGCCATTCATTTAACACATAATAAGCAGTGAATTTATTAATTGATGTAAATAATTCTACAGTTATTTATTGAGAAACAGCTATGTGCTAAGAACTGAACTAGTAGAGGGGACTAGGGGAGGATTACAAATCCTGTGATTGGTTGATTCTTTATAAGTATTTACTGTTGTACTAGCCATGTGCATAGTCCCCCTAACTTGCAATTTTTAAGGTAATTTGCAATTTTTAGAGGTAAAGTATTTGGGATTAAAGTCAATATGAAACATGTCTTCTTGTTAGGAGGAAGACTTTTCTGTTGGAGGAATTTCCTTCTGAGCTGTAAAACACTTTAGTCTATAGATGGGCCATAAGTATTCACTTTAAAAGGATATGTAGAATTTTACCTTTGCTTAAACTATGAAGAAACGGTTGGGTAAGAAAAAATTAACTTATACACAAGATTGTGAGAAAATGTTTAAATCTACTTAAGGACATTTTCAAGCATCTTTGCACTTTTTTTTTTTTTTACTGTGCATTATAACATAAAAATTACAATTTTAACCATTTTTAAGCTACAGTTCAATGGCATTAAGTGCATTCACATTGTTGTGCAACCATCATGACCATCTCTCTCCAGAACTTTTTCATCTTCCCAAACTCCATACTCACTAAACAAAAATTTCCCAATCCCCCTCCCCTCAGCTTCTGGCAAATATCATTCTACTTTCTGTTTCTATGAATTTGACTATCCTAGTTTCTTAGACTAAATTCAGATTCCCTCCCAAATTCATATGTTGAAACCTAATCTCCATTGTGATGGTTTATGGAGGTGGGAACTTTAGGAGGTGATTAGATCACAAGGGTGGAGCCCTCGTGAGGATTGGTGCCCTTCCAAAAGAGACCCCAGAGAAGCAGACTTGTGAGGACACAGTGAAAAGATGGCTGTTTATGAACCAGGAAATGGGAACTTATCAATGCCAGATCTGCCAGTGCCTTGATCCTGGACTTCTCAGCCTCCAGAGCTGTGAGAAATAAGTATGTGTTGTTTATAAGCTACCAAGTCTATGATATTTTGTTATAGTAGCCCAAACTGATGAAGATACCTTGGGATCTCATATAAGTGGAATCACACAATACTTGTCTTTTTGTGACTGACTTATTTCTCTTAGAATAGTGTCTTCAAGGTTCATTCATGCTGTAGCACTGTTACCGAAAGTGAGGTCTGACTGCTCACCACTCAAAAGCCAATAAAGAGGCAAGGTTGGTGGAAAGAAAAGTTTGCTTTATTTCAGATGCCAGCAACAATGGGGGTGGGGGAGTGGGGGGGACTCCTGTCCAAAGGCCGACTCCCACTCAACTGCCCCACTGACAATCAGTGGGCAAGAGCTTTTATAGGTGAAGGGAGGGGGCTACATGAAGAAACAGTACAGTCAGCTCTGACAGTCATCTTGAAATTGGGCATGCGGTGGTCTAATCAGTGTCAATTTGATTGTTTTAAGTACAGTTAATCTTCAGTTCCAGGGTCAGTTTGTTCCCATTTCCTTGAGGCCGGTTTTCAGAATTGTAGGAGCTTATGTCATGGCTGTGGTCTGGTCATCATGTAGTTACCTTCTTCCACCTGCAGGGGGTTTCAGTATCTATAAGACAGCTCACAGGATATGGCTCAAAATTTTATCTATAGCCCTTGAGAAGTAACTAAAGTCCTTGACTGTACTTAATGACTAAACTATAATTATTTAGTCTTGTTGGACTGTTTTCCTTTGTTTCTGTGTTTTCTCACTTCTCTGATTAAACTTACTCTTTGGCTAAAGTTTTTCCACAGACAAAAGGCAGGCTGAGGACATTGGGGGCAAGGACCACAGGGCCCTGTTCTGTTTCAGCATGAGTCAGAATTTCCTTCCTTTTTAAGGCTGAATAACATTCTATTGTGTGTATAGACAACATTTTGCTTATTCATCTGTTGATGGACAGTTGGTTGCTTTCACTTTTTGGCTATTGAGAATGATTTGGCTGCTTTGAACATGGGTGTGCAAATATCTGTTTCAGTGCCTGCTTTCAATTCTTTTGGGTATATACCCAGAAGTGGAATTGCTAGATCATATGGTATTTCTATGTTTTAAATTTTTGAGGAACCACCATTCTGTTTTTCATAGTAGCTGTACTGTTTTATTAATACATCCCCACCAGCAATGCATAAGGGTTCTAATTTCCTACATTTTTGCCACTACTTTAAAATATATATATATATATATATAAAACCCTCCTAATGGGTGTGAGGTGGTATATCATTGTGGTTTTAATTTACATTTTCCTAATGATTAGTGATATCCAGCATCTTTTCATGTCCTTATTGGCCATTTGTATATTTTCTTTAGAGAAACATTTATTCAAACCTATTGTTAATTTTTAAAACAGATTGTTTGCTTTTGTTGTTGAGTTGTAGCAGTTCTTTATTTATTCTAGATATTAATTTCTTACCATATATATGATTTGAAAATATTTTCTCCCATTCTTTGGGTTGCCTTTTCATTTACACCTCTTTCAAGCAAGTTTTTTTTAAAATTAATTTTTATAGGAGTATAATTGATTTACAATGTTGTGTTAGTTTCTGCTGTACAGCAAAGTGAATCAGTTATATGTATACATATAAGCACTCTTTTTTAGATTCTATTCCCATATAGGTCATTACAGAGTACTGAGTAGAGTTCCCTGTGCTATACAGTAGGTTCTCATTAGTTATCTATTTTATATATAGTAGTGTGTATATGTCAATCCCAATATCCCAACTTATTCCTCCCCCACTTTCCCCCTTGCTAAGTTTGTTTTCTATATGTGTGACTGTGTTTCTATTTTGTAAACAGGATCATTTGTACCATTTTTTTAGATTCCACATATAAACAATATCATATATTTGTCTTTCTCTGTCTGACTTACTTCGCTCAGTATGACAATCTCTAAGTCCATCCATGTTGCTGCAAATGGCATTATTTCATTCTTTTTTATGGCTGAGTAATATTACACACACACACAGACACATACACACACAGACACACACAGACACACACACACACACATATATATATACCACATATTCTTTATACATTCCTCCATCTATGGACGTTTAGGTTGCTTCCATGTCCTGGCTATTGTAAATAGTACTGCAATGAACATTGGGGTTCATGTATCTTTTCAAATTATGGTTTTCTCCAGATATATGCTCAGGAGTGGGATTGCTGGATCATATGGTAGCTCTATTTTTAGTTTTTAAGGAAACTCCATACTGTTCTCCATAGTAGCTGTACCAATTTACATGCCCACGACAGTGTAAGAGGGTTCCCTTTTCTCCACACCCTCTCCAGCATTTATTGTTTGTAGATTTTTGATGATGGCCATTCTGACCCGTGTGAGGTGATACCTCACTGTAGTTTTGATTTGCATTTCTCTGATAATTAGTGATGTTGAGCATCTTTTCATGTGCCTCTTGACCATCTCTATGTTTTCTTTGGAGAAATGTCTATTTAGATCTGCCCATTTTTTGATTGGGTTGTATGTTTTTTTGATATTGAGCTACATGAGCTGTTTGTATATTTTGGAGATTAATCCCTTGTCAGTTGCTTCATTTGCAAATATTTTCTCCCATTCTGTGGGTTGTCTTTTCAAGCATCTTTAATGTAGCTTAGGAACATGTATTTGTATGGAAGTATCCAACACTGAGGCACAGAGGCAGTAGAAAAGGGGCTTTGCCCTGCATCTTCTCATATTCAGGTTGCAGGAGGAGACAAACAGATTATTAGAAAACAGTGTAATAGGAAACACCAAAGGCTAGAAGAGCACAGAGGAAAAAACTCTGCTGCATTAAGTGTGAAGTGTTTATATCCGCAGTTCCCCCAAAGACCTCCACTGTATTTCTCATCCATCCTAGGGTATCAAATATGTACCCATATACGGATGACTCCCAAGTCCCTAATAGGAGGATAAGAACCCAATTTCCACTTCTAGACTTAACATCTCTTCCTGAATGTCTTGCAGGTATGTCATAATCTTGTTCTGGTCAGTTCATATATTTAAAAAGAAAATATATGAATTTTATTCTATCAAAAAGTATAATGACTTACTTCTTCACCAAATTCTGAGTTTACTTCCTTAAAAAATTTGCTGCACTTTCATTTTCAAGGTCATTTTTGTACCTATATGATGCATAGATAATACAGAATAAATAAAAAGAAGTAATTTTCAGCTCTTTGTCATTGCCATATTTTTTATGTTTGATTGAATGTGAAATATTAGTCATAGATGATATTTAGAATTTCAGCAAGGTTAGTATAAATTTTCTATGACTTTGGGTGACTACTTTTAATATTCTAGAAAGATTTTGATAGAATAAATATATAGAATAAATATTTCACTATTTTAAAAGCTGGCAAGAGCTGTTGATCATAAAGAAAACAATATGTGTAACTTCGTGACTCTAAAGTTAGACTTAAATTTTTAATCTTATCCTTAATTTATTTTAGTCATTGAACATTCATTTTGCTCATCCATTTAATAATTGATTTTGGAAAGTATGATTCTTTAAAGGAGATCAAAACAGAGCAGATTAGTCAAATTTTTCCAGTGCATAAATTCTTTCCTATGAATATATTAGATGTTCAGAATCTATACAAATGCTTTTTATAAGGCTGCTTATTATTCACAGATGATAAAAATGATGATGAATAAGAGGTATGTGTTTTTTATAGTTTACAAAGCACTTTTGCATATATTACATCATTTTATCCTCATAGAAGATTTGTGAAATAGGCATTGTTTTTATCATTTCTACTTTATAAGTGAGGAAATAAAGGCAAGGGAGAATCTAAACGACTTGCCCAAGGTCACTGAGCAAGATCTTGGATCCAACCCTAGCCTTCTAACTACAAACTGTGTATCCTTTCCATCAGTTGCCACATCTTCCCTCATGTTTCTTGGTACATGAATTTGCTTTTCTTTAAAGTTTTCAGGATCTACTATTGACCTTCAAAAATCGCTTGTGATCATTTTCCAACGTTTCTCACATGAAGAAGTTGACCTGTGTCATTCACAGGAGAAATTTGGTTATTATTGTAGAAGGAATGAATTCTCAGTCCACCAATTGAATTATTTAATTTCTAGTTTATGGTCCCATGTTGCCTAGTGTTTCCTAATGGGAAAAGCTTAATCAATCAGGATACATATATTCCTTTGTTTTCTCAGTCAGTTCAGGATTTTCTTCCATCACCAACCTTTTCAAAAAGGCTGCTTCTAAGTACTCAGAAACTTTGCAGAGTCAGGGCATCTATGGAAGGTTGTGGAAGCATTAGGTCTCTGGGTTTCATTTGTCCAGGCTCGTATCTGCTGAACAGTCCATCAACCCCTCTGGTCCCCAAGCATCATCTCGTCCTGTCAGCATCTGCTGAGATGTCTGAGCTCCCAGCTGGCCTCTGATCATCAGCCTCCTCTGGCACCTGCTGTGGTGTCCTTCTTGTTCTTACAACGAGGCTTGCTCGGGCCTGCTTGCCTTCAGTGCCATGTCTTCCTGGATCTTAACCACAAGGGGCAAAGGTCTTCTGCACCTTAGGTCTTGCTCAGAGGCTGTGAACCTGTGGTGGGCTCTCTGTAGACATTGGTTTCTATTCACCAGTCCTGCAAGGCAGGGTTCCTCTCTCCAAGGCTTGCTCCTCCCTGAGCTGCACCTGGGAAGGGTGTTGCCTTACCATTATTTCCTCCTCTCTCCACACTATGCC
This sequence comes from Kogia breviceps, assembly GCF_026419965.1. Classification (NCBI taxonomy): domain Eukaryota; kingdom Metazoa; phylum Chordata; class Mammalia; order Artiodactyla; family Physeteridae; genus Kogia; species Kogia breviceps. The sequence continues at coordinate 44,471,455 of NC_081314.1, forward strand.
TGGGTGTAGGTAGTGTGCAGGGGTCCTTCCTAGAAACACTCATCATTGGCCATCTATCTTGCTTCACCAAGACTCCCTGTTCCATTTTCCAGTCCAAGGGCTTCTTTTTTCATATATATGATTCCCTTGAATGTTTAATTTAATTTGTTACTTAAGTATTTATTATTTATTTACTAAACTACTTAATAGGCAATTTCCTTTTATCCCCATTCCCTCCTTCTTTCTCCTCCTTACTTATAGACAACTATTTCAACTTGTTTAATGAGTAAATTTTTGTTTGTGTATCTTCTTAAAAATGCATATTGTTTTGTGTGCATGTATTTATTTACATGAATTAATATTATTCATTTAATAATAATATCATAGCTAACATTATTAAAATATTATCCTTCTTTATCTGTTTTTTTCCCCTAATAGAAGGTTGGTGCTAATGGGGGATTGACACAAGAAGCAGATTGTTTCAGTTTTGAAATCTGAAACATCTGAAATATTTTTGCTTATTTGGATAATGTCATTTTTATTTATTTATTTATTTATTTATTTTTTTGCGGTATGCGGGCCTCTCACTGTTGTGGCCTCTCCCGTTGCGGAGCACAGGCTCCGGACGCACAGGCTCAGCGGCCACGGCTCACGGGCTTAGTTGCTCCGCGGCATGTGGGATCTTCCCGGACCAGGGCACGAACCCGTGTCTCCTGCATCAGCAGGCGGATTCTCAACCACTGCGCCACCAGGGAAGCCCGATAATGTCATTTTTAAACGGATATTAAGGACTTCATATTAGCTGGTCAATGGCAGAAAAACAACTGCACTCTAAGCTTTGAGCAGTTCTAGTCTTGAGGACTTCAGTGTAGGTGGGTGTCTTATTGACTATGGGGAAAACCGCATAGCCTGCTTCAAATTCCATTTCCGGAGGTGTGAGTAGAGCCAGGACAGCATGACCTAGCTTAGGTTGAGATGAGATGCCATCATGGCAAGGTCTGCAGACCCGTCACTGCAGGGCCCCTGCAAGTCATTTGGTTGTCAGAGCCGCTGCTCCTGTCAGTTAAGGAAACCTGCTAGTCCTGGAGTGGCACAATCCTGGCTTAAGTGAAAGAAAAATATTCCCAGAATCAGCCAGAAATCTAAAAACACATTGTAGGTAAAAATTCTTCACCGTACTCAAGATACATACTAAGCCCTGAACTTGAAATCCATGCACTTCCGCGTTGAGTGTATTTTTTTCTACTGCTGTGAATGACACTCCAAGGCCCAGTGTGAGTGTGGGGTTATTTAAGCACTGTGATGATTAACCATTTTAACCTCATTTCCTAGCTGCCAGTACCATGGGGGTCAACATATGGCTCTTCTGCCTTTTTTAGCATTAACCTTCAGCACAAGGATGGCCAGATCGGAGGGCCAGAGAGGAAGAGTTCCTGTAAAAACCAAACATGTACATACACACAGCCTCATAAGACTGGGAGATGGGATTGGAGCAGGGGTCCATATGGGGATGGGAAGGTGATGCTAAGGAGAGGTGGTGAAGAGAGGCAAGAATTGCTTCCTCTGAAGTCTTGGAAGGAATTTCTTTTTTCATTATTCCTGCTTCTTGTTTCCTGGGTTCTCTCACACCACTTGACTCTCTACTCCCCTCCCAGCAGTCTATGTTCCTGCATTCAGGCAGTGCTCAAAAACATATGGTAGACTACACGTTATAAAAATCATATTTATTTATTCTCTCCTTCTAGGAGATTTTGCATTGTTATCTTAGGAAATGGGTATGCAGAGACCTTAGTCTATGGTGATTTGATTTGCATAAGACTCAATCACTTAGGCATTTCTTAGAGATTATGCTTTTATGCTTTGGTTAGAAAAAAAAGTATGGTCTCTGTTTTGGAGTGCAACATGGTTCCTGTAATAAGTTTCTGAATTTCTTGAGAAATTCAATTGTGAGCCCATCTGATTCAGAGGTTTATATCCTTGTCTTGAGATAATTGTATTATCTGTACATCAGCAGTGATGTCCTCCTTAGCTAACTGAGTCATCCCACAATTTCTGAAAACATTTTGATTCTATCTTTAGTTTTGGTCAAAGGACAAGAGCAATGCCACCTATCAAAGAGTGTTCACAAAAAAGATCGAATATAGTATTTTTCTGGTTTAATTTCTTCAACAGAGCTAAGGAGGATGTCACTTACTTCTGTTGTTCCTTCCCTTCCACAACTGTAATCCTGTAGAAAATTTTACTAGGACATAGCATAAATGCAAACTGGTAAATAGTGACGATAGGTAAAATGATCATTGAAAAAAATTATAGATGAGCACAGTGATGGGGGAAAAGCTAGAAGAATGTAAGAGAGGTTTTCAATTTAGGCAGTCAATGAATTATGACTAAAAGAGAGAGAGACAAATATATGTATGTATGTCCAGGTGACAGAATGACCCACAGTGGACGGAACTCGATAAAGGAGAAGTAAAGTATAGCGGCGAGGTGACTAAGGAAAAGACATTTAAGAAGTGAGAGAGAAAATGAGGAGAGCTTAAAATGAGAAAGCTGAGCCTAAAACATTAGGGAAACGACCCTACAACAATGAAAACATAATGAACATTTCAAATCAGTGTTCGTAATTAAAAGTGTTGGTTTAACAAAAAGGGAAGAAATAGGAATGAGCTTGAGAAGGAAATCAGCTGGAGGAGAATAAGTCACCACAGTGATAGTCTAGTTATTCATTTATTTTCTATTGGAAACATTGCTGTGGGCCTGCCTGGTATGAAAACCAGTGACCTAGAGTCTAAAGCTGTTGTATCCCATTAGCAATTTTTTCAGTCATCTTAAAGAAAGAAAATTTGAAGGGCAAATGAACATGATCCGAGATAACCTGGAACTATGAACTGAATGGGAAACTGAATGAGAAATCTGCCCTCTTGAAATGAAAGAGCATGTACCTCATGTTTTTCTCTTAGAGTTTCTTATTTGGCATGGGAAATGTGAGTGGTGTCTGGATAAATTGTTTTGGTAATGTTTCTGAGTCTCTTCTCCTACACAGTTTGAAAGAGTTTTACTTCTCACTCCTCCTCCGCTCTCCCTTCCATTTTGAGGTTTAAGTTTTGCAAATGTTATCCACAAATATAAAGTTTTTAGCAATTTCTTTTCTAGGATTTTGTCTTATGGACAAATTCACACATGCAGGCAAATATGTATATCCATCCCTGCAGCATTATCTGTAATGGCAAAAGAAGAAAAACATGTAAGTGTCCATCATCTGGGTAGCATCTATAAGTAAAAGAAGAAGCATTTAGAAAATGTTTACTGTGCTTTTCTCTTTTTTCTTTCTGAGCCCCTGAACGTCTCCAGTTAGCCCGAGAAGCCCATCAGCTTGGGAAGGGAACATAATCAGTTTTTTACATGCAAAGTCAGATCATGGAACAGGTGATAGCTTGCAAATCCAGGCTGTTATGCAAAGGTCACTATTTCCTTCCTACAATATAAGAAGGAACAGAGATGATACTCTTGACTATGACAGCAAAGCCATAGGGCTTTCTTCCATATCTTTAGTGGAAGAAGGAGCCTCTTGAGCAAGGGAAATAAGAGAAAAGATTGACCCTTTTCTACCCTGGGAATTTGGGGAAGAAGAAAGGAAGGCAGTCAGTGGAATAAAATACATGTGTCCCAGTGTTTCCCCTTCCTGATTTTTGCAAGCTTTGAGTGGGACATTAGGTAAAGGAAGATACTCTGCTTCCCCTCCCCAGGTAGGATGTAGAGAGAGATCTCCTGTGTGGCCATGCCCTCATGCACCCACATGAAGCCACGTCATTTTGATAGCACAGCTTCAAATTCTACGTTATTCTAGCAAAGGGAGCAAAAGTAACTGCAGAGTTTGACACTATCACTCTTATCTAAAAGCATTGTGCCTTGTGGCCAGTGAAGCTGAACTTGGGCAACTGACCATGGATGTGAAATTCCAGAAAGAAACAGCAAACCACCCAATCTTGTCAAGACCCTTTGTCAATAATTAAAGGATTATCAGAGAGAGATGGATAAAATTCCTCCCTTTATCATCTGGGGTGGAGGTGGGGCATGTGCAACAGTGAAACCAACACATTCAGACTGTTCATCCTTCCTCTCCGCCTTGGTGTGTCCTGAGGACCCCTCCCCACCCCAAAAGGCTGCAGTGACATCTCTCCCCTCCCCGTCAGGGGAATGAAGATAAGTCACCACTTAGAACATTCCAGCTAGTTAGAGCATCACCATTCTAAGTAACTAAAAGGTTTACACTTAGAAATAAATGGTGGTTTATCGTCATCTTTTTCTGCCGTGGGATGGCTGCAGCACACAGGCCCGACAGCAGCTGCTCTCCAAATGCCTGTACCCAGGAGTCTCTGAGAACCGGGCTCAGTGCCCAAAAAGTACGAGCACGAAAAATGAAAATACACACCAAAGAAAGTTGGGCAGAAAACAGTCCTGGCTTGGAATTAATGAGCCCTAGCAAATCCCTATTCTAACAAGAGAATTTCATGTCTATTGTGTCTAGGGGTTGATTTTTGTTTTTAAGTAAAATTCTGATTTATTTTAAGGAGGGCTTAGAGATATTTCTTTTTTAAAAAAAATTTTGATGCATTGTAAAAATATATATATATTTATTTATTTATGTTTGGCTGCGTTGGGTCTTCATTGCTGTGTGTGGCCTTTCTCTAGTTGCGGAGAGTGGGGGCTACTCTCCGTTGCAGTGCGCGCTTCTCTTTGCGGTGGCTTCTTTTGTTGCGGAGCACGGGCTCTAGGTGCACAATCTTCAGCAGTTGTGGCTCACGGGCTCTAGAGTGCAGGCTCAGTAGTTGTGGCGCATGGGCTTAGTTGCTCCGCGGCATGTGGGATATTCCCGGACCAGGGCTTGAACCCGTGTCCTCTGAACTGGCAGGCGGATTCTTAACCACTGTGCCACCAGGGAAGTCTGAGATATTTGATATCAGTTAGAAACCTCTTCCTTGCAGTGTCCCATGCAGTAGAACCTAGTACTACTCTTCTCTCTGTCCCCAGGAGTATATTGCCTCGTTATATTCTTGTGATTTCCCTTACAGGGCCCAAAGCAGAACCCGAGTTCTTGAATGATGGTCAATTCAGAATAGGTCATCTTCTCCTTCACTTGCTTTATTCCCTTTGCCTTTATCTTTAATTTTCGAGAGCTCTGAGAAGAAAGAGAACAAGAGACTTGAACAGAGTGTACTAACTCTTCAATCCGATAATGTTTCCTTCACTGGGCAGGCAGGCAGGCATGCAGGCATGCGTGGTACCCAGGCCTCTCTGGTGAATCAGAAACATCTGCTCTAGCTAACCCTGATGTCTTGCAAAACACTCAAGGCTCCTAGCTGCCTTGAACATAGTACCCAGGGTACAGTCCTTGTCTGCTGTTGCTGCTGCCTATTTGGTGGTGGCTTTTCTCATTCTTTTGTGCCTTGGGGGTGTGTGTTTTTTTGTTGTTATTTACAAAATCTCTGAACTTTCTTATTGTAAAAGCCAAAGAGAGGAGCTGGATTAACAGATGTTTTTATTTTGCTGTATAGAGGAGAATTATTATCTTCCTTGTTCAGTAAAGAACATTTTCCTACTGTTAAATATCTTCCTTGCTTAATTATGTTTTAAAGTCAAGTGTGTGTGTGTGTGTGTGTGTGTGTGTGTGTGTGTGTGTATGTGTGTGTGTATATGTGTGTGTGTGTAGGGCGGTGGAGGTTTGGGGGTGGAGTCAGGGGCAGTGGCACATTTGAAATTATTTCTAAGGGAAAGACTTCCTGGTTTCTAAAGATATTGTTCTTCATGCTTCTAATAAACGTGTAGCAGGCCCAAATGAACTAGAATTTAACCCAAAGTGGCTGAGTGATTAACACATACTGCTTCCTAAAAGCATGATAAAAATTTCTAAACATTGGGAAAGTAAGAGAAAATGGACTAGGGAAAAGAAAATGCTTATTTTGTGAGACATTTATCTACAATGAATTTGATAGAAGTCGCTGACTGACTGCTTTTCATATTATGTTGGGCTTTAGTACTGGCTTTTTAGAGATAAAGCCAGCTTTAGTTTAGAAAAACATTCCACTTATAAAGTACAGTTTGATTTTCATGAATGCTTGACTTTCTTGAAATGGGTTATTCTTCTTAACAATGAAGTGAATATTGAAAACAATTTCTCACTAATATGATGTGAATTTGATGAAAAAGGCATTGTTTCTGTATATAATACAGTAACTCCTTAAAAAAAACTATTGTTTAACCCATTTATTCACTTGCTTTGTATTGGAATCAGACCATATAAATTATTCCTACCAAGAATGTGCTGTTTTATATGACTCTATTGTTAGCCTTTTCCTTCAGATTTCTTCTATAGCTAATTTAGCAAAACTGCATTTAAATCAGTCCCTGATGAGAGGACCTGGAGTTCACATTTTTGCTTTTAATAGACACATTAGTCTTCCTGCATGGTAAGATTTCATAAATGGCTTCTTATTCTTTTCTTGGGAGATAGCTATTATATATAACTCAGTGCATTTCTGGTCTTACCTTAGGGAATTTACAGGGGTTGTCATTGCTTTGGCTTCAGCTGAAATACAAGAGGTTTTAAATTGGATCTTGTATTTGGTTCAGGATTGAGAAAACTCTTCGTTTACCTTTTAACAAGAATCCTATAAAGGTTATGTTGGCTAAACCAGTTTGAATAACCAAATATTACTTCAATACTTAGTTATTTACAGGTTGCTTTTTCCCCACCCCCAGTAAGAAAAGGAAGGGAAGGAATTTCAGAAGCAGGGATGAGGTGAGGCTACTGGCAGAGTTACTGGCTTTGGGGCATAAAGGCTGTGGGAAGCTGTGAGTGGGGACTTATCCTGCCAGGTGAGAAGCTATGGTTGACTTTAAAACATTATATAATATAATTCATGTTCATAATAGAAAAGCAAATAATACAAATTAACAAAAATAAGAAAAAAGACTATTCATAATCCTACCAGCCAAAGATAACTACTATTGAAATGTTGTGTATAACCTTTTATGCTTTTTTTTTTTTTTAAGTTTATGTTTGTCTTTTTATAAATGCAAAAATGGGATCCTCTGACTAGGATGTTCAATTTAAAATATATATCCTTGGGCTTCCCTGGTGGCGCAGTGGTTGAGAATCTGCCTGCCGATGCAGGGGACACGGGTTCATGCCCCGGTCCGTGAAGATCCCACGTGCCGCGGAGCGGCTGGGCCCGTGAGCCATGGCCGCTGAGCCTGCGCGTCCGGAGCCTGTGCTCCGCAACCGGAGAGGCCACAACAGTGAGGTGCCCGCGTATCACACACAAATAAATAAATAAATAAATAAAATATATATCCTTTATCGCGTAATCAATGACCCTTGTCTCATGCCACATAATTAATACAGATAGTGTTTACAAAGAGTAAAAGAATGTAGTCACTCTTCCAGGTCCCCGAGTGACTGGTCTGAGATGAACTGAAAGAGCACATGGTAGCCCCAGGGAGACTTCAGGAGAGAGAGGAATATCATGCAAAAGCTGCCTCAATGAAGCCTTTAGTTACAACAAAAATAAAAACTCTGGTTATGCATGTTCGGGAGTCACAAAGCAGGACTGGGACATTTACATGAAGACTCATACACAGAATGGTTTGGCTGAAGGGAAGTGGGGTGGTGGTGGACGGGAGTTACAGGATCTGTAACTCCTACCCATTTACTTACCATTTGTCAAGACCTGGAAAGGGTCTGAAATTTGATTCTACTTGCAAGCTAAGAAGTTAGCCTGCTATAGTTTTATGTATGCTGCCAGCAGACACAAGATGCCTGGATCAGAGGCAAAGGACTTTATTATTCATGGCTCAGCAAGAAGCATGAGCTTCATGTTCATGTCGGTTTCCCTTGTCCCTCAAATCTCATGAGGTGACACATGGAGGCTCAGGTAAACTTTACCCATAAAAACTAGGCAAAACTTTTGGTTTTCATGCAATGGGTGTCCCAAAAAATTCAGGCCTCAATCCCCTTCTCTGTATATCTTCACACACATGTTCCCTCCTAATAGAATGTTCTCTACTCTAGTAGAATAGTAGAATTTTCCCTAAAAAATGTATTTTTTAAAAAGTTTATTGGCTATACTTTGCTTAAGTCTTTTTAAAAAAATATTTATTTATTTGGTTGCACTAGGTCTTAGTTGCAGCACATGGACTCCTTAGTTGCAGCATGTGAACTCTTAGTTGCAGCATGCATGTGGGATATAGTTCCCTGACCAGGGATGGAACCCAGGCCCCCTGCATTGGGAGTGTGGAGTCTTAGCCATTGTGCCACCAGGGAAATCCGTAAAAAATATATTGTTAAAATGCGGTTGCTGCTTTTCAAAATAGCCATCAGTTTTGAAGGACAGTTTACTTAAACATCGGCAAATTCAAACAAAACTGTTCAAGTTCTTTCCCTGTTGAAAACTAATGTGCTGGGTATTGGAGCCTGGGCCTCCTGCAGAGTTTAGGGGCCTATTTCAGGCCTTGGTTGGGGAGAGTCAGTGATTAGGTTACTATTTAACAGGATACTAGATGATGAAGTCTCAGAGGAGACCTGGGTATTTTACATTTTAGGCTAACTGCTTCTTTTATGACTTCAGATGGCATCTAATTTGGAGAATAAATACCTTTGTAATTAATTAGTCTAGAGGCATTGAAAGGTATCTGATGTTTGTACCTTTGTTATCAGGATTTGGCTCTGCCAGCTATGATGAGCTTTAAAATCCTGAAGGTAAAGCCTGTATCTATTCAGGAAACTCCATTAAGGCATCTGGTAATTAGGATTAATTTCCATCCTGAGCTTTCAATTAATGTAATTAATATAGTGCATTGTGACTTGGTCTGAGTATAGGAATTGTAATGTTTCTTATTTCACAATGTGAATTGGAGGATGGTGTGGGTTTGGGTGGGCCTTGGGAGGTGTGATTTCAGGCTTGACTGGATTCCACTTGCCTCGTTGATTAGGAGATCTTTAAAAAAAATGGCGGTTAAGCTCCAGTCCTAACCTTCTTTCCCAACCTTACTGTTGTTCCCATTGGAAGGATTTGCTTAGCCGGGCTGTTTACTCTCTGGTGGCAGACAGTGGGTCATTTCCACCTTCATGACTTAGCCCATGCCTTTCCTTCCCCTCCTTCATAGAGGTAATTCCTAAGAAAGTCCAGCCAAGTCTTGATCCCTCATGAACCTCCCTCTATTCACGCCATTTCTCGGTGATGGCTCCCTCCTCTCAGATTCACAGCTGGGGAGTATGAAGTTTGAAGGCAGGAACCTCATCTTGTACCTTGCCTAACATGCTGCCTTACAAAGAGGAAGATCTCAGTGGCCACCTGGCTACTTGATCAAATTAAATCATGAAATGAAATAATAGTGTGTGGGAGCTTGAAGGATGTAGGAGCTAATATAGAGAAAAGGACTACAAGAGGCAGTAACATACAACATGCTTTATTGGGCGGTGATTGGACAGGGTTGCACAAGAGGGGAAGTCCTCATGGCATGAGACCATCCAGAGGCTTATGGTGAGGGAGCCAACAACCAGAAGGGGAGGAGGGCAAGTGAATTCCAGGCAAAAGGGGAATCAAAAAGGGGGCTTGAGTGTCTACACAATGTCCCTCCGCAGTACAGTGGGAATCTCCGGGTCAGAGAGCTTTGAAGGGCAGCAGTGGCTTGGGGTTTTATAGCTACAAAGCCCCATTGTATCACTAGATAACAGCTGTTGATGAGGTTTTGTGGGGTATGCAAAGCAGACAGGCCCTGAATGGCTAGAAATTTGCTAGTTTGGGCTATTTTTTATTGAGTTATAGTTAAGTGTAATATATATTAGTTTCAGGTATACAACATAGTGATTTGATGTTTTTATACATTATGAAATGTTCAGCACAGTAAGACCAGTTACCATCTGTCAGCATACAAAGCTGTTACAATATTATTAACTATAGTTCCTATGTTACATCCCCATCACTTAGTTATTTTATATCTGGAAGTTTGTACCTCTTAATCCCCTTCACCCCTATTTTGTCCATCCCCCCACCCCCCATCCCTCTGGCAACCACTGGATTGTTTTCTGAACAAGCTAGAATGTATGAATCTGTTTGTTTTGTTTTGTTTGTTCATTTGTTTTATTTTTCAGATTCCACATATAAATTGAATCATAGAGTATTTGTTTTCTTCAGTATGACTTATTTCACTTAGCACAATACCCTTTAGGTCTGTCCATGTTGCTGCAAAGATTTCATTCTTTTTTTTTTGGCTGAGCAGTATTCCATTGTGTGGTGTGTGTGTGTGTGTGTGTGTGTGTGTGTGTTTGTGTGTATCTTGTGTCTCATCTTTTATCCATTCATCTATCTATCGATGGACACTTAGATTGTTTCCATATCTTGTCTATTGTAAATAATGTTGCAATGAACATGGGGTACATATATCTTTTTGAATAGTGTTTTTGTTTTCTTCAGATAAATATCTAGGGGTGGGATTGCTGGATCATATGCTAGTTCTATTTTTAGTTTTTTGAGGAACTCCATACTGTTTACCATAATGTCTGCACCAATTCACATTCCCACTCACAGAGCAGGGGGTTCCCTTTTCTTCACATCCTCACCAACACTTGTTATTTCTTATCTTTTTGATAATAACCATTCTAACAGGTATGAGGTAATATCTTATTGTGGTTTTGATTTGCACTTCCCTGATGATCAGTGATGTTGAGCATCTTCCATGTGCCTGTTGGCCATCTGTATGTCTTCTTTGGAAAAATGCCTATTCAGGTTCTCTGCCCATTTCTAATTGGGTTGTTTTTTTGATATTGAATGAGTTCTTTATATATTTTAGATATCAACCCCTTATCAGATATATTCTTTGCAAATATCTTCTCCCATTCAGTAAGTTGCCTTTTCATTTTGTTCGTTTCCTTTGCTGTAGCCCCATTTGTTTACTTTTGCTTTTTTGTTCTTGCCTGAGGAGACATATTCAAAAAAATATTGCTAAGACCAATGTCATAGTGTGTACTGCCTATGTTTTCTTCTACAAGTTTTATGGTTTTAGGTCTTACATTTAAGTTTTTAATTCGTTTTGAGTTTGTTTTTGTACATGGTGTAAGAAAGTGGTCCAGTTTCATTCTTCTTCATGTAGCTGTCTAGTTGTCTCAACATCATGTATTGAAGAGACTCTTTTCCCCATTGTATATTCTTGCCTCCTTTGTATAGGTTTATTGACCATATGAGCATGGGTTTACTTCTGGGCTCTCTATTGAGTTCCATTGATCTACGTGTCTATTTTTTTGTATCAGCACTGTACTGCTTTGATTACTATAGCTTTGTAGTATAGTAATACCTTCAGCTTTGTTCTTATTTCTCAAGATTGCTTTGGCTATTTGGGGTCTTTTGTGGCTCCATACAAATTTTAGGATTATTTGTTCTGGTTCTGTGAAAAATGCCATGGGTGTTTTGATAGGGATTGAATGGAATCTGTAGATTGCTTTGGGTAATATAGGCATTTTAACAATATTTATTCTTCCAATTCATGAGCACAGTATAACTTTCAATTTATTTGTGTCATCTTCAGTTTCTTTCCTCAATGTCATATTGTTTTCAGACTATAGGTCTTTCACCTCCTTGGCTAAATTTATTCCTAGGTAATTTATTCTTTTTTTTTTTTGTAAATCAACTATAATTTTTATTTTAATTAATTAATTTATTTATTTTAAGATCTTTATTGGAGTATAATTGCTTCACAATGGTGTGTTAGTTTTTGCTTTATAACAAATTGAATCAGCTATACATAATTTATTCTTTTTATACAACTGTAAATGGGCTTGTTTTCTCCATTTCTCTTTCTGATAATTTGTAATTAGTGTGTAGAAATGCAACATATTTCTGTGTATTAATTTTATATCCTGCAACTATACTGAATTCTTTTATTAGTTCTAATATTTTTTTTGTGTGTGGAGTCTTTGGGATTTTCTATGTATAGTATCATGTCATCTGCAAAGAGTGACAGTTTTACTTTTTCCTTTTCAGTTTGAATGTCTTTTATCTTTTTTTCTTGACTAATTGTTGTGGCATGGACTTCTGATACTATGTTGTATGAAAGTGCTGAGAGTGGGCATACTTGTCTTGTTCCTGATCTTAGAGGAAAAACTTTCAGCTTTTCACCATTGAGTATGATGTTAGCTGTGGGTTTGTCATATATGCCCTTTATTTACGTTGAGGTATGTTCCCTCTATTCCTTCCTCGTTGAGAGTCTTTATGATGATTGGATGTTGAATTTTGTCAAATGCTTTTTATGCATCCATTGAGATGACCATATGATGTTTATCCTTTGTTTTGTCAATGTGAGGTATCATATTTATTGATTTGCAGATGTTAAACCATTCTTGCATCCCTGAAATGAATCACAGTTGATCATGGTATATGATCCTTTTAATGTATTGTTGAATTTGATTTGCTAAGATTTTGTTGAGGATTTTTGCATCTATGCTCATCAGGGATATTGGCCTGTAATTTTCTTTTTTGTGTGTGTCTTTGTCTGGTTTTGGTATTAGGGTAATTCTGGCCTTGTGAAATGAGTTTGGAAGTGTTTTATTCTTTTTCAATTTGGGGGGAATAATTTGAGAAGGATAGGTAGTAACGCTTCATTAAATGTTTAATAGAATTCACCTGTAAATCTGTCTCAACCTGGACTTCTTTTTTTCATGTTTTTTTGGTTAATGATTCAATTTCACTACTAGTAATCACTCTATTTAGATTTTCTATTTCTTCATGATTTTGCCTTGGAAAATTGCATGTTTCTAGAAATTTATCTAATTTTCTAGGTTATCTAATTTGTTGGCATGTAATTGTTCATAGTATTCTCTTATGATACTTTGTATTTCTATGGTGTCATTTGTAATTTCTCCTATTTAATTTCTGATTTTAATATTTGGGCTTTCTTCTTTTTCCTCAATGAATCTGAGTAAAAGATTGTTGATTTCATTTATCTTCTCAAAGAATAAACTCTTAGTTTCATTGATCTTTTAATTGTTTCTTTAGTCTCTATTTCATTTATTTCTGCTCTGATCTTTATTACTTCCTTCCTTCTACCAACGTTGGGCTTTGCTGGTTTTATTTTTCTTGTTCCTTTAAGTGTCAGGTTAGATTGTTTATTTGTTTTTTGTTTTTTTTCTTGTGGTAGGCATGTATGGCTATGAACTTCCCTCTTAGAACTGCTTTTGCTGTGTCCCATAGATTTTGGACAATTGTGTTTCCATTTTCATTTGTCTCAAGGTATTTTTTGATTTCCTCTTTGATTTCTTCATTGACCCATTGATTGTTTAGTAGAATATTACTTAGTCTCCACGTGTTTGTGTTTTTTCCAGTTTTCCTTCTGTAATTCATTTCTAGTTTTATACTGTTGTGGTTAGAAAAAAATGCTTAATCTTATTTCAATCTTAAATTTCCTCTTAAATTTATTGAGACTTATTTTGTGGTCTAACATGTGATTATTCCTGGAAAATGTTCTATGTTCACTTGAAAAGTATTCTGCTGCTTTTGAATAGAATGTTCTATATAGATATCTATTAAGCTCATCTAGTCTAATGTGTTATTTAAGGGCAGTTTTTCCTTATTGATTTTCCATCTGAATGATGTATCCATTGGCGAAAGTGGAGTACTAAAGTCCCCTACTATTATTGTATTGCTGTCTCCTTTTCCCTTTATTTCTGTTAATATTTGCTTTATCTATTTAGGTACTTCTATATTGGGCCCATAAATGTTTACTGATGTTATATATCCTCTTGTTGAATTAATCCCTTTATCATTGTATAATATCCTTCTTTGTCCTTTGTTACAGTCTTTGTTTTAAAGTCTATTTTGTTTGATATGAGTATTGCTACCCCAACTTTCCTTTCTTTCCATTTACATGGAATGACTTTTTCCATCCCTTCACTTTCAGTCTATGTGTGTCTTTAAATCTGAGGTGAGTCTTTTGTAGGTAGCATATAGATAGGTCTTATTTTTTTATCCATTCAGCTTCCCTATATCTTTTGATTGGAGCATTTAGTCTATTTACATTTAAATAGGTGTGTACGTATTGTCACTTTGTTGTTTTCTGGTTGTTTTTATAGTTCTTCTCTGTTTCTGTCATCTTCTCTTAGTTTCTTTCCTTGTGTTTCGATGGATTACTTTAGTTTTATGTTTTAATTTATTTATTTTTTGTGTATACATTTTATATTTTTGGTTTGTGGTTACCATCATGTTCATATATATATTGACCTCCATATATAGCCATCTATTTTAAGCTGATAGTCACTTAAGTTGAAAGGCATTCTAAAAGCATTTGAAATATATTCCTCTGTGTCCTCATTTTGTTTTTTGTTTTTTGTTTCTATGAATTAGCTGAAACAGCTACCTCTCTGTTTTGAAGGAGTGGCCTTGTGTGGGAGCATCCCCTAAGTAGACTGCTTGCATCTGGTGGCTTTGGTAGGCTGTCTGGAGCTAATGCAGGCCTGAGCTGGAGGCCATCCCTGGGGAGTGCTGTGCCCAAAGCCATCTTGGAAGAGTGGTTGGAGCTGGAGCAGGAGTGGGCCAAGGTCATTCCCTAGGGAGCACCATACTGAGGCTGCCTTGACAGGGCATCTAGAGTGGGAGCAGGTGTGGGCCGGAGGTGTGTGTGTCCAGGGGAACACCTAAAATGGTATTGCTGGTTCCTCTGACCTTGGAAAGGGTCCCAGCAGTTTTATCCTGTTTGACAGAAGCTCTAGGGTTAGTAAATGGATTTTCTTTCTGTATAGTCTCATTCATTAACCTTTAAACTGCCTTTTTTTTTTTTTTTGCTGTGTCCCAGGGTGGGTGAATCTACACTTGGCCCCTCAACAATTTCCCTCATTGCTGCAGGTTGCCAGGTTGGGGATGGGGTTCCTGTGGATACTGTGTCTCCATCTTTCCTGCCCATTTCTATGTGGTTCTTCTATGTGCAGCAGCTGTTCAGTCAGACCTCAGGTCTTCAGGAGAAAATGCTCTATATATAGGTGTAGATTTGATGTGTTTGTGGGAGGAGGTAAGTAAGCTTAGGGTCTTTCTATACCACCATCTTGGACCTAGTTTGGGCTACTTTTAAAATAATTTAAAGTGTTAAAAATTAAGTTTGATACTGGTGGGCTTTTGAGCTAATGGGTGTCAGACTGCAGTGAATATACAGAGGCCATCTTAGGCTCATTTATATAACAGAGTGAAATGTGGCTCATGTGTTCTTCTGAAAGGTAGGTTTAGGCTAAATGTGGTAGATGCTTTTGTGAGAGGAGTTACTTATTCTTGCTCTTGATTGTCTGTCAGCAGCACCAAAAATTGTGTTTTTATAAACATACTCACCTGAGTGAAGGCTTTGGTGGTTGTGAGCTCTTCTAGTTCTAGGCCTTGCTATTTTTTATTATGACTCTCTGGAGACTAAGTGAAGGAAGAAATGGAATAATTGTGAGTATTGAAGGAAATATCTACTCTTGAGATGTGAGTGTTCAGGGCAGGCCTGGTAGTGGTGGATGGTCCTGCTGCGTGATGGGCGGAGTATTGGAACAAGGTTTGGATGTAAAAGGTATTATTTTTCAGGTTGTTATCTATTTTATTTCTTGGTTTCTACACACTTTTCTCTACTCTAGGAGCATGAGTAGGACAAGGCACTTGGCTTTTAAAGTATAATCTCCTCCCTTTCAAGCTATTTGTTCACAGTCTTCCTTCTGGAAGGTTAAGGTATTCTGGCTTTGACGATTGTTACTCAGTGACATTATTGACATTGTATTAAGTATCTTCTCAATCTTTATTTTTTCTTTCTTTGTGAGACATTAGAACTCAAGAAAAGATAAGAGTAAAGAATTAATAACTCATCATTCTGTTTTGAAATGGACATTGGTTCTTTAAACAGAAGCATAAACTGAGTGTTGAACATTTCTTATTTTGAACTCCTCTAAGAATTCCTAAGGATCTCTACTCCCTCAAAAAAATAGGTGGAAGAATTTAATTTGTATAAATTTGCTAAACTACTAATAGACAAATATAATTTCTTCATATTGAAGGCAGTGGACCTAAACCTATTGCTGAACAAGAAGTAAAATGCTCACCATCTGGAGATTAATTAGGTCTTTATGTTATTAGTATACTGTTTAAAATACTCAGTGGTCTTTACTTATGAGCATATTGTATATTAAAATGGTATCTATTGGGCATCACTTCATGCACTGTTCTTTTTAGTATTAGAACTAGAATAGTTCCTTGGAAAATATTTCATGTGGTTTGGCTCAGCCATGTGGTTTTGAGTAGGCAAAGAGGTGTTTTCTCTGAGTCATCATCTTGTACTCATCAGTCATATTTAATTTTCTTCCTGCTCAGCACAAATCTTTCCTCTTTTCTGCCTCTCTCTTCTCCCTCTCCTTTTCATATTAACTCCCTTCCTTCTAGTCATCTTCTGTGCTAAAATTCACGAACCTAATCTCTAAGTTAGTAGTTCAACTTCTAAAGGAGGAGAATGGTCCATTCATATCCTTTCAGTAGTTCAAAGTGATGGGGGTTGAGGTTGGTGGGTGAGTTGGGGAGTGGGGGAGTAAGAATAGAGAGAGTGGGGGAATTAAAAGCTACTGTGTTTTATTTCTCATTTCTAAATAAAGGGCCAATTGTGACAGATTACAGAAAAATAAAGATACCTGGGTACCTCTTTTATGACATGACAAATAGATTTTCATAGAATTCTGCAAGGGAGCAGGGTAAGGTCACCAAGGGTAAGAGTGAAATTGAGGAGGAAAGAGCATTGTCATCTTGACCCCCAAAGAGCACTTGCAGCTTAGATAAGTAGAGCAGAAGAACCCACCAAAGGAAACTGAGGAGGTGGGAGTATTGGGAGGGGACAATAAAGGGTCAAGGGCTGCTGAGTAGTCAAGCCTTATGAGCTTAGAAATGCCTTCATTCCATTAGCTACATGGAGGTTATTTGTCATTTTGCTGAGTATACTTCAGAGGTACAATGGGCAGAAGACTGATTGGAGAGTGTTGAGGATGAAAGCAAGCAAATAAATGGAGACAACTGGTATGGTCATCTACACTCATTTCTTCCATTCTAAGACCTGTGGTTTCCCCTTTCTCTCTAACACTTAGATATTTCAGGAGATGTCTTACAATGGTTTTCAAGGATGCCTGCTAGAAGCTGGGTGGAGGAGTGGGCTGGGACAGACTTGTCAAGGCCTCTGGCCTGTGTGGACAGAGCTTGGGCAGAACATGTTCATCCAATAATCACCTCAGCTGAGCTCGGGGATCTGATAGTACCACAGTCTCCTGAATCTGGACTTAAATTCCTATCTTATTTGTGGATTAAAATGTCTTCTAAAAGGATGATACAGTGATGCAGCATTGAATTCAAGAATTGTTAGACCCCAGAAGTTGCTTATGGAGATATAGTCAGTGACACTGAAGGCTGTGGAAGTGGCCAAATGCCCAGTTCTAGGTCACGGATTTTCAAATCTAGGAGAGTTTGAGGGAAGATTTGTGTTCCTGAACACCTGTCTGTTAAACACATCTGGATACTTTCAAGGGAAGCTGTTTAGCACTACATTAAGCATACTTTTAAAAATGAAATGAAAGTAGCATACCTTATTCATATTATGACACTCATATTTTGAGCCTAAGTCTTCACATCTAGAGATTCTGAATTATTTTTAGCCATTTTCTGTGTTATGTTTCGCCTCAGAAGAGCATGCTAATTTTCCTAAGCTGAACTCAAGATTTTGATTCCTTTATCACATTTAAGGTTTAGCATATAATTTTTTCATATGGTAGTCTTTTCCATACAATGATGAACTTTATTGGCTAGTATTTGTTAAAGAGTTTTTTAAAATTTGCTTTTTAAGTATACTTACTTATAGCAAAGGATACGAATCTTATATGTATAGCTGACAATTTATACATGTACCTCTACCTATGTAGACAACACCAAATCAAGATGTAGAACATTTCCAGCACCCCAACAGACCCCCCGCAAAGTAACTGCTATTCTGATTTTTATCACCACAGATTAATTGTGGCTATATAAATTTAAGGATACCATGGCTTCCACTTCTGCATGTAAGGAGCTTGGAAATTGCCACTGCATCCTAATAACATGTAGAAAGCTGAACAGACTGAAAAATCAACAACTCTTATAGGAGCTGTAAGAGAAATGAGGTCAGAGGGCAAACTGCTGCCCCCAAGATTGGAGAGATGTACAAATACAGGGAATCATGGCTTATCAGGGAAGAGACTCGTGAGTGGAAATTGTAGTCGGAACCAGTGGTGGGGCAGGAAAATCTGAGCTATAATTGACAAATTGCTGGAGACTCAGTGTGAAGAACTCAGAGTTAAAAATTCAAGGTAGGAGGCAGATATGAGGGTCCTGTACAATATTATGAGTTTTACTTCCAGAAGCTCCATCAGGTTCTTACAGTAAATGTCAGAGAGAAATCCTCTCATGCTTCTATCAGAGGGAGAGGAAAAGGAGCTATTTTGAAATATGCCACAGCATTCTATTTTTCTTAATAAGATCTGCCTTCAGGAGAAACTGTTCTACCAGAGTCTAACCTGCTGGGGTATTATCAGAGTCTAACTTACCTGGGAAAAGGGAAATACTGAACTCCGGCCCACTATAGTCATCCTATCCCACCTAAGGGGAAAGAAAAAAAATCTGAGCAACACTTCTGAAGTTCACAGTCCAGAGGTATAGGCTCACTAAATGACCTAATTATAGGACTCTAGAACATTTCCCCTCCCACACCTCGCCACTACATTACTAAGGCTACTGATGACAGTTCCTTTTGCCCAGTAAATCATGTCTGGGTATCAAGAAGAAATTACAAGGCACACCAAAGGCAAAAAGCACAATTTGAAGAGACAGAGCAAGCATTGGAACCAGGGATATTGGAATAATTAGAACAGCATGCAAGAACAGATGGGCAATGTTAGCAGAAAGATGAAAATCCTAAGAAAGAACTAAAAATAAATGCTAGAGATTAAAAAAAAAAAAAACCAAACAAACACTGTAACAGAAATGAAGAATGCCTTTGATGGATTAGTAGACTGTATACAGCTGAGGAAGAAATCTCTGAGCTTGAGGATATTTCAATAGTAAACTCCGAAACTAAAAAGTAAAGAGAATAAAGACAAAAGAAGCTGGAACAGAATATTCAAGAACTGTGGGACAACTACTAAGGGTATAACACACGCATAATGAGAATACTAGAAATAGAAGAAAGACAAAAAGGAACAGAAGAAATATTTGAAACAATTATGACTGAGGATTTCCCCAAATTAATGTCAGACACCAAACCACAGATTCAGGGAGCTCAGAAAACACTAATTAAGATAGATTTTCCCCAAAACTATACCTAGGTATATCATTTTCAAACTACAGAAAATCAGAGATAAGGAAAAAATCCTGAAAGAAGCCAGAAGGGAAAAAATACCTTAGCTACACAGGAAAAAAGATAAGACTTGCATCCAACTTCTCCTCGGAAGCCATGCAAGCAAGAAAAGAGTGAGTTCAGTATTTAAAATATTAAGAGAAAAAAATCACCAACCTAGAATTCTGTGTCCTGCAAAATTACCCTTCAAAAGTGCAGGAGAAATAAAGACCTCAGACAAACAAAAATTGAGGGAATTTGTTGCCAGTAGACCCGCCTTGCAAGAAATGTTAAAAGGAATTCTTTAGAGAGAAGGAAAATGATATAATCAGGAACTCTGATCTACATAAAGAAAAAGCATTGAAGAAGGAATATCTGAAGATAAAATAAACATTTTTATTTTTTATTTTTAATTTATATAACAGAAAACAGGTTAATGGTTTGTTTGGAATAATAATGGCAACAATGTATTGATATTTGATTATGTATTCTTATTTATATATCATATATATGCATATGTGTGTTTATATACAAGTGAAATGAATGACAGTAATGAAACAAGGGAAGGGAAGGAAGAATTAGAATTATTTTGTTACTATAAAGTATACTACCTTTGAAGTGGTATAGTGTTATTTGGACTTGGATTAGTTATATATTTCGAACTCTAGGACAACCATTAAAAAAGTAAAAAAAAAAGTATAACTGATATGCTGAGAGATAAGAGTAAAGGAAATCATATAAAATGTTCATTTAAAATCACAAAAAAAACCAGAAAAAGAATGGAAGGCAATAACAGGAACAAAGAACAAGTGTAATCAATGGAAAAAAAACTAACAAATTTAGTAGATATTAATCCAGCTATGAATAAACACTTTGAACATCATTGGTCTAAATGTACCAATAAAAAGAGATTGTCAGAATGGACAAAAAACAAGACCCAACTATATGTTGTCTACAAAATTCCACTGTAAATATAAGATGCATGTAGGTTAAAAGTAGATGAATGGAGAAAAACATACCATGCAAACACTAATCAAGAGAAAGCAGGAGTAGGAGTAGCTATATTAATTTCAGACAGACTTCAGAGCAAGGAAAGTTATCAAGGATAAAGAAGGGCATTACAAAATGATAAAGGTATCAATTCTTCAAGAAGACACAAGAGTCCTTAATGTGTATGCACCTAACAGTATCAAACTACA
The DNA here is from genome assembly GCF_026419965.1 of Kogia breviceps. Lineage (NCBI taxonomy): Eukaryota > Metazoa > Chordata > Mammalia > Artiodactyla > Physeteridae > Kogia > Kogia breviceps. The sequence goes on from NC_081314.1 coordinate 44,492,040, forward strand.
TGAGGCAAAAATTGATAGAACTGCAGGGAGAAATAGATGAATACACTATTGTAGTTGGAGACTTCAAAAACACTTCTAGTAGAAATAGATTCAGCAGGACAGATCCAGACAATCATAAGAACATTGTTGAACTCAACAACATCATCAATCAACTTGATATAATTGACATCAATAGACTACTTCATCCAGCAGTGGCAGAATATACATTCTTCTCAAACTCATATGGAATATTCACCAAGATAGACCACATTCTGGGCCATAAAACACATATTAACACATTTAAAAGAATAGAAAACAGTGTCTGCTCTCAGATCACAGTGGAATTAAACTAGAACTCAATAAAGAACCATAACTGGAAAATCCCAAAATAGGTGGAGATTAAATAACACAGTTCTGAATTACACATGGGTCAAAAAAGAAATCTCAGGATAAATTTAAAAATATTTTCAACTAAGTGAAAATGAAAATATAACTCATTAAAATTTGTAGGATGCAGCAAACGCAGTGCTTAGAGGGGCATTTGTAGCATTGAATGCATATATTAGAAAAGAGGAAAGATGTAAAATCAGTAATATTTTCCACATTATCAAATTAGAAAGAGTAAATTAAATCCAAAGTAAGTAGAAGAAAAGGAGATAATAAGAATGAAAGCAGAAATCAATCAAATTGAAAACAAGACATCAATACAGAAAATCAATGAAACTGAAACTGGTTCTTTGAAAAGATCAATCAGGTCGACAAGCCTCTAGCCAGGTCAACCAAGAAAAATGAAAGAGGACACAAATTTCTAAATTTAAGGATATCAAATAAAAAATACCCAAAATACCAAGTTTCCGTGTACTTCTTGTTTGACTGCCTGCATGGTGTCACTTCTTCTTTAAATGGTTCATTCTATAGCTTCTAGTTCCACCACTCCTTCCCCTGCTCAGTCACTTCTAGCTGGAAGGCAAAAGCAGAAGGGGGTTATATTCTGAGAGGTTAGAGAGGTTTCTTCAGCAGTGGAGTTTGCCCACCACTCATTGATGTCTGAAATCACTGCAATGAAGTTTCTTTCTTTCAATTGAATGAGTTGTCTCTGAAGGGTAGCAATGCCATTTTATAAGTGTAAAGCATCACCTTCAGATTCTTTCTTATAGAACAGCCAGGCGACAGGCTTTGATAGGGAAGAGGTGAGGGAAGGTTGGGTTCTTCGCAAGGAGGTGTGGGGTAGGAAAATGCTTCAGAAAGAGGAGAGAAGCTGAGAGTGGAGCTGGACAGTAGCTGATCATGGGTGCCCTTCCTCCCAGTCAGGCCTCCTTGTCTCCCATCTCTGATGATGCTGTCACAGGCCACCCTCCTCATGAACTTGCCTCTCTGTCTTTCATTAGGTGCCAAGACTCCTCTATTCTTTGATTTTAGAATGGCCCTGCAGTCTCTCCAGTACCTTAGGCTCCTGTGCTCAGCTACTTGGGGTTGTAATGGCTCAACACTACTGACCATGGTCGTGGAGACTGTGGCTGGTGACTTGTGATCTTTTTACCTACAACATCTGTTAGAATCATTGGGGTAGGGAGATGGCTGAGGTGTTCCTGCTGCAGTGTGAAGTAATTGGAAATGACTTTCTTGCTCTCCAGTTATAGGGAATCTATCCTTTTTGGAGGGTGGTACTCCTTCTGGCCCAAGTTTTGCCTTATGGGTCCTGGGGAGATGTGACTCCTTTCTGGCTTGCATCACTGGTCATATTCAGGACAGTTCAACTGTGGTTTTGGCTAGGCATGGCTGGGTAGAGGGCTCAGGAAAATTCAGAATACATCCTTGCTTACTAATATCCTCCTTCCACCCATTTCTTTTCATATTTTAATTTTGATAAAATCTTGTTAAAATTAAGACCAAAGGTAATCTGCAGGAAAAATAAGAAGCTGTAACTCAAAAAGATCTGGAAGTCTGCATGTGAGAGGAAAGGGAAGGGACTATTCAGACTCCCCAGCACCACCGAACCCTTGCCTTGATTGTGTGAAGATGAGCACTTCAGGTCTTTCTCTTTATGGTCAAGTGAAATATGTGTTTGTTCCGGAAAACTCCTGAGAGTTGCATATGACAATCTGAATAGTAGCCGTGGTAGTCTTATTCTAGGAAGGCAGAATAGGAAGGGGTTAGAGGATGGGCTTAGTGTCCCTGGGTTCAGGTGGGTAGGGAAGGAGGGCCTCCTCAGAAAGCCAAGAACCGAATAATGGAAAGGGGGAAGAAGCCATGCACGGATATGGGATATGTCCTTCCTAAGTGGAAGGACACAGCAAGTGCAAACGTTGTGAATGAACATATCATACTTGAGAAGAACAGAGAGTGTGGAATGGAGCTGGATTACAGTGAATGGGGAGAGAGTAGCAGGAGGGCAGGTGGAGACAGCTTGTGTATGGCCTTGTAAACTAGGGTAGGGAATTAGATCTGACTCTGAATGCAACAAAAAGTCCCTAGAGGGTTTTAAGCAGGGAACAGACATGATTTGATTTGGGTTTGTTAAAGATCACTCTGGCTACTGTGTGGCAAATGGGTTAGGGGAAGAATAAGAGTGGAAGCAGGGAGACCAGTTAAAGGCCCATTGTAATAATCTAAGACAAAAGAAGACGGTGTCTTAGGCCAGAGTGGTTGTGGAAATGGAGTGAAGTGGGTGAGTTCAGTTGTATATGGATGTGTGGTCTACAGGGTTGCTCATGGATTGAGTGTGGTAGAAGATGGAAAAGGAGGAGTTGATGATAATCCTAATATTTTGACTTGAGCAACAACTAAGTGGGTGATACTTAAGGTGGAGAAGATAGACTTTTTACAGGTGAAGGGACTGTAGGTACAGTTTATGGAAATCCAGAGTTCTGTTTTAGCCATAAATTGAGATGTCTTTTAGACATTAGACATCTATGTGGAAATGTCATGTAGGCAGTTGGATATGGGATTTGGAGCTCAGTGAAGATATAGGGACTGATGCTAGATATTTGGGAGCCATTGCTATGTAGATGGCATTTGAAGCCTCAGGAATGGATGTGATCTTGTAGGGAGTGGATGTAGAGGGAGAAGAAAAGAGGGCTGAGATGTGAGCTCTCCAGCATTAGAAGTGAAGCAGAATAGAGAAGAAAACTGAGAGGACTCAGCCAGAGAGGTATATAAAGTACTCAACTTAGAGCTTGACAGGTAGTAATGGTCAGTATGATTACAACCACTACCACTGCCACTGTTTTATAAAAGAGGTAAAATACATAAAATCTCTGATTCTACTTTTCCTTGTAGACGTTATCTTTGATTATACAGTGCCAGCATTTCATGTGTGTTCTTTAATTTTCTTATTTGCCTTCACTGTTGAAGACACAGGCAACTGGCTTGAGTCCAGTGAGTTACCAACTGAGCCTTAAGATTTGCTGTTTTCAGCACACCTAGTGATTTCCAAGTTTTTTCCAATTGTATTTACTTTATGAGAATTGTACTTCCTATCACTAGTATCAGCACTTTCAATTTTACATTTTCCACTTGTTTGTAAACCAATAAGGACAAAATGCAATAAAGTATTCACATAATTGCACAAATTGCTGTACAAAGATGGTGACTGCCAAAATGGAACTGGCTGCAAGCAGGAAGTGCCATGGTGTGATAGATTTAAATGTTTATTACTCAGCTGAAGTATGAAAATATGCACATGCAGGCAGTTTTGCAAGGGCCTATGTATTTTCTACAACTGAATTTTTCTTCCAAAAGTCAAATATATGAAAGACAAGACCCACTTGTATTTGTCTACCAGGTACACCAACTTTCTTTTATATATCTCTCTAGCTGCTTTCTTCACAGAAGCCAAGGATCAAGAAGTATGGCCCCTATTTGTAACACTAGTGCTTGACTAAGTAATCAATAGCTCAGCATATGATTTAGTTGAATAGTCCTCTTGTTTAATGAGGAGTTAGAGATTGGCTAGTAGAAAACATCACAGATGGTAAGCAACAGACTTGAAGGGAGCATGCCAGCCGCTAATTACTAAGACATATTTGGAGAGCATTGGTACTTGTCTTAACCCACAAGGGAGAACTTCCATTGCTCCAGGCTTCCTTCCATTTCCACAACTTTGAGGCATGGTTTAAAGCAAATGCTATAGCAATTGGCTTGACTTTCCAAATATCAGGCCCATTTTAATTCTGAAGAAAGAATCCTTATTCCACAAAAGGTTAAAAAATTTTAATTTCTCTAAGAACTCAATTCCCTCATCTTTGAATTAACCTGCCTCCTGCTCCCAACTGCCCTATATATATGGCTGCTTGCTGATGCATTGTTTTAATTGGTGCAGCTTTGCTTTTGGAATCTTTACATTAGTAATAGAAGTGCCTAAATTTATATTAGTGACGCATTTGTGAAGGCTGATCATTGGTAAAAGTTATTCCATTTTACGAATTCTGATGGATATTGCAATATTTATTTACAGATAGCTGGGATGAGGAGATGATATCTTAATGCTTCAAATATTCTTTTAAAAAACTTTTAAAGTAGGTATCACATATGTCCAGTATATAGCATAATAATAAAGTGAACATTCATGAACCCATTCCCTGTTTAAGAACTTTACCAATGCTATTGAAATTTATTGAAGTTTCCATATATTTTCCCCCTTTCCTCCTATTTTGTTAGCTGTATTATTTTTACTTTGTCAGAGCATACAACACTTTCCATGCTATTTATTTTGCCCTATCCTTATCTTTTAACCTTAGATGTACAGTTAAATAGGTTCAATGCTCAGTCCATTCTTTATAATTATAATTCTTTATAATTACCCCAGTAATTTCTTATTTGTCTGAAGCTCATTTTCCAGAAGAATACTCAGGAAAGGTTCATGGACTCAGTATCTCTGAATTCTTGCATGTTCATAATTATTTGGTTGAAGCATTTATTCTGGAAAGATGGATATAAAATCCTTGGCTTATGTTTTCTTTCTCGGAATATCTTTAAAAATATTGTTCCATTGTTTTCACCATAAAATGTTGTTGTTGAAAACGTCTGATGTCAATTTTATTTTCTGCACTTCATGTGTGACCTAGTCTTTCTGTTTGGATGCCCAAATAATTTTTTCCTCTTTTTAAAAGTCTGATAGTTTTACAAGAATATATATTAACCATTATGGGATTGTCCTTGGGTACATGATATGCCCTTTTCATATAAAGATATGTCTTTTTAAATTTCAGGCATATTTTCTTGAATTATTATTTAAAAAATTTTTTTTCAGTTTCATCTGCTTTAGTTTTCTTTTTGGAGACTCAAATTATATGAATGTTTGAGCATTTTTTTGCCTACCTTTTCTTTCTCTCGGATCCTTTTTACTGCTTTCTCGTTTTCTGTATGAGGTCTGTTTTCTCTCGTGTTCTTTTTGATGAATTTTTTCTGATTCTCTGTGATTCTGATAATTTTTCACATTTTATTCTCTTGCCTAGTCATTTTATTTATGACCTCATTTATTTCTGACATGTGCTATTTTTTTAAAACTATGTTTTCTTGATTTATTTTAGCTCACTTTGAAATATTAGATTATAGCTTCCATCCGGTTTGAGTCCACATTTTTCTGGTTTGTTCTCATTGTCTGTTGGGATATTTTACAGCTCATTTTAATCTGTTTGTCTTGCAATCATTTATAATAGTATGGAATTGAAGGGTATATTCATTTCATATTCAAGTCAGATAAGTTTTCTTGGGCTATGAGGACAGGGTTTGTGAGGGGCATATGGGGATTGTCCAGAGTAGCTTTCACAGCTTCATAGCTTAAAGGCTTGCTCTTCTTTGTTACCCTAAGATACTTAAGATTTGGCTTTTCTCTACAGCTCTTCCTCTGTCTTTCAGAGAATAATCTGGTTCAGGATTTTCTGCCTCCAGCCCTGTTTTTCCTAGAGCTTTAAAAACTTTGTGTTTAAAAGAAGTGCTCTTACCTTTAGATGTATCAGTAGTATTTTTGTTGTTCAGTACTTCCTGAGTTCTGCCTTCTCTGGACTCTTCTTCACTGTATAGTATTTGAAACTTCTTTCTTCATGACCTTCAGTGTCCTTTATTTATTTATTTATTTATTTTACTTCCAGCAATTTTTCCCTGGGTGAGGCTTTGTTTTCCTAGGGAAAGAATTTGCTATATAATCCCTTTTGTCTTAAAGTCTCTTTTTTGAAACTGATAGTAGTATAGCTACCCCAGTTTCTCTTGGTTAGTACTTGTGTGATATATCTCATTCTGTACTTTAATTTAAACCTTTCTGTGTAGCCTTCTCTTTTAGGTATATCTTGTAAATAGGATATAGTTTGATTTTTCTTTTGCAATCAGACCACTTGTGTTTGTAACTGGCAAGTTAATTTTATTTACATTATTTTATTACTGATAACATCTGGAGCTATTTCAACCATCTTCCTTAGAGTTGATATGTGGATAGTTTCCACATTGTCTATGCTGTATTTCCCCTCCTGCCTCTTTTTATGTTTTATTTGTTTATTTACCTTTTACAACTTTTCCGCCCTCCATGGGTTTGACCTTATGTACTATATTCTTCTCTTTTAGTGTTTTTTCTCGAACTCTTATTGCATACTTAACAATCTAACAGAGTCTAATTAGTATGTCAAGCCTCCTTGCAAAATAAAAAGAACCACCGTTGCACACATGATGTACTAAAGGATACTCCCAAACTGGTCCCTGTTCTCCTGACTGACCCACATGCTAACATCTCCCGTTATATCATTCTTTAATTTGTGCTGTTAAAACCAGACTTTATGGATGTTTTTGTTACTATCATATCTCTTTGGATTTACATTTATGTTTCTACTTCGCTTACCATTCCTTCTTGCAACTTAGACCTTCCTTCTCAGATCATTTTTGTTTTGTAACAATAGGTAACTTAAAAAATGTTTTTGGGGGCTTCCCTGGTGGCGCAGTGGTTGAGAATCCGCCTGCCGATGCAGGGGACGCGGGTTCGTGCCCCGGTCCGGGAAGATCCCACATGCCGCGGAGCGGCTGGGCCCGTGAGCCATGGCCGCTGAGCCTGTGCTCCGCAACAGGAGAGGCCACAACAGTGAGAGGCCCGCGTACCACAAAAAAAAAAAAAAAAAAAAAAAAAAATGTTTTTGATCAGTTATAGAAATTCTCAACCATTATTTCTTTAAAAATTGCTTCTACATTCTATCTGTCCTCTTCCTTTGAGACACCAGTTAAATATAGCTTATCTAATCTTGATGTCTGTTATGTCACCTTTATATTTTTGATCATGGAACATCCAAACTGTATTCTGTAATGTCTACTTATCAATTGTAATTCTCACCTTTCAGCTGTATCTTATCTACTATATAACTCATTTATTAAGTGCTCAATTTCAGAAGTTTATTGATTACTCAAAGGTTTTTTTCTGCTGTTTTTCAAATTTTCTTGGTCAATTTTGGTAGTTTCTTGTTCCTTGCTCATTGTTTTATTCTAAATTTTAAAGCATTTTATACTCAGGTATTTATTTTATATTTGGCATCTGATAATTTCAACTTCAGAAGTTCTTAAGGTCTATTTTTTTTTTACCAATTTTATTTACTTATTTATTTATTTAAAAATTTTTATTGGAGTATAGTTGCTTTACAATGTTGTGTTAGTTTCAAATATACAGCAAAGTGAATCAGCTATATGTATATACATATCCCCTCTTCTTTGGATTTCCTTTCCATTTAGGTCCCCACAGAGCACTGAGGAGAGTTCCTTGTGCTATACAGTAGGTCTGTTTTTTTCAGTCTGTTGACTCATACTCATGAAGTCTCGTTTCCTTGTGTGTTTGATGGGCTTTGATTGAACTTATTACCCTGTGAAAATTCTGAGGGCCTAAATGTTAGTTGTTTTTCTGCAGAGAGGATTTGAGTTTGCATCTGCTGAGGGCCAGGAGGTATTGCCAATCTTGGAATGTTTCAGCCTCTTTTATGAGTCCTTGCTTGAAGTGGGAGTATCGGGTTCAGATCCTTCACCTGGCCAAGGGCAACATTCCAGATATCTTATCAGCACTGGCTCCAGGAAAATCCTCTGACTTTGCTTCTTCATTTGTGTTTGCTGACTGGCACCATGCAAAATTCAGCTCATCATTTTTCTTTTTTTCCCTCTTGGTTCTTGAGGATTTCTCCTAAGCCTCAAAATGCCTTACAAAATATGTTTGTTTAAGTTAATCTATAGTTTTACTTATTAGAATATCTAGTTTTGGTCCATCATACAGTTAAAAGTGGATGTTACTTACTTTTCTCCAAAGAAAATAATTTCTCCTGTATGTAGTACTTGAAATATGTAAAATTCAGAGGGAAAATGTAGGATCTTTTCTATTAGTAAACAAAAAACCTTAATGTTAAGTATTATAAAAAATCCCATCAAAAAATGGTTCATAACATTCTTTTATTTGTTCTTTTCTTCTAGCATCCTCCAGGAAGTTAATTCAAATTATAGTTTTGTTGTAGCTTATTTATTGACTATTTTTTTGCTGTTACTTCTGGGCATGGTTCTATAAAAGCATCTATTTTCTAATTTATTTATTTATTTTTATTTTTGTCTGCATTGGGTCTTTGTTGCTGCATGCAGTCTTTTTCTAGTTGCAGCGAGCAGGGGCTACTCTTTGTTGCAGTGTGTGGGCTTCTCATTGTGGTGGCTTCTCTTGTTGTGGAGCACAGGTTCTAGGTGCATGGGCTTTAGTAGTTGCAGCACGTGGGCCCTAGAGTGCACGGGCTTCGGTAGTTGTGGTACATGGGCTTCAGTAGTTGTGGTGCATGGGCTCAGTAGTTGTGGCTCGCAGGCTCTCGAGCGCAGGCTCAGTAGTTGTGGCACACTGGCTTAGTTGCTCTGCGACATGTGGGATCTTCTTGGCAGGCAGATTCTTAACCACTGCACCACCAGGGAAGTCCCTCTAAAGTTTTTTATAAATGCATTTTAAAATTTGTTAAAGCAATAAAACATGACAGAAAATGTGTCATGACAATAAAACTATAACTCTGTCTCCTTAATCTTGAACTGAGATACATAGAGCATTGGTAGAGAAGAGGTACAAGTCCTAATGAAAGGATTCACCCAAGCACAGAGCAGTCTGCTGGGGCAAACACATGAGGGAATTCAGGAAGCCTGGCAGAAGAGACATCCAGAAGGAAGCAGAGAAAAAGATTTTCTCCTTGACCCCCAGGGACTAAGAATGTCTGTTTAAGAATGTCTATTCCTGAACCCTGTCCTAGACCCAACAATCAGGATCAGCATTTTTGACAAATTCTTTGTGATGCTCACAATGAAGTTTTAGAACAACAGGCGTAAGGCATTTCTTAGCAAGGAAAAGAAACTAAATGTTGACATCAGACTTCTGAGTGCTTTTGGTTGTTCTAATTATCTATGCTCAAGTTAATATGAGAAGATGTTATGTAGTTCTTCTTCCAGACTGTGGTTTCAGTCATCCTTAAAAACATTGTTTAATACATTTTGTTGTAATTTCCATAGACTCTTCATGTAACTGTCATTTTAAATTATAATATGATATTCTAATGTGGGGAATAAATTATAATTTTTCTTAGTCATTTCTTCATTGCTGTACATTTGAGCCATTTCCAACTTTGGGCTATAATATATGATACTGTGATAAACCTTGGTGTACATAGACTTTTTCTTTTTTCTTCAGTTTAAACATTATATCTCTGCACTTAGATACTTAGATTTGGAATTACTGGAAAGAAAGACATTAATGCACTTAAGACTCTTGATGAAGTTTGCCAACTTGCTTTCCAAAAGGTTATACCAATTCAAACTGCTGCCAGCAATGTAAGAAAATATTTCAGGGCATCCCAGCCAGCATTGGACATTATCATTTATCTATTAGGCAGTTAGTGTTCTTATTGATTTTTAATTTTCAGCTGTTGGATTCCACTGAGCCTACTTAATGAGTTTTCAGAAAGGGCTGGGCTAGGTAAAGATTGAAGAAATAAAGGGCACAGTATATCCCCATTGTTTGGACATCCATCATAGAACCTCCCTGGCATCTGTTTCCTCTTGGTCTGCCAAAGTGCAGGGCACTTCTCTTCTTTCAACCTCTATTATCTCATTCATGAAATGAAGGGGTAGGGCCAACTGCCCCCAAGATCCCACCTGGCTTCTAGGTTATGATCAATACCTTGATGTGAACCTCATTTCAAATCTGTGCAGATTTCTCTGGTTGTCTTGTCAGTAGCTGCAGGGATTTGTCTGTCTACCATGCATATTATTTTCTTTTCTTTGGTGTCTTCAGTAGGATGTATTTTAGAGTTTGCTCTTGCTTTGCTCCCCCTCCTCCTTCTGAAAATTCTGATTAAGGAAAAAAAATGCAAATATGGTATATGAATATTTAAAACATCATTTGCATTTAACAAATTACGCATGATCACATAATTCCCAATGCGATTTTGCATCAGGGAAGAAGTGAGAATATGCATTTTATATTAAATGCATAGCATTTAAATACTTTAATGCAAACAAACTGCATTTGAATATTAATCTCTCCCAAAAAGACCTTGCCAGGCACATTAAATATTTAAAAATTTTCCTCATTGCAAAGTTCTTGAACCCCTTGAACATTTCTACTTTTCTCTGTTATTTTGAAGTCTGGAGAATCTTTGTATTTTCTATGCATTTACTGTGAATTTTGAATCTCTACTGGTGAAGTTTTTCTTTCACAAGTACAAGGGTGAATTAACAGGCCACACTCTAACCCTCAGGGTAGAGAGTGTTAAACACATCATGCTAAACGTAGTAGTGAAGAGAGCTGAGTATGTGGTAAAGAGAAGGAAATTGTTCAGTATAAGATGTGGTAAAAACGTAGAAAAACGTAGATTCTGAGTGTTGGGCTTGACCTTAGAAGTCGTCAAGTTGAATCATCTATCTAATGCAGAATCCAGGTACCACATCTCTAGGTGGTTGGTTAGTCACTTCTTGAATATCTTCAGTGTTTGGGAGCTCACTACCTCACAAGCTAGCCCTGTCTATACTATAATTGGACAGTGTTCTCTTTGGGAACATTCTTAGTATCTTGAATTCAATTCTACCTCTAAATGAGCCACTAATTATAGTTTATTCTCCTGGAGCAATTACGCGGGATTAGGTAATTCCCAAAGTGATTTTGTATAAAACAATTTTCTACAGGCATGTTTGCTGTTCTTAATAATAATTAAAAATAAGTTCCACAAAAAGGAATGATCTTCCCAGTATGCCTTGAGGGAATTGAACTCAAGAACAAGTTAGATGATTTATTGGATTTGACACCAACAGCAAAGACAACAAAACCAAAAATAAACAAGTGGAACTATGACAAACTAAAATACTTATGCACAGCAAAGAAAACCATCAACAACACAAAAATGGAGAATGGAGAAAACATTTGCAAATCATATATTTGATAAGTGGTTAATACCCGAAGTATATAAAGAACTCATACAAATCAATCAAAATAAAAAAATATGATTAAAAATGAGCAGAACAAACACATACATATAGAATCTAAAAAAAAAAAAAAGGTTCTGAAGAACCTAGGGTAGGACAGGAATAAAGATGCAGAGGTAGAGAATGGACTTGAGGACACGGGGAGGGGGAAGGGTAAGGTGGGACGAAGTGAGAGAGTGGCTTGGACATATATACACAGTACCAAATGTAAAATAGATAGCTAGTGGGAAGCAGCCGCATAGCACAGGGAGATCAGCTCAGTGCTTTGTGACCATCTAGAGGGGTGGGATAGGGAAGGTGGGAGGGAGGGAGACGCAAGAGGGAGGAGATATGGGGATATACGTTTATGTATAGCTGATTCACTTTGTTATAAACCAGAAACTAACACACCATTGTAAAGCAATTATACTCCAATAAAGATGTTAAAATAAATCAATAAAAATAAAAAATAAAAATGAGCAGAACAGAACAAAAAGAACACATCCTAATGGTCAACACGAAAAGATGCATATCACTAATCATCAGGGAAGTGCAAATCAAAACCTTTGAGGGCTTCCCTGGTGGCGCAGTGGTTGAGGGTCCGCCTGCCGATGCAGGGGACGCGGGTTCGTGCCCCGGTCCGGGAAGATCCCACGTGCCGCGGAGCGACTGGGCCCGTGAGCCATGGCCGCTGAGCCTGCGCGTCCGGAGCCTGTTCTCCGCAATGGGAGAGGCCACAGCAGTGAGAGGCCCGCTTACCGCAAAAAAAAAAAAAAAAAACCTTTGAGATATTACCTCATACCAGTTTAACTATCATCAAAAAGACAAAAGGAAGGGTTGGTGAAGATGTGGAGAACAAGGAACACTTGTGCACTGTTGGTGGGAATGTAAACTTGTACAACCACTATGGAAAACTGTATGAACGTTTCTCAAAAAATTACAAATAGAACTATCATATCATCCAGCTATTCCATTTCTGGGTATATATCCAAAGGAAGTGAAATCAGTCTCTCCAAGAGATACCTGTACTCCCATGTTCATTGCAGCATTATTTACAATAGCCAAGGTATGGAAATAACCTAAGTGTTCATCAGCAGATGAGTGGATAAAGAAAGTATGATCTACATATCTATATCTAAAATGTAATATTATTCAGCCATAAAAAGGAAAGAAATCCTGCCATTTGAAACAACATGGAAGGAACATTGAGGGCATTATGCTAAGTGAATAAGGCAGAGGAAGACCCATACTCTATGATCTCACTTATATGTGGAATCTAAAAAAACCAAACTCAAACAAACAGAAGAGATTGGTGGTTGCCAGAGGCAGGGGGTGGGAGGGTGGGGGAAATGGGTGAGTGTGATCAAAAGGTACAAACTTCCAGTTATAAGATAAATAAATTCCGGGGATGTACTCTACAGCATGGTGACTATAGTTAACAATAATGTACTGTCTATTTGAAAGTTGCTAAGAGAGTAGATCTTAAAAGTTCTCATCACAAGAAAAAGTTATAACTGTGAGGTGATAGATGTTCACTAAGCTTACTGTGGAAATCACTTTGCAATATCAACATAAATCATTATGTTATACACCTTAAACTAATACAACAATGTTATATGTCAATTATATCTCAATAAGACTGGAAAAAAGTGATCATAAGTCAATAAAGATATCTTTTAATCAGTGATTATACAATACCACCAGTAGATTATTAGCTATTTATGGGCACACTGTTTTCTCATAAATAAATACTTAATTGATTTGTTAAAAAAGTTAGGAGTTAATAATCTAACAACAATAACAACAAACACCTAGCGCATAGTGTTTCCTCTGTGCCAGGCACTGCTCTAAGTGCTTTACATATTTGGGCTTATTTAATCTTTATACCCATCTCTGACTTAATGTACTCATGTCCTCATTTTACATATGAGGAAACTGAGGCACAGAGAAGTTAAATAACTCCCCCAAAGTATAAATTACAGTGATTGGTTTTTAAACTCAGTGCTTTCATCCAGTTCATGTTCTTATCTATTATGCTATGCTTAGAGTGGCCACATCATTTATTATTTCAAACCAAGACACTTTTGAAAGTAATAATAATGACTTCCTGACAACACCCCAGCTATACTGCCTCTCAAATGACAGGCTGACAAGAACATATTGAAAGGTCTCAATATCACCATGAGGGACACGTCCAAGTTTTCTGGGGCCTGAATGTGAGTTTGAGGGCTGTTTCAGAAAAAGAACATGAAGCTGTGAATACGTTAGATATCAAAGTGAATTTTTTTTTTTGGATAAGAAAGAAATCACAACAAAGTAATAGAAACTTGGGGATCCTGGTCCCTTTCTTCCGAGATCTATTTGGGAAATACAACAGAAACCTGTGATTGCAGCTTGGCTTCCCTCTCCACCTGGAACGTTCTGTAACTTCCAGATATCACAGGGTGGTGCAAATCAGGGGCCTTGAAATCAAAGTTTCATTATGTTTATGATAGATCTACTTCCGCTCACCATTTTCAGGTCACTTGCAAAATAAATTGAGTGCCTAGAATGTTTGTGGTGCTCACTGCATGATAAGATAGACAGCATTTTTTTTTTTTTTTTTTTTTTTTTTTTTTTTTGCGGTATGCGGGCCTCTCACTGCTGTGGCCTCTCCCGTTGCGGAGCACAGGCTCCGGACGCGCAGGCCCAGCGGCCATGGCTCACGGGCTTAGTTGCTCCGCGGCATGTGGGATCCTCCCGGACCAGGGCACGAACCCGCGTCTCCTGCATCGGCAGGCAGACTCCCAACCACTGCGCCACCAGGGAAGCCCGATAGACAGCATTTTAAAGTAACGTGTCCAAAGATCACCGTAGACACATCAGAATGGCTGCTTTACAATTCTCTCATCCCAGCAAGGCACCATTGAGATCCTCTGGAATCTACAAGAACAGTTCTTACCTAGGCAGGTGGTTGGGTGACTCGCTGTGAATGGGCTGAGCTCCTGGTTCTGAGTTTTTGGTGTAGGTTCAGCACTGGCCAGTGTGTTATTTTGGCATGACCCTCCCTCTCCCTGTCCCTATTGACCTCTTTGACTCTCTCTTCTAGGTCAGAAATGACTTCATAGTCTTTGTTTCCCAGCCTTAGAATACCTGTTTCTGTGAAAATGTTTTGATCCTGCAAGGTCTGGTCCCCTCATATCTAGGAATCTCATGGTGCCATATGTATTAACAACATTAGATTACCAGTAATAAAGGATACAAAAGGCAAATGCTCACTGCAAAATGATCATTCATTTGTGGTCATGTATGGATTCGAATGCTCTCAGAGGTATAAATTAGATTCTTGTTAATGTTCTCCTGTCATTCAGTGCCAACTCCATTTGCTTCCTCTTCTCCTTTGCTCCAGTCCTCCACATCTTTCCTCTCCCCGCTGCCCCTTAATCTTTTAGGACAGCCAGCAGCCAGTGCAGGAGTTTGGGTTAGGAAATCATTTCAGGTTTCTTCTTTTTTTGGAGATGGTGAGGAGAGGAATAATGGCTACCCTGTCATGCATGAATTTTTTCTATGATCACCCCCACTGTTTCCCTGCAAAAACAAGTATTAGAAATTGGAATTGAAAAAGTTCCTCCTAACTGTTCTAATAAAGAACAGGAAGTCTGAAATCTGAAGCTAGCTACTACCTATTAGCCCAAGTTGTTCATTATATCCCTGTTTGTCTTGTTTAGATTATACATCCCCTGGGCGAGAGGCCAGGTGGTTTTATTACAGTACCCGTTGGTCTGTCAACACCATCTAAATTAAAGCAAACACTTTTCTCAGATGGCACTTTTTGATCACATCTCCATACACCCAGACTGCTTAGGACTGAGAGGTTTGAGTTAGCTATGACACCATTAAAATGGACTGAACCCAAAATGACTGGGATGTTCTTGAGAAAATTCATTTTCTCATCCCGACATGGGCTACAGAAGACACATTGAAGCTGTAAACCACAGCTTGGAAATGACTAGGTTAATTTTAGAACCCGTTTACACAGCTGCTCCACTGAAAAGCTGACTTTCATTTTAATTCTTGCTCTGGGAGGACTTGCCTTGTATTTAATTAAAAATGATCGGCAAGGCAGCCTTTTGATATAGTAAGGTCTACAGTAAAACTGCAAGGCAAGTGTAGTTGCAGTAGCTCTCTGACATTCTGCTTTATTAGATGTCAGTTTGTAATTAAAAGTTTGAGTGGCAGAACTCTGAGTACCCAGGAAATGGTTTTGAGGATCTTAATTATTTCCAGCTATCTTCCTAGCAAACATATGAGACTGTGAGATTCAACATGGAGGGAGACATTTAGCATTGCCCAAACAGTTGCTTTGAAAAATGCAGAAAAATAGGAAATGCTCTAGGGTGTAGAACCCAGGAGAGAGAAATTCATATTTTGAAATGCAATTGAAATCATTCCCTGCTAGGTGAAGGAGCTTTATGTTTGAAGCAGTAGATATTAGAAGCAAAACAAAGGGAATCAAATATCCTAGGGAAACATATCAGACTTGGTTATGAAGTTAATTAGAAAAATAAAAGTGCTTTTCCCTTCCAGTTATGCTTGTTATTGCTTATGCCATGATACTCATTTTATGGGAATGCTTCTTAGAAATATCTAAATTATATTTAAAAAATGTTTTAAGATTTTTTTCCATTTGTGCAAACTGATACAACAACTTATTGAACACCAGGAGTCATCAAACGCTATATTATTTTTTTACACCTAGGTGCCCAGAACTGAATTAATCACAGCCATCAGAAGTCTTTCTCATACAGGCTATTTATAATATGTCTGAAACTTGGCATTTCAAAAGTTAGGAATAGGAATAAAAGTTAGGAGTTTCTGGGGAACCAACTAACTCAACTGTAGTCTTATTAGCAAATGACATAATATAATAGTCACATGTACTTTATATCAGTAGACTCAAAGCTTTTTTCAGTTTACTTAAGATTGCTACCTTCTGGGCTTCCCTGGTGGTGCAGTGGTTGAGAGTCTGCCTGCCGATGCAGGGGACACGGGTTCGTGCCCCGGTCCGGGAAGATCCCACATGCTGCGGAGCGGCTGGGCCCGTGAGCCACGGCCGCTGAGCCTGCGCTCCGCAACGGGAGAGGCCACAACAGTGAGAGGCCCATGTACCACAAAACAAACAAACAAACAAACAAACAAAAAACTTCAGTACTACCATATTTTAAAGATCAAGTCAAGTTTAAATAATAAATCAACAGGACTGCAGTTGAATCTACATCAAGGCTATTTTAATGGATCAAAGTTAGGTTCATGGACTTCATTACTTCTTGTTACCTGGTATTGTTTAATGTAAAGACTGATTAACTGATAAGGCAGAAACAATGTAAAGAGTGATTACATATTCTAAAAGGCAGTAGGTCCGTTTGATGTTTTGGAGTCTTTGCATCCTTGTTTTCCCGAAGGAAATAGTAGTAAGCAAAGAGAAAATATCCACTTTCTTTGGCAGTCATATTAACAAGTGGCTGAAATTTCTGCAAACTCAATTTGAAAGCCAAGTTCAGAAAATACTAAGCCATATTAGTTTCCAACAACCTCAGACTGGCACATTTTTAGAACTGTCTGGTAATTCAAACATGAGAGGTAAATTAGAGATTTAAATGAAGTACCTGTGGTGTTTGGAGATGACTTTTTTAGCATGCAAGTTCTCCACTAATTAGATCCCAGGAGGTGAATGAGCGTTTTTGTTGTTCTAGGTTCAGCTTTAAACAAAGTGAACCAGCAAAGTTAGTCACATATGGGCATTCAGAGAAAGTATTGTTTAAAATACCCTCCCCCATCAAAGAAAGAGGAGAGAATATGTTATATAGGAGATAAACTAACTTTACAAAATATACTTTAAAAATATTGTTTATTACATCATCTCCTTAGAATCATCATTGCCTTTTTAGAATCATAAAGTTAAATAATATATTTTCTTTTGAAAAGAAGTCTGGCATGACCTTTCAAAATACTTTAACTTGAGAGTAAGTCCAAGTTGCATCGTGTTTGGGAAACAAGCTCTGAGAGTCTGAGGTGGCAGAATTATGAAAGCTGGAGAGACTATTAAATATGTTGACAGGGAGCCTCTCTGCTGGCTGTTGGAGAACAATGTCCCTCATCAAGTCCTTATCCAAATTCTGTACTGTATTAGCCAGCTTGGCTAAGTCCCTCTCATCAGGCTAATTAGTAATGTTGGGAAAAATAAAGGGCTATTGAAGAAATTATCTTTGCAGTGTGTGTATGAAAGACCAGATCGTGCTTTAAAATTCTTGGCACAAAGCAGTACTACTCTGTGCAATCCCCCACTCCTTTGAGTTTATCATTTTGTTCACCTTAATGCACAATATGTGCTTTTAATTTGTTTCCTTCAGTTCCATAAAAACAATACTCAAGCCCTATTGGGATGAGTTAAGCCCTTTCCCTTCTTCCAGTTTTAATGATTACATGCATTAGTGTATCCTCTAAAAGTAGTTGGGCTGTATAGTGATAAGAATCACTGTAATAGCATTGGTTTGTTAATGAATTCATTCAAGAAGAATTTATTAAGGTCTAGTCGGACCTTAAAGGATTGTTCAAGGTTCTGCAAATAAGAATGATAAAGCACAGTTCCTGTCTTTTAAGGGACCAGTGAGGCAGGGCAGGACCTGCAAATAGATAAAAATGGTGCAACATAGTTGTGCTACATTGATGGACAATGTAGGACACATACTATGCTGAAGGGATGATGGTAGGCACTTACATGTCTTAATGTTAATATAATCCCCAGAGAAACCCAGTGAGGTAGCTATTATTAGCCCCATTTTATAGCTGAGGAAACGGAAGCGAACCCTAACCCTAACTTGTCCAATGTCACATATCAGCAAGTAGCTGACCCAGCCAGCCTGGAACATGAGTTACTTAATTTCTGCTCAGGAGGACAATGCCTCCCCTTTGAGCCCCATAATTTACTGTGTGTCCACTCCCTCCCTACTCCTTACCCCAGCACACACACAACAAGCCATCCCCCTGCAAGGCCCAGAGCAGTTCCTGTACTTTCATGACTTTTCTTGTCTGGCCTGGCTTCTGCCACCTCATCCCCTACCCCGCCTTTTCCTTTCTCCTGATTCATACCACAAGAAGTGGGTTGGCAGATTATGAGTATGGACGTCCACCTTCTCATACCTTCCTGATTGGGCAAAGATAGATAATGCATGCCAGTAATAAAGTATCCCTTTGACTTAAAGGTTTGAGCTTTCAAGTAGTACTGAAATAGTATTGCATGGTTTGGGAGGAACTTGAGTTCTGAGACAATGACTGAAGAGGTTTATCTTTCTAACATTCCCAAGGGTGTATAAACTATAAACACTGAAACCATATGTTTACACTGACTTAGGTGTGGCTTTAGGTCTAGGATTCTCTTTAGGTCCATAAACATCCTTACGTAAGAGAAGCAAGGATCCAGTTATTCACTCAGTACACAATAATGAGACACATGTTGCTTTTCCTGGCTTTGGGCAATTATTATTTCTTTTCTGGAAATGAGGTATGTACATATTAATTCAATAATAGAACAATTCCGAGAGTTATCTTAGCAACTAAATGGAATAGGAAGTGTTTCAGTAAGTTACCTTGATAGTAGAGGCAAGTTTTCTGATCACTGGCTCAGAGAGTGAGTGATAGAATGGGAAAGGATCCTAGAAATGATTTAATTCACCATTTTTCAAACTTCAAGTCAGTCGGATACCTCCTTTTCAAGATTTTTAAAAATACCTGTGTAACTAGCACTTATATATTATTTAGTTAATATTTTCTTTAAATCAACTTCTTGTTTTTATTTAAATAAATTACATTATTTATATATAAATGAAATCAGTTTTATATGCCATAAATTAAAAAAAGTATAATTAAATACAATAAAAGTAAAACAATATGTTAATTCTAGCTAATGACTTTGTCTTTGGAAGGCTCTGAACTTAAGGCTTGCCCTCTCTTTGTTAAAAAAGGAGATTTGCTTTTATTAGGGAGGTGTCAAAGCTCTACTAGCACCAAGCTGAGACATTATCCTTGACCTTTGTAGAAAAGTTAAAAAGGGCATTGAAACAGAAACAACTTTCTTACTTTGAGATTCAATATTATTTAAAACTTTTTACCAACTCGTCTACTACTTCCACCATTATAGATCCCAAACTTTGGAACACATTAATTTAGTTTAATTTCCTTAATTTTCAAAGTAGAAACCTAGATTTCACAAAGATCAATTTTTGGGCAAGTCAACACTGGATCCTGGGTCTCCTGATCTCCATTCTTTTCCAAACATCCTCTCCCTGCAATTAAAACAGCAACAAAAGTGGGATGCTTTTTAGAGGTAACCTGTCAACTTAGGGCTTGGTCTAGCTGAACTCTGCTATAATGAGTTATGGATCATGCTTTTGGTAATGGAGCAATGTTGCTTTCCTGCCTTCTTAGATTTACTATTCCCTTGACATATCTGCTTGCTTATTTGTATATACTTATTTGTATTTGAGCACAGCATATGCGGAATTTGAATTTTGGAGGTTCTCAAAATTAAAAGACTGAATTCAACTCAACATCAGCAATTAGCAATAACAATACATGCGAATCCTGCCCCCACCCTCCACCCCTGCTACACTGCCTGTGATGAAGTGATGAACAGCTGGAGTTTTGCTGTTACCCTGGGAACAGTTTATTTCGACCTTGTCAGAGTCTACCTGCTTGCTTTTCCTAGTATAGTACCTCTTCTCATCAGAGAACTTGAAGCAAATATTGTATTATGCTCTTTAAAATTAAAGCTAAAATAGGGCTTAGGGCCACACCAAAGCAATCCACTGGGGGCGGGGTGGAGGGCTAAGGCACATTATCATTTTCTCTGAGACACATTTCATCACATTTTTCCTAAGGAATTTTACAATTTACACCTCACTGTGAAAGAAAAAGAGCTACATAGCTGCCCAAAGAAAGCAGGTTTAAAATCACAAAATGCTGAGTTTTAGGTTTGTTTGTTTTTTTTCTTGAAAATAAATATTATTCTATTTGGGTCTTATTGTTATCGTTACTTTTATTGTTCTTGTTTTTGATTTACTTGTTTTATTGATGCTGCAAACTTATTTTTAAAAGTGTATTTTATTTCCTTACATTTTTTAAGGTGCATTTGAGATATAAATTGTAGTCTAAAGACTTTAAAAATGTTTGGCCTCTGTATTATATAGGTACTATAAAAAGTGACCACAAACGTAGTGTTAAAATATGTTGACTTAAAAAAAGTGCACAACGTGGGAGTTGTGAGTTACGTTTTCTTTGGGGCAAAATGAGGACTGCCCGGGAGACAGCATCTCAGACAACTCTGAGAAACTGCTCCCAGGAGATGAAGCAGGGAGCCAGGATATATAGGAGTTTTGCAACAAAGAGCAGGTGATTGGGAACATCAAAAGACTATTGTTAAATAAAGAAAACCAGCTATCTCAAGTTAAGGAATTTAGCGCTTTTCTATGTATGGGAAGATGCAAAGAGTGTGGCCTTACTGAAATCATTCCTTTGATATACACCTTAGCTATCTCGGGGCCTGTATTTTCACGTCCTGAGTTTCCTCAGGGCTCACTAGCTCACACTGGAGGGCTACAATCATTGGCGACTGTGACATACTTTGTTTATTGATATGATTGGCGACTGTGACATACTTTGTTTATTGATATGGCAGGAAATATTTCATTATAAATATTCAATTCCATTTATAAATATTCCATTTACCAAATAACATAAATTTATTATCTTACATTTCTGAAGGTCAGAAGTCTGACGTGGGTCTCACTGGTTAAAATCAAGATGTCAGCTGACCTACTTTTTTTTTTTTAAGCTGCAGGGGAGAATCCATTTCCTTGTTCTTTACCGCTTCTAGAGACTGCCTGCATTCCGTTGGCTCATGGCCCTCCTATTCCATCTTCAGGCTGGTTGGGTCTTCCTCATATTGCATTACCCCGACATAATTCTTCTTCCTACTTCTTCCACTTTTCAGGACCCTTATGATTTCACTGGGCTCACCTGGATAATCCAGGAAACTCTATCTTAAGGCCAATTGATTAGCAAATTTAATTTCATCTGCGACCTTAATTCCCCTTTGCAATTTAATGTGCCAAAGTTACAGTTTCAAGAATGTGAACATCTTTGGGGGGACATTATTCTGCCCAATACAGTCTTTTCTTCAAACTTATGTCTTTATACATTTAAAAATAAAATTATATATTGAACAAAATATGAATTGATTATAAGGTGATTATCAATTCATTTTAAAATCAAATATACCTCATTATATAAATTAACATTTTCTGGAGACAGTATATTTGCACTTCAAAGGTTTTAATTAATTACAAAATCTTTTTTTTTTTTTTTTTTTTTTTTACAACTAGGATGGTATTATTAAAAGTCTTTTCTGACCGAACATTCACTCTTAATCTTTTATATGTTTTTGGTATTTGGGTGTGAAGTTTAATCAACTCTTTGGTAGGTGGATTTTATTGAAGTTTGGTTGTGATGTGCTTTACAATCCACTGCTCTTTCCTTCTCTCCCCCAGTCCATTCTCTTCACATTATCCCTGCATTTCCTTCTACTCAAAGCTTTTCCTATAATTACTGATAAAAACCTCAATACTTCCAATAGAGGCTTCAGATCCTCAGTTATAGGGAGAAGACTATTCTACCTTGGATTTACTTTTAATTTGTTCTGGCCTAATCTAAAAAGATTCACAGATTCTGAATTCAATCATTACATCAACAGATATTACAATTTGGCACCTACTGTGTGCAAAAGTGCTTTCAAATAAGTCAAAACATTTTATATATGGTTTCTCTTTTCAGAGAGGCAAGATGAAGAAATTAAACCAGCAAAAGAATAATGTATTAATACGGATTGACCAGACAGGAAATGTCAGAGACAGCACATGATCAGTGATTAATGGGCAAATCAGTGGAACAGGAAATAATTATAATGAGTTCTGAGAAAGGATCTCTCTCTTTGTGTTGTGTGTACCCCATGCCCATATATTACCCATTACCACTTAACTCCATCGAGCATGCCCCCAAAGCCATGGCGGTTCTCCACATCATTGTTAACCTGCCCTTATGGAAGGCAAAATTTTGGTGCCAGATGCAAGTAAGGTTATAAAATTCATGCTCAGATTTGGGGAATTATGACTACTTTCAGAAATCTGGGGCTAATAGGGTTATATTCAGGAGGTGGTCAGCATAAAGTGCTCATGGTGAGTGCTCAGTAAATATTTATTAAATGAAATGATATGACTCAGCTCTTACTATTTTTTCCAAGTTGATAGGCACTTTCCTAATTTTTTGCTATAGGTTATCTTAATCTTTTTATGACTTTATCTTTCAGGGATTTTTCAAGTTGTTACCTGCATGACTCAATTTAAAATCAGTGGTAGATTTAATTTACATGGTGTTTTCTAGTC
Source organism: Kogia breviceps (assembly GCF_026419965.1). Classification (NCBI taxonomy): domain Eukaryota; kingdom Metazoa; phylum Chordata; class Mammalia; order Artiodactyla; family Physeteridae; genus Kogia; species Kogia breviceps. The sequence continues at coordinate 44,514,926 of NC_081314.1, forward strand.
ATTAATGAGCATTAAATAAAATTCAACCTTATTTTAATTTATATTTTCTGTCAAAGGACCACTTTCATTCATCTCAAATTGTGAATGTCTGTATGGGATGGGTTCATTTGACTTTAATTATATAATTTTAGTCTATCCTAAGAAATTTAAAACTAAAGAAGACTATATTTTTAAAAAGGGTTTTTTTGCCTTGTTAGTTTAAGAAAGGGTAGAGTTTTCAAAGCATGGACTTTGTTCATTAGTAATTATTTACATCCTGACTTATTCCCTGGTAATCATGTTTTTCTTAGATATGTATTGCTTTTGAAAGTTTTAATTGGACTGTTTCTGATATTGAAAAAGACTTTCTGTAGAGTAACCCAATTCTGTTGTATGAGTCTTAATTTCTTGCCTCCCTAACACTGATATTTTCTTTCCATTATTCATAATTGCATTTTATAACAACAATGATACCTCAGTTTTATATTTACATATGTAATCTCTACATGATCCTCACAACAATCTTGCTGATGTGAATGATAGAGTGAGAAAATTCAGAGAACAACTGGTTGTCAAGTTGCAGCTAAATCTTATGAACCAGTGGAGGTGGTGTGTTAATGAATAGATTTTCTCTCTATGAAATCTTCCTTCCCCATCACAACATATCTCTGCCTTATCCTTCACTCCATTATATGTATCTCTCTTTCTCCAATGTTCTCATCTCAGTAAGATTAAATTACTTGACAGTGGAATGTGTTTTGGCTGGTAGCAGATAACTAGAAATTCTTTTATCTCATGTCTCATTATTATTAGCAACAACTATCACTAAGATAGAGACCACTTTATAGAGAACATTATTTTCACCCACACGTGTGTATTTTCACGCACGCATTTGCAAAGGAAGAAAGTAAAGGGCTAGGAGGAAGATGATTTGGCCTGGTAGAGCCTGGCTAGCTGCTTACCAAATCCTTTTTTCTCATCTTCCTGCTAGACTACATTTTCCAGTCTCCTTTGTGGTCGGTAGTGGTCAAGTACTAAATGATAGCGATGAGTGTTTGTGGAATTGATGTGTACCACTTCTAGGCTGGTGTATTATTAACCTCTTATATGTGATCCTCTATAACCTCTTCCTATCAGACACCAGAGATTGACACCCAAAACGAGCCTGGAAACGTGGTATTGAAGATGGCAAAGACAATATGGAAGGAGCCTGGGTCTCTGAGTCACTGCTTGGAGGAGAGTCCCCCGCTGCTCTGGAATACTGGTATTGTAATTGACATAAACAAGACATATATTTCTCTTGAGTTTGAATATTTGGTCATTTTGTTACAGCAGCTAAAATTAACTGGTACACTTGGGTCTGCCAACATTACTTCTCAAGCCCTCAATTTCCTCTTTTATAAAATGAAGGAATTTGCCACACTGGCCTCCTTGCTCTTCCCCAAACACACTGAACACTCGGGACTTCCACGCTGGCTGTTTCCTCGGCTTGAAAACTCTTTTCTCAGAAATTCACATGGCTTGCACTCCCTCCTCAGTTCAGCCTAAATGTGATCTTACAAGTGAGGCATCCCTGGCCAGTCTAAGTATAATAACATTTCCCCTCCTCCATTGCTCTTTTCCCTTCTTATCTTGCTCTGGTTTACCTTACAACACAATTACCAAACAGTGATCTATTTATTTATTTATTTGGCACTCAGTAAAATATTTGTTGAAGAATTGTGTGAAGAGTCTCCAAGGTGCCAAACTGTTATAAAAGATTGTGTTCCCTAAATTTGAGAATTTATAATCTAAGGGGAAGAATATAACAGATTAAAAAAATCAATATTAAATATGCAAAAGGCATATAAACTTTGTCAACATTATATTACCAAAAATGTAAGGGAAGATAGGGGTTCTAGTAATTACTGAGTACTTATTAAGTATTGTATACTAAAATTTTCAAAACTTTTTTTCATTTGATGACTGCAAAGTCAGTATTATTTAACCCATTTTATAGCTGAGGAAACAGGTTAAGAGGGCTGGAATGGAAGCTTCATGAGAGTAGAATCACATCTGCCTTATTCACCTATTTCTGACATTTAGGAAAGCTTTTGATAGATAGGAAGAAGTAAAAATTTTTAACAGAAAATGAGTTAAATAACTTGTCCATTATGAGACAATTGGGATTAGAACACATACTTACCTGAATACAAAGTCCATGCCTTTTTTTCACTATCTGAGGATGGCAAATATGCGGCACTCTCATCCAATTCCTGACTCTGGGCAGTTGCTTTGTCTGTTCCCACTGATGAGAGGCTGTTCTCTTAGTAAGCAAATGTCTGAGTTGTTTCTATTTGTTAAACCTCAGCCCAGCCATCACCTCAGTGGAAAGGCTTTCCTTGATCACTTGGTTGGAAGCAGCCCTCTCCAATTCCTCTCTGCATCACCTGTTCATTGCCTTTATAGCTTTCACAGCCCTTACCACTATATAAAATTATCTTGCTTATTTGTTTGCTTTTTAATTGCCTTTCCATCCTAATAGAATGTAAATTCCATGGGCATAGGGACCTCCTCTGTCTGTGTTCATAGTGCCTGACACATAGTTGATGCTCAGTGAATCTTTGTTGAATAAATCATTGAATCAATGAATCACTGATCATTTGATCAATGTTGCCATTGTCTTCCCATGCTCATGGCAGACAATAGTAATCAATCATGTCACTCTCTCCTGCTAAATCTGAACTCATTCTCAGAAAATTTTGCAATACAGCTCTCTAGGCACTTGGTACTCAAGAGTGTGACTTACTGAACAATAACACAATATCACCTGAGAGCTTGTTAGAAATGCAAATTCTCAGGCCCCAGCCAGACCTACTGTATCAGAATCTGCATTTTAATAAGATCCTGGAATGATTCCTGTGTACATCAAATTGTGAGAAACATGACTGTGGGAATATAGGTAATAACAAATAGTTAGGCTTGGTAAATAAGAGGAACCTGTTTTACCATCTCTGTGTGCTCCTCCATGATACCCATTCAGAGATAGACCCTCAGCTTTTGCATCATTATATATTATATCTGGAGGGGTTAGGTCTGAGTGGACTTAATGTGGAGATGTTTTGTAGAAAAGATGAGCTTCAAGTGTTTAAAAACAAAAAAGAGATTTGGTTTGCTGCAAAGGGAGAGAGAAGCATTCTGGGTTGATGAAAATTGAACAAGTCCATTTGGGATCAGCTAACCATGGGAATAGATGAACATCTACGTGTTGAGTTGGAAGGATACTTGGTCCAGAGCAGTACTTAACCTCCAGTGAATTGATGTAGAGGAAGGGAAATTAAAATTAAATTAAAGAGGAAGGGGCAGAACAAGGCTAGAGAGAGTCCAGGTGGAGAATGATGTTAGCCATTAAAAGAGGGTGCATTGGTGGTAGGGGAACCTGCCAGGTGTGATTGAATTTGGAAAGAAGAATGTTGTGAATGTTCTTAGAGAAAAGAATTATACTGGGTAGTGAGGACACAGAATATAATGAGAGAAGTTGCAAAATTAAAGGCTTTAACAAAAAAGAGGCTCATGAAAAAATGAACTGTGGATGTAGATTACTTATTCATCAAGTTTACCATTAAAGGAATCACAGGGAGAAGAGAGTTTAGCTGGAAGGGTGATGGGCTCAAGGATTACCTCCTTGGATCTGGGTGACTGGAGTCCTTGCCCTGAGTCTTAGAAGGCTTGACTCGTGTCCTTCTCTGGTTGTATCCTTTCCTGTTAGGTGAAGGAGTGAGGAACCAAGGGGACATGCCCACCTGGCATCTCTGGTCCCCTTTCTTAGAACATGGTTCCATAACCAGACTCCAGAAATCCCTACCTAAATGACCCCAAGGTGATTTCTAGAGCTCATGAAGACCTCTGCCTTTGGTCCAGTATCTTACGGGCATAACTAGTGTGCACATATCTAAGCCCAAGGGGTGTGCAGTGGGGGTGTTTTGGGCCATGGGACAGGGGTGGTCTGAACAGAACTTGCACTTGTCTTCTGAGTTTCAACATATCAATATATGCCTGTGAGGCCCCCCATGTTGCTGGTTGGAAGTGGGGATGTGAAGAGAAGGTGGGTAGGCCAAGGAGAGGCGGGGGCAGCTTCCAACTGCATTGTTGCCCTGGGGCTGCTATTGGACTCAAGTGATGTTGTTGTCACTCTGTTCTATACTCCATAAATCCTTTTTTCCCTCTAAGGGGAAAAGATGTCTTCATAACTTATGAATTTAATTAATTTTGCTTGAATCTTCAATTAAGGAAGTTGAATGATACACAGCTGAATGCAGTATATTTACTGATTCTTCAAGCATTCATTCAGAAGGCACCAATATGGTATCTTCAATAAATATTTTCACTCCCAGTGCAGATGTGGGACTAATCAGAGTGCTATAGGGGAAAATATAGATTAGGCTCAGCCCCTACTTTTAATGCACTTCCATTTTTAGAAAAGATCTTTTATCACGAGAGCCATTTCTAGTATACTAAAATTAACCACCATGTGATTGTAGCATTTACAGTAACATCATGCTTGTGTCCGGCATCTGTGCTTGTCTCCTTGTTAATTCCTCAACCTTTGCATTTATTTTTCATGTTCACAAAGGTTAATTGACATCGACTACTGTGTATATGAGGAATTCCTTGGTGAGTCTTAATGGTGGTCACTTTGCAAAGTTTCAGTTCAGTTGAGCAGAAACTTTGATAATCAATCTACAGGGCTCTTTGGAAGCCTAACACTTAATTGTAGTGCACTACCCCTGAGTGGGCTGGATTATTAGGCATGGGGGGGGAAGTTTGATTTTCTTGCCTCTCTCTTTCATGTGGCTTAATCCTCTGTACACTGACTCCCTCTTCAGGTTCTTATAGGAATTTTCTCCCTTTGCTAAGACTTATGTGGACAGAACAGTAATGATTTATGAGTGGTACTCTGATGCCTTGGGCTGAGGTAGGGCAGTAAGACCACAGTACATTTGTATACTGTTTTTCAGTTGGTATACAAATTAATATACATGGTGGTGTTTTCCATACATCAGTGCTATAGGGTAGGCAGGGCAGACATAATCCCCACTGCACTGATGTGAGATCTGAGGCTAAGGTCACAGTGCTAGGTGATGGAGCAGCAACCGAGACCCTAGATCTTCTGACTCCTGGTCCAGTACTCATCCCCTACTTGGACCCATTTCCCTTGGAGTGAGGGTCAACCCCCCCCCCATATTTTGCACATTTTGAGAATGAGTGACTCTCAAAGATGTCACTTCTTTATTCTGAGTTGGTTGACTCCTAGTCACTCACTTTCTAACCTTGGATTTCTGTGGGTGGTGCTTGCACATTGTTCTCATTTTCTTCCACTGGCTGGCCTTTCAGAGCTTGAAAGTATCGTCACTTGCTGTTGTCACTTAAGGAATACAATATATTTGTCTTACAGCAAAATATATAGCGATAAATACAGAGTTACATGTGCATATGTATTATATTGTGATTTTATACCTATTATTACCAGCTGGAATCAATGTAAAAAGCCAGGTTGGGGGTAATTCAGCCTAATTGTTGATGGTTTACCAGAGGCGGGGAAATCATATCAATTTTTTCTCAGGTGAGTAAGGGTTTAGGGTTGAGATGTCTATCTAGCATGACACTGTTACCTTGTCGTAAAATCATCTCCTTATCCTTTGCCATTTGATCCAGATAAATAACACCCATAAGGTTAGGAAAACGGGACTAATACCACCACCCCCCCCAGCTTCCTGTTCCACATCCACAGGCTCAGGAATGGTGCCCAGCCTGTGTCTTGGATGAGGCTTCATGCAGACCCATGGCAGTCTGTCCCTGCCTATCTGTGGGGAGCACCATCTGTGGTTGCTGGCCCCGGCAGTGCCACATCTCTGGGGATGGGTAGACATAAGAAGCCTCCAAGCCTCCAGCCCTTCTGCCTGAGGTGGACTGCCAGCTCCTAACACGTCTTCCACTGATGCCTCAGTTTCACAGTATCTAAGGACCCCAGATGGGCCCCAGATGGACACGGGTGCACCCCTGCCCACACTCGAGGCTTTTCGGGTTCATGGAGGAAGCTGTGTGTCGTTGGAGCTCACTTTCTATAGCCCCTGACTCTCTTGATGGGTGGAGATTATCAGGGATTTTCCATGCAGCAAGCATGAATTTACAAAACAAAACTCATAGGTGGAATAACCTTGCCAAACTCACAGTTATGATATTGGGGCCTCGTTCTAATTTAAATTCCTTTGCCACTGAGCATGCGTTGTGTGGAATTGAAGTATCCCATGTGGTCGCTCCCTGGATTAGGTGTATGTAGACATCTGCTGACCATCACTTGCGGAAGTTGAATTCTTACCTAGTGCTTTTTGCAGGGAGTGTTGTAGCCAAAGCCTTTTAAATCAAAGGGAATCATCAGGGAGAACAAAAGGTAACCTCCTGCCCTTAAGAGACAGACTCTAATGTTCCATTAACTGTCTGCCTTAAATATCTGAATGGTTTAAGTAACTAGAGTGCATTTGTCTCCCTGACTTTGTCCTCATTAGGCGAGGTGAGCATTAAACACGCACACGCGTGCACACAAACACACACGTGCACACACATGCACTCTGCGGTCTGGTTCCTCTGAGGGTTCAGTACATGTCACTATTTATCACTCATTGAAATATATGAGATCTCTGTTATGAAATGTTCTGTCTCCCAAAACAGATATTGCTTCTCTTTTAGAAAAATATCCTTGGCTGGATCCCTGGAACTTTAATTAAATCCTGGTTGCTGTTTAAAAAAACGTTATTGCATTTCAGACAGCTTGGATGTAAAACAATGAGGCCAGGAACCAGAACGTTTTGCTGGTGGGATGGAAGGGCCCATGAGGACAGATCAAAGGGCCTCCTGGGCCAGCTAGTCTGATGGGTCTCAGGGGACAGCTCCTGGGGAGAAACCTGTTACTTGATGAGGGCCAGCCCATCAGCCCTGAGACCTAGTTTGAAGGTGATTATTGGAAGCAGTCACAAATTTTCTTCCATTTGTGCCCTTGACATTGTCTGGGCTATTATAAACAAAAAAATAAAATGAAAAAGATTATCATTAACTAATTAGTTAATTCATTTATATATTGTTATGGATTGAATGTGTCTTTTAAAAATTCATATGGTGAAGTCCCAGCCCTCAATGTGATGGTATTTGGAGGTAGGACTCTTGAGAAGTGATTAGGTTTAGATGATGTCATGAGGGTGGAGCCCCCATGATGGAATTAGTGTCCTTGTAAGAGGAGGAAGAGACACCAGACTACAGTGAGAAAGTGGCTGTCTGCAAGCCAGGAAGAGGGCTCTCACCAGGAACCAAACCTTTAGGCACCTTGATATCAGACTTCCTCGACTCCAGATCTGTAATGTTTAAGCCATCCCGTCTATGATATTTGTTATGGCAGCTTGAGCAGGCATATATTTTAATTAGCACTTAATTTAACTTATATATTTTAGTTATCACTTAATTTTCATCTTCCTCACTGGACTGTGAGCCACATGAGGGCAGGAGCCACCTGTGTCTTGTCCACTGCCGTGTCCCTGGCACCTACCTGGGAATGTGGGAGTGGTAGATGCTCAAAGAAAACTTGTGTTAATGGGTGAGGAGGCACATGGCAAACTAGGGATGAGGCAGATGACTAAGACATAGTCCCTGTCCTCACAGGTTAATGGGGGTATTGAAGGTGACTGGACACTTTTGATTATTATAATGTGAGTTACTATTTCTTGAGTAACTTATGATGCACCCGGCACTTTTAAAATTTTAACTCTAGAAATAACTTGATCAGGTAGGTATTTTTTCTTTTACAAAGGAAGAAGCAGTATGAGGGAACTTGAATGGCTTACCCAGAGACCCACTGAGCGGAGAATCTTGTCTTCAAACTCAGGTCTGGGTCTCCAGCTTCTCTGCAGTGCTGCCGTCTTCGAACATTTGTGCTTTTCCTTCTCTTTGTGCTTTAAGGCCAAGCTTTCCTGATTTTCTTAGCTAGAGAACTAGAGGAGATAGAAACCATTTAATTTTAAGTAGAATTGTTACATGAAGAAGCTTATATTTTAGTTGGTCACATGAGCTTTGTCTTCAAAATACCTTCCACTATTGGTTTCTTCCTGAGTGAATGCAGGTGTTGCTGAGCTCGGAGCAGTCAGTGGAGAGAAAAGGCTGAGTGAGCCCTCCCCCTTGAGCTATTCTTATTGTCACCGTGGGTGGGCTTGTGGGACATAGAGTGAGCCTGTGCTGAAAATCAAGGAGGGGTGAGGTGGGCAGGCAGGCTGGCCAACTGAGGATGGTGTGGCTGTTCTCTTCTTATACCTCTGAAGAGTGACCTGGGATACTCCTCCACCACCAGAGATTAGGAGCAGGGCCTGGAGGAGCTGTTCTAGATGCCCCTAAGCCCAGTTCCTCAAGCCCTCACACTCATTAGAAGGGGATCAGCCATGGAGGTAGGGGGCCAGGTGGCAGCCTGGCTTCTGGCTGTGTGACCGCTCTGCCTGAAGGTTCCAGGAACCGCCACTCACTAGGGCGTCTGGAGCGGAGCTGAGGCAGTTGGCTGAAGCAAGGAGGGAGGGAGTCAGAAGATAATGTGTTTGTTTCTGTGCTCTGAATTCCTCAGTGGTCCACCCATGGAAAAGTGGTGAAGGAAAAGTGTACAATACTGGGTCCCCAGCTCCTCAGGCTGAAGATTCACCCTCGCGAAATTTGATTCGCTGAGTAGGTACCTTTAGGCAGTGAGATGGTAGAATGGGGAATTCTGGGATCCAATCTCAGGCTTGCTCTTGTGTAGGTGCCAGTGTGGCATAGAACTCACTCCCTCAGAGAGGGTGCTCGTACGTTTTGGCTTAGGCAGAGAAATCGCAGACTCAAAGCCTGCCCTGCCCTCTTATTCTACAGATAAGGAAGTAGAGGCCCAGAGAGATTATATGAAGGAACCAACATTTTTGGGCTCTCTTTTGCCTTTAGCTTTGGCTTCCAGACCCACTCAGAACCCGCAGACCCAGGCTCTAGGGCACACTGATTAAGTCTGGGCCTTCCCCACAGTGGAGGGAATGAGCAAAGACACAGAGGGCAGGTTAGCTTGCGTGGCACTGTAGCTTGAGTATATATGCAGCGGTGGATGGGACACCCTCCTCTCAATTACTAGAGGGCTGATAACAATCGTCTTGAATTACCTTTACTCCTGTGGGGTAGAGGAGGGGACTTAATCAGAATCACCTGGGGAGATAATTTCCCAAACCCCTGCACAAACTCTGCTTGCCTCTCCCCACCAAAAGTGAATCTAAAATGGAAGAAGAGATTGTGGTGAGCCTGGGTATTTGTAAGTACTTTGGATGTGGACCTCCCTTCCTGAGACCTGTTGCAGTACTACCTGGCAATGGTAAGCTCCTTGAGGGAGGGTCTCGTCTTAAGTGTCCACAGCATCAGATGGAGGGTGTCTAATTCACTAGACATGTGTTAGATGGATGGATGAAGCAGATGGCAGTGGAGAGATAAGAAAAGATCTCCTAGACAAAAAGTACTGGGCCCTGGAATGTGAGGAGGCTGGGAAGCTACTTGGTCAATACGTGTTTATTGAGCCCAGCCATCTTCAGCCGTCTTGCTATCGACCCTGTCAATAAACATAAACACTGTTTTGCCCTTGACCTCAAGAGTTAAAATAATAAATAGCTTAATTGGTCATCATCAATTCTACTTTGAATTTATTATAGATAAATGTGGCCTTGAAAAGAATCACTCCCACGCTCAGCCCATGCATTTTATCCGGAGCCTCCCAAAGGTGCATGGTTAGTAAAACAAATAAAATCGGCCTTCCACCTCCACCCTCCCATCGATAGCACATTTGCTATTGAGTCCAGGCAAATGGCCATTTGCAAGGTTGGATGAGTAGTTAAGCCACACAGGCACAATATAATATGACAACATTCTTCATGGTAATATCGTCCTTCCCCTCATTACGTTTGAACATAGATTGCCAGCATGTGAGGCTTCCAACCTTGCTCTCTATTCGTGAGTTGAGTTCTTCAAATAAAGTGAAGAACACATGTGCTCCCCAGAAATTATTAGCCTATTTGTAAGCCTAAACAAAATCACAGCTATTGTCTCTAAGAACTTAATTTGCCAAAGCTCTTTTCTTCCTATCCTTAATTATGTATATATTTATAGACTTGAGCCACCTGCCTGCTCAATGCTCATGTATAACCGTATGTCTTATGTGCCACTTAATAGCTCAGGGCGCTTCCTCTATACTCTCTTTGCTTCAGAGTCTACATTTAAATATCTGTATTCAGCTCGGCTTCTGAGTATTAAAACATTTTTTCTCCACTTCCTTGAAAAGCTGCAAACAAGCCTTTCAGCATTTTATCTGGACCAAACAGTAGTGGTTTTACACAAGAAATGAGAACTCTGTAAGTAAATCTGTGTGTTTATATGACTAAAGTGCATTGTAAAAGGAAGCAATAAATCCAGTTTTCTACATAAAAGGGATTAGATTTTCCAGTTTACCTCTGCACTGGGATTAATAAAATGTGAAACAAATAGCTGATGGAATGATCCATTTGAAGTTTGTAAAGGCATCTTGGGAAGCTGGCGGGAGTAGCCTTTTATTTTTTCAGCAAAAGGTTGCCTGTTAATTTTTTGATTCAGTCTTGTTCCTGAATGACTGTTTTAAAATGAGCTGAGAGACTGCTACCTGCCCATTTCTGCATGGCTGAGCAAATTCCCCCCTAAATCCAAGTTTCTCTTCATTTCCATCACTATACGTCTCCAAATTACAGAGAATTCATTCCTGAGCTGGAGAGGTGCCAGAAGTTTCTCATCTAGCTGTCTGTTGGGCTGCCTTTTTCTTTCCCCTCTTTGAGGCTTTCTGATGCCTAGAGTGAGCTCAACTCAAAGGTTTCCAGCCTCACACTCGCCTCACATTCCCCCACAGTCACACCGAGCTCTGGGATTCAGAGGAATACCGTGTGCCAGCAACCGATTCACAGGCTCCTTTTACCTGCAGGTGTTCCAGAAACTTCAAAATGCGTCTGGTAATGTATTTGCTCCTCTAACATGCCACTTTGGCATGCATTATATGCAGCTGTTTATTATTTTTTAAAAATCTGTCTTCTGAATAACATGCATGCTAAAATGTCAAAGGGGGCTTAGAGGACTGTGTAAGCTTAATTATTGGTCTAGGTATGTGTCTGTATGTGTGTGTGTGTGTGTGTGTGTGTTGTTAATGTAGGCATGTTTGCATAAATATGTATTATTTATGTACACATTTGTCTGCATAGACAGGTTTCACTAAAGGAATCTCATTGAAAGCACTACTTTTTATGTACATCCAGGTTTTCTAATCAGATCTGTAAACATCTTACACAGCAGCAAGTAGAGGAAAAATACATTTTTCATCCCTATGCAAACGGCATGTTGTAGGCACCTATTTGAAAAACCCTCCTTTTTTTCTCAAGAAAAGATGATTGTGTGTGTGTGTGTGTGCGTGTGTGTGTGTGTGTGTGTGTGTAGGGAGTGTTGGTTTTTGAAAATTTGGAGAGAAGAGTTATCTTGCTGCTGCACGAGAATCTCTACCCCATGGTACCTGCCTTCTTAAAACTCAGTAATCACTGAGGGGAAGAGATGTGGTTCTGCTTCATAGTAACCCCACGGGGACGTTGAGCCGCAGTGTTCAGCAGGCATTTTAGGTATTCTAAATACTAGTGCTTGAATAATAAGTAGATGGGGTAGATTGGCTATCACTGAGTCCTGCTATGTTTCCTGGCTTGTAGAAATTGCATTCACACTGTACATTTAGAATGTGCATGTGTTTATTGAACTCTAGTAAAGCAGCATGAGAGTGTGGGTTCATAAATCACATTATTTATTTGCCAGTGTTGGGTGCTAGATTCTAAAATTAAGAAATTATTTAGCAATTAATAATACATTCAGCATCCCTTGTCTCATTGGGTGAGATTTACATCCTGGGGACTTGCTCTTCTAGTTATAGAGACAAATGATTTAAGGTTCAGACTTAATTGCTATTTCAAATCCTTAAGCTAGAAAGATGCTTGCAGTACTTTATTTAAAAGACGTATTTTGAAAAATGTGTATGTATATTTCTAACTGGTGGTGAGCTAATTATGACTCTAATGTGCTATGTGTTTAAGATAAACAACTTTTCTTGAGTATTGCTCACTTGTACAGTAGAATTTGCTTTCTTGTCTTCATATTAATTTTACTTTGCATCCTGTCCTTGCTTTTTGAGAGATCAATAATTACTAATTGTTGTGAAGATGAGAAAATAATGTAGTAACTCAGAATTCACAAACAAAAGTAGGGTGAATTAGCAGTTTTCTGAGAAATTAAATGAAACATATTTTCACAAGTGAGTTTTCTAAGTGTGCAGTAGGTATTGATATTTGAAAATGGAAACAAATATCAACTTAAGTAGAACAGGTTAGGATAGTGTTAATGCCCTCTTGTTGTAGTTCCTCACTATATTTAAAGTGAGGTAGTAGATAGCTTATTTTATATTGGCTATTAATGACTTTTGCTTCATGATATTGATTATAGAACAAATTAATTTTGATTTGCTTTGAATTTGAGATGATTGTAAACTTTGGTAAAATAGTTTACTGAATTGTAACAATAAAAAGGCATATTCTTGTAAATCAGTGTGAAAACCACTTTACTTTTTGGTGTTTGAGATCCAATATTTTATCACGTATAGAGCTGCATACTTAAGAGGATTATATGTATTTCCAAAAGAATTTACATAAATTTTAATGCTGATTTTTATCAACCATGTTCAATTCATAATTACTCAAAGCAGTACAGTAAAAATACATTTCAATATGTACGAATGGTTCCTTGAAAGGGCATATTATATTAGAAGCCATTAAAAACCTGTGTTGGCTATTAACGTTATACTCATGTATTGCTCTGTGTGTAACTGATTTTATTTTAGGCACTATGCATTTCCAATATTTAAATACACCATTATTGTGACCTGTTTGATGTAGGAATATTGCCTTTGAATGTGAATAACTTGATGAAGCTTTCAAATTGAATGTATAGGATGACTGAAGATTTAGTAGTACTTGTTTTGGTATGTAATGCAATGTGCATTAATGTAAATATACAGATAATGAGCTGTGTAAAAACATTCATTGCATTCAACCACATTACAGAACACTTTCATCTTACTTTTGAAGTTGGTTATTTTGTTTGAAGTTAGTTTCATAGGCATAAAAAGAAGTTTTATTTTTCTGAGTTTATATGGTGCTGTGTGGTAACAGGAAAACACTCAGTGCCATTTTGTAGGGAATATCATATGTACCAAATAGAGGAAAGAGTGCCACGTTTGCCATCTGTCTCTAATTATGATTTCCTAATGGCTTTTAGATGATAGAACAGGCCTTTATTTTTATAAAGCAGATTTATATTACCTACAATACCTAAGATGATTGTAAAACACTTCCCCCATACAATAGTTTCTCCATTGTATGACTGAGATTGTCTTATGAAACATTTCATTTTTTAAGGCTCACATATAGAAAGAGACTATAAAAATATAATTTGTAGACTGACCATGCATCCACAGCTGAAACATTCATCCTTTAAGTAAGCATTTATTGACCATCACTTTGCCAAGCCATCTCCTAGCCTTGAGTAAATGGGTGGGATGGCGGGGGGAGGTCTTGTCTAAAGAAAGAGGAGATGCTGTTCCTGCTAGTTTGTTATTAATAATTGTTTATGAAGGCACAGATACCTTCAACATAGTTTGAGAATTAGATTATTTTTTGTTCTACCTAGCTTCAAAATGCTTCTATTCTTAGGGTTTGCAAGTAGAGAGGAATGATCACAGTTGGGACAGGTAGGGCAGGCAGGTTAAGGAAACTGGAGAAGGTGAGTTCTCAACCAAGTTTTGAAGGAGGTTATTAGCAGCAGCTGATATAAAGGAGAGAAATAGCCATATTGGGTGGATGGAAAAGAAATATGGGAAGAAACAAATCATGTCAGGAGAAAAAAAGGTGATGATATTATATGGAGAAGACAAGTAGGAGTAACAACAAGAGAAATTGAAAAAAAATTACAGGGTTGAGTTTGAAATATTTTTAGTTAATCTTCACTAGTCTTATTATATCCCATGAAAAATTCTTTGAGCAAGTGAACATTCCTTCTCTTTTATTCTATCTATCAACATCTGTAAAACAGCATTTCAAAATCTATGCAATAATGTTTATTAATATTTCTTGAGCATTTACTGTGGGCCAGGCACTGTGCTAAATACTTTAAATGCTTTATCTCATATAGTCCTCATTTACTCATTAAAATCTTCATTCTGTATATAAAGAGATTGAGATACTGAGAAGTTCTATAACTTGTCTAAGGTTTTACAAGGTCAAAAGTGGATGAACTGGGATTTAAACCTAGACTCTGGAGCCCAGCCTTCTAACCACTACATGACAAAGCCACTTCCGCTTATCACTTCATCTCTAACTCCAGATCCAGACTGGTGTGACCAGTTGCTGACTAGATGTGTCATTTAGGTCCTCTGGGAACAGATGCTGAGACAGAATTATTGAGCGAGTATTTTATTGGAGGGTAAAGATGAAAGAGGGAGGAAGCAGAGTTGTGCAGGGAAAGGCTTCAGACCACAATGCAGATCTGACACAGCCACACCCAACTTGATGGTGATCTCCAGAAGGAAGGCTGCCTGTTAGAGGAGCCCCCTGTTGGAAGGAAATGGCCAGGCCGAGTACTGCTAACCTGCTTGGTCACCGACAGGAGGTTCCCAGGAAAGGCATGGCTGTGACTCAAAAGTTGTGGCAGATTCTGAATGTTCTGTAGCTGGAGGCTGTCAGCTATCTGCACTTATTGCAGCTGAACAGAAGTTCTTTCTCAAAGGGAGATCTGAGATGTGTACCTCCTTGGCTGCATAGGTGATGTCTATACAAAATACACCATCGGAACTCAGGGTGAGGCAAGCTAGGTACCCGGGACAAAGAATTTAAGGAAGTCTTCACTTTCAGGGTCATGCAAGTGCAGGGTAGGCACCTGAGAGTGAGTGCCTCCTTAAGTCTACACCCTGTGTGCTTTTCCAGTCTCACCCTAGTCCTCAGAACCTCATATTCAACACACTTGGAATTTTGCTCATCATCCTCCTCTCCAAAGCATGCCCTTCTTTCAGTCTTCTCTCCCAGGCAGATCCAGTAACTGCTTAATGGGTCCTTCTATCTTTAGTGTCTTTTCTACCATCCTACTCAGGTCTCTCCACTGCCACAGCATCATCTGAGTTAAATGCAACCCTGGTTTATAATTCCAACGCTTAATACTGTTCATTGGTTCTCTGTAGCCTAGAGAATAAATTCCAAGCTTCTTTCTATGGCACAGAAAGACCCTGTATGATCTGATTGTGTGGTCAATCTGGACCCAGAGCTGGAGGAATTTCATTACTACAGCTAAGGAATAGCAAAAGTGTTTATTTATATATATAGAAAGGTTGTATTTAATTTTGGTGTTGAAGGATGGGTAGGAATTTGTAGAGTTGAGAAGTTATTTCATACAGAAAAAGCAGAATGAGGTGATTTGGGGGTGATTAGGGGAATGGAAAATTTAGCTGGAATTTAGAAAATATATAAGAGGTTAATGCAAAATATGCCCAGAAAAATAACTCAGAATCGATCAGAGAACTGTAGCCATGGAGTGTAAGTTTTCCGCTGAAGGTTTTGGAGCAGATAAGTGACATGATGAAAATGATCTTGTGTGAAGGTGAATGTGGTTATGGTGTCGAGACTGCACTGGATGGAGAGCAGTCAGGAGTCAGGCAGATGAGTTAGGAGGGCCTTAGGCTACTCCAGGCAAGAGGAAGTGAGATCTTGAACTCAGTGTGTAAAAGATGCAAAAGATGTGGGAAAATATGAAGTAAGGCTGGACAGGACTCCAGGATTGATTAAAGGAAGGGGTTCAGGGAAGAGAGTACTCAAAAGGGACTTAAAAGTTTGAATTGGGTTCCAGGAGGCTGGTGTATGGGAACCAGAAATGGACAGGAGGAGGCTCTTGTTAAGGGAAGACAACAGGAGTCCAAGAACTGTGTGTGGGTGGACCATCTCACTAATTTCCCCAAATAAATGACGTACAACTATTCATTTTTCTCTCTCTCAAGCACTGCTTATTCAGCTCCTCAAGTTTTGCCTAATTTTTAATTCACTGTCATAATCCCTTGAAAAAAGATTAAGGCATAGAAGACAAGAGCTATGCTATGTTTATAGACACCAACCATTCTGACAGAACTTAGGTTCCTTTTTCTAAATTAAAATGTAAAAATACCTGTTTTGGATCCACACAATTTCTGGCAGCCAGTTTGAGTGAATTATTATTATACTCTAATTAATTAATTAATTTATATTTTTGGCTGAGTTGCGTCTTCGTTGCTGCGCGCAGACTTTCTCTAGTTGCGGCGAGCAAGGGCTACTCTTCGTTGTGGTGCACGGGCTTCTTATTGTGGTGGCTTCTCTTGTTGCAGAGCACGGGCTCTAGGCATGCAAGCTTCAGTAGTTGTGGCACGTGGGCTCTAGAGCACAGCCTCAGTAGCTGTGGCACACAGGCTTTGTTGCTCCACAGCATGTGGGATCTTCCCAGACAGAGCTCGAACCCATGTCCCCTGCATTGGCAGGTGGATTCTTAACCACTGCGCCACCAGGGAAGTGCCTAGACTTTATTTTTTAAGAAGACATCTTGGCTCTGTATACACCTGATCCTGGCCAGCAGGACTGGCCCATTTCATTGAAGGTCTTTGTTCACAGGGTAGATAGAAGAGCTGACATTGTTTTCATGAGATGCAGACGCCTTCTCAGAGAGAAAACCTGAAGCTGCTGCCTCACAAAGGGACAGAGGCTATTGATTTAACATAAACAGAAAAAAAGACTAAATTTCTTTGTGAATAAATTGACATAATATAGGATTGTGATGTATAATTGAAAACCCAATTTTCAGTGAAAGGGAAATAATGGCAAAGACTTAATGCTAAATAAGCTTTAGGTACAGAAATGATGGTAAGTTTTTTTATGGATTTGCAATGTAATATGAGGAGCTCAAAGCAAATATTTAATTGTCCTTAAAACTGAACAACATAATAGTAAAATTTGCATATTCTTCCAAGCTTTCTTATCTTACTCTGTAGTGCTGGAAAGCACTTGTGGTAATATTACATTAGCATTCATGGGGTACAAAAAAGTAAACTTTGAGGAACTGATCAAATTAACCTCCAAAGGCTACTGCGTGGCCATATACAGACAACCTGGTGCCTAACAAGCGGTGATAATCAAAAGATAAGCTCTGGTAACGTGTTTGTTTTGTGACGATGATAACATAGATCTGATGCCCATTCATAACTAGGGTTGCCAGATGCAGAAATACAGGATTTACATACTTTGACCACTAGAATATGAAGCTATATAAGATGTGTAGTGATGAATTGGGAGACTGGGATTGTCATATATACACTAATATGTATAAAATGGATAACTAATAAGAACCTGCTGTATAAAAAAATAAATAAAATTCAAAAATTCAAAAAAAAAGTATTTTAAGGTGAAAAAAAAAAAGATGAGTAGAAATCTTCTCTGTTCCAGACGTAGATATAGGAAAGTATGTTTTCTTGATTGCATTAAACAAAAAAAAGCAATAAGACTGCAACATGAAAGGGAGGGGGGCGTCTGTCTATGTGGCCTTGGATGATTCTGTACCGTACTCTCAAGCTTCAGGGCAGCGATCTGTCCTGGACGATAGTTAATCTTCATGATGGGCTAATGAGCAAAGTACTGTTGGTATCACTCATTTTACAGATGAGGAAACTTGGCTAGAGAGGGTCAGTAACTTGTCCAAAGTCATACAGCAGGTAAGCAGCAGAGCAGTGATTGGCCGGCGTTCGTGCCCAGAAGCTTCTTCTCCAAGCTCTCCTCCTTCTTGCCACTTTTCTTATCTCTCTTGGGTCCTTTCTGTATACAGTAAGGAAATACAGTTGTAAACTCAGGAACCTGCGCCAAACCTAGTTTTCTGATGGACTGATAGTGAGTTGCTCACTGAGATAAAAATGTGTTGCTACCGTAGTCTAGTGATGTATGTCCTGCAGTGTGGGCGTCTGTCTGCTCACTTTTTTAAAATGGGCTTGGTTGATATTTGGAATTGGAAAATTTTAATTCTGCCTTCAATTTTGGTCCACACAGGACAATTTGAGCTCACACTTTGTGGGAGAGAGCAAATTGCCACATGCATACTATTAAAAGTGCATGAACATTCTAAGCATACAGAACTCTGATGAAGGAAGGATTAAGTGTGATGCAGCCCCCGGTAAGCTCTGTTTATTCACGTAGATGACTCCTGTTTAGCCTCCTTATACATCTAATTCTGAAGACATGATGTAGTGGAAGCAGTACAAGCTTCAGAATCAGACACGCCTAGGTACAAATCCTCTTTCTGTCACTGGGGCAAGCCATGTTAATATCTCTGAGGAATGGGGAAAATTCTTTGTATTGATGTGAGGATCAAGTGGTGCAGTATCATTTCTGGCATAGAACAGGTATTTAATAAATGTGTTTAGCTCATCAGTAGGGGTAGATACATAAGTGGTTAAAAGTACCTGACTCAGGACTCAAACTTCCTAGGTGCAAATCTGAGCTCTGCCACTTAGCAGCTGAATGACATTGGGAAATGTACTTAACTTCTCTGTGCCTTTAGTTTTCTTGTCTGTAAAATGGGAATGATGAAAGTACCCTCCTCGTAGGATTGGTAGGAGGAATGTATGACTTAATGTAAATAAAACACATAGAACAGTACCTGGCATGCAGTAAGCACTCCATGAGTGTTAAGCCCCTCTTTATGAGCTTCAGTTCACTTCTACCTTATTTCTTCTCAGAGCGAGGAGCCTGGCCATTCACAGTAAGCACACTTAAAGGCAGGCATTTCCAGTTTCTTGGTATCTAAGACCTACAGATATTTATTTTAATCCAGTGTCCGCTGAACCATTAATATCATGCACCTCAGTCTAACGATTTCTTGTACAGTCTACCCATCATTGGTGAAGGTTGGGCTCCCACATACCAGTTGTGGGGGGAAGAGTAAATTAGTACAGCCATCTTTAGATGGCAGTTTGTAATATCAACATTTTAAAGGCACATCTCTTTTGGCCTATTAATTTTACTTCTAGGAATTTTCCTACAGGGGCTTCCCTGGTGGCACAGTGGTTAAGAATCCACCTGCCAGTTCAGGGGACACAGGTTCGAGCCCTGGTCCGGGAGGATCCCACATGCCACAGAGCAACTAAGCCCGAGCACCACAACTACTGACCCTGCGCTCTAGAGCCCGCAAGCCACAACTACTGAGCCTGCGTGCCACAACTACTGAAGCCCATGTGCCTAGAGCCTGAGCTCCACAACAAGAGATGTCACCGCAATGAGAAGCTCGTGCACTGCAATGAAGAGTAATCCCCCTCACCACAACTAGAGAAAGCCCACGCACAGCAACGAAGACCCAACACAGGCAAAAATAAATAAAATAAAATAAATAAATTTATTTTTTAAAAAAAAGAATTTTCCTACAGATGGTCTCATATCACTGAGCAAAGACATGTGGTGGAATTGTTGGTTGCAGCATTGTTTATGATATTAAAAACCTATAAACAACTAAGTATATACCCAGCAAAAAATACTTAAATAATTTATGGTATATCCATGCAATGGAGTACTGTAGAGGAGATTTTAAAACTGTTAGAGCCATACAAGTGGACATGAAAAACTATACAAGCATATTTTTAGGAGAAAAAAAAGCATCTTTCAGAGGAGACCATACAGTATGAATGATACTGTTTGTGTTAAAAAAAAATAGGTTAATGTATATATATCCATTGCTTATTTAATCATAAAAAAATTTCAAAATATATATGAGTGTCAGTACTGATTGCCAATGAGAAATGGAAATGTGCATTTTTACCTTTCACTGTATGTGTACTTACTATTTGAATTGTTTAACATAGACATGTATTGCTTTTACAATTTAAAAAATAGTCAAGACAAGTCCCTTTCTTCCTCCTACCCCCAGATATTAGTTTTTAAAAAGATTAGTTCTTCATGCAAGTAAAATCCTAAGCCTTGGTATAGTATTTTTGAATTATTGAGCCAAGTATCATCCTAAGTTAAAACAGAATGTGTATCAACTCACTACCAAAGCTCTAGTTTGCTCCCAGGGAGCAGAAACCAAAATTACTAAGGAGATTTCCTAACATCAAGTCACAGGAGAGCCTTAAGTCCTGCGGCAAAAATTCCTGCTATTTAAAAGTTCATGCACTTAGAGAGTAAACATTAAATCAAAGAGCATTAGATGGGAGAAGGGAATGTTGAGTCAAGAACTTTTCCTCAGGACTTATTAAATTGAATGCTAAACATAGGGAAACATTACACATGGGAATTTTTTGCATTAAGATTTTTCTGTATTTCTAAAGCTCCTTGCTCAGTCTTTTGCAAAATGCTATACAAAAGTTACACTGCTTTTGGGTTCTGAGAACAGAAATAATTTGCATGCAGGGGTTAATCAAGATTCCTTGCTCTTTGTTCTTTTAAAAGTGCTTACACATACATTGTCTCCTTTGATACTCACAGATGAGGTATTTAAGACAAGTATTATAAAGCTCATTTTCTACATAAGGATCTGAGGTTTGGAGAGGTTAAGTGATAAGCTTAAGCCAGTCAGTGTGGAGCTGAACACACAAGGACCCTTGGTTATCCTTTCCACCACCAGTCAAGGGCACAGCTGCAAAGCAGAATCACTCCTATGGTTGTGAAGTTGGTTTAGTATTTTTGTGGAATCACTGCTATTCTGGTTTAGGAAGACCTAGGAATGCCCAATTGAACTTCCTCCCCATTGTGAATGATAAATATGCTCATTTAAATGGTTAAGGGACATCTAATAAAATCCAGATGGATCCAGGTTCCCATTCTGACTCTACCCCTTACTAGCTACGTACTAGCTATTGTTCCCTCATCTATAAATTAGGAATAATGATAGCTTTAATCTTCCAGGGCTGCCATTAGAGTTTCAATGAAATAATGTATGAAAAGTGCAGAGTGCATGAAGCATAGCAAAGGGTCAATACATACATCTACAATAATAATTATTAATAATATTATAAATAAGTCAGAGTCCAGGTCAATGCAGCAGGCAAGGCTCTGATAGAGGCCAGAGCTTTTGTCCACCTGTTGGTGACTGCAGGAGCTGCATCCCAAAGTGGGCACCAACCAGTTTCTTTCCTTTTGAAGGAAACCTCCTTGGAACCACAAAGAACTAAGCAAGAGCAGAAAAGTTGCCTCAAACTTCACTGAGCCTCAGTGCTCAAGCAAGGGCTTGATCTAAAGAGATCACCCCCAAATTGAAACAGAGCCCACCAGTTTTCCAGTTTATGGTTAGTAGTGAGATGAAGTAGGTAAGAAGACCCAGTCACCCAGGGCTTTAACAAAAGGATAGTCACCTCCCCTAAAAGAGCATCCCTAAGATCTTGCTCCGGGACTTTGTCTTCAGTCTGTTAAATTTCAACTTCTTAAATCAGATTTTAGGGGAAATCCAAAAAGCCAGAGTTCAGAATTCACACAGTGAATGATGAAGGAATCTATTTGCTATTTAGCCGAAAAGTAGTAATTCTTCTTTTGAGTTTTTTAAACTTATTTTCCTTTACTATGCAATAAATTTATGCTTACTGCTGAAAATGTACAGAGTCAAAATAGAAGAAAAAAAGTCCTTAGAAAGAAAAGAAGCATTATTCATATTTATTTTGGTATGTAGTTATTGAAACTTTTATAAGTAAGTATATTTATTTTTATAAAAACTGTAAAGCACTGTACAAATAGTTTATGACCTTTCAAATCCTAGCAGAATATTATGCATATATTTTCATGTCAACAAATGTTTTTCTATGACTCCGTTTTCAGTGGTTGCATAGTATTCCTTTGGGTGGATATTTCATTATTTAAGTAATCTTCTAATGTTGAATGCTTAGGGTTTTTCCTTCTTACAAGAAAAATTTTCTTGAAAAATCATTGTATAAATCTTTAATTAATTTTTAAAAACAAATTCCTAGAAATGGAATTTCTAGTTCTATGTGCAAATGCATTTTTAAGGCTTTTGGTGTCAAATTGCCTTCCAGTTAAATTTTTACCATTTTTATCCTTACTGTTAGTATGAGTGCAAGTAGATCAATGACTGTTTCAGTACAAATGACTTCTATTCATTTATTGTAAAAGGTGAATATGTTTACACTAGCCTGTATTGCTATGCCAAGAATAGAGTACTTCTTATTAATGCCAACTTCTAGTTTTGTTGTTATACTCCAAACATAATATATCCATAAAATAGTTTGTTAATTGTATTTGGGAGGTTGGTGATGATATCAGTATAATATGATTAGCTTTTGAAAGCTTTTTTGTTGTAACAGAAAATGTTGAGATAATTTAGAGGAAAACTTACTACAAGCAAACTTGCACCGGAGCCGATTAATTCCACCCACATACCCTTTTCCAGGTGTGAGAATAAAACAGTCAAGGGCGTGTAAACTGTTCCACTGTGATTATCATCACATCAATTTTCTCAAGGGTTGAAAGTAACCCTGCCTGATCTTTTCTGTATCACACTAGGATTCACAATAGAAATGTTAAGATTGGAGCATTTTCAGTAGAAGTTACTCTTGACACCAGCCTTGCTGTCAGAGTAATTCCTGCTGGAAAGAAAGTGTCTGAACTAATGGTCTAATAAACTGAGTTAGTGTTTCAGCTTGGCAAAGGATTAATTAGGGGAAGAGAAACTAACATTGATTTGGGTTCTTTATTTGTCAAGCCCTTTGCAATTAATACTCCCTAGAAACCTATGAGGTAGGTGTTACCATGGGCAAATTTTACAGTGAAGTAACTGAAATTCGGTCAAATAAAGTGTCTTGCCTATTCAAAACACATAGCCAGTGAGCTGTAAAGGTGGGATTTGAACCTGGGTTCCCTGCTTCTGGAGCCTGTGCTCTGTATACTGCTCCTTCTCACCAGGTACACAGCAGCCTGACTGTTTCTCTTCTAGAATATTCACTGTAAGCACGACTACACTTTTCATCAACTAACCTGCAATTTCCCACTTAAAAAATCACTGTGTTAGGCAGACTTAGAGACTCAATCCACTTATAAATGCTGTGTCAGTCAAGGTACTTTTGTAGGCCAGAAACAGAAAATTTGCTGTCTTATCTAACAAGATATCCTGTGACAGAGGGGTTCTGGGTTTTTTCAGAGGTTCAGTAATTACGTTCAGTGGGAGAAGAGTATACTGTTGCTTTTCTAGAAAGTTTTATTTTTATATAACCACCATCTAGAAATGAACATATCATTTTTTCAGTGTGGTCCACCAAATCCTTCTCATTTCCATCACCTTTCTCTAATAGAATTCTGTATTTTTATTCTTTACCCAAATGTTCAACTATTTTAACTCTTCTGCACTATTCCTTCTTGAGACAACTTCTAAGAAGGAGGAGAAAGTAAAATTTTAATGGAAAGTGAAGATAGCTCCAATAGTGCCTATGTACTAGACTTAGCACAATTTTTTGCTTGAAAAGAAATCAGTGTTGTCTTACAGGGGAGCATTAAGTAAAAGAGACCTGCATTTTCTATCATGAATGAATACTCTGATTATCTCTTATTTCAGAAAGTTTAAAAAGAAAGTTTTTTAATCTTCAGGCTTGTATTAGCATAATTGAAACAAAAATTGAAGTGGTGGGATATCCATCAATTGCCAAAGTAATTAGTTCAATAAAATTATGTGTTGATTCAAGGGGGAAAACAAGTTAAATAATTTCTAAATTGAATTGGCTTATTAATTGAATGGAAACAATTCAGTTCAACAAATTATCAAGAACCTACAGTGTACTAACATAGAATAAGTAATTTATGCCACCCATTCTTTTCACTTACAACCTGGTGGAGAAGAAGAGTACATAACCAACATAGAAAAAGCATCTGTGATAAACTACTACATGAGATACAGCAAAGGTATATAATAATTATAACAGCAATAATAACTAATACACTGAGCACTTATTATGGTCTATAGTATGCTTTTATTATGCTTTAAGTGTATTAACTCATTTAATTCTCACAACAACCTTAGAAGATAAATTACTTTTGATTAACCCCATTTTACAGATGAAGGAACAGAGGTAATAGGGAGGGATAAAGAGAGTCTTGTGGGGGTGCAATTACTTCTGCCTGAGGAGGTGCGGGGCTCATTTTTTGGGAAAAAGATATGGAAAAAAGGTGACCTTTTAACTAAGATTGAGGGAAGAGGTGTAGATAAAAAGGCTTAGCAGTGGGAAAAAATGGTGTCTGCAAAAGCATCTTTGAAAGATGTTTTCATGTCACATTCAGTGCGGCCGAAGTACTGTGATGTGTGGAATAAGTGGAGGTGAAGACAAGGAAAACTGTGGCTATATTGTCTGGACCATGTATGTCAAGCTAAGGAGCCAGGGCTCTGTCTTTCATTGGTCAACACTATCTAAAATCTTTAAGGATAGTGACATGATAAAATGTGGCTTTAAAAATATGATTCTGGAAAAGAATGGAGAGAAACAGATTGAGATAAGAGAGGCTGATGAGAGTGGGAGTGTACAAGATTATTGCAATGATCCAGAACAGAGACAGTAATTCCTGGACTAGGAGACGGGGAGGAGACCCACAGGGCTTGGTAACTTCTCAGTGAATAGTGATACCATTATCAAAATACAAGAGAAGTTGAATATTCCTAAGCAAAAATGTAACCAAAACACATAGCTTATAGAAAATATACCTCATAATGGAATATAGACTTGAATGTAAAATGTAAGACTTATAAAAATTACAGAAGAAAACATAGGAAAAAATTTTTGATACCTAGGGCTAGGTGAAGAATTCTTAGACTCGACACTAAAAGCATGATTCTTAAAAAAAAAAAAACAACTTACAAATTGGATCTCATTAACATCAGAAACTTTTGTTCTATGAAAGACAAAACATCATTTCATCAAGAGAATGAAAAGACAAGTTGCAGACTGGGAGGAAATATTTACAAACCACATATCTGACAAAGAATTTATCTACAATATATAAAGAACTCTTAAAATTCAAAATTCAACAATAAGTAAGTGAAACAATCCAATTAAAAATGAGCAAAATACATAAACATACATTTCCTTAAAGGTGATATACAGTTGACAAATAAGCATGTGAAGAGATATTCAACATCGTTAGTAAAATGCAAGTTAAAACAACGAGATATAGTTACACGCCTATTAGAATGGCTAAAGTAAAAAGTAGTGACAGTAACAAATGCTGGTGAAGATGTCAAGAAACTGGATCACTCGTATGTTTCTGGTGAGAATGTAATATGGTAAACCATTGTAGAGTAAATATGGCAATTTCTTACAAAACTAAACATGTGCTTACCATACAAACCAGTGGTTGCATGGTTGGGCATTTTTTCCTGAAAATGAAAACTATGATGACACTAAAAGCTGTACACAAATGTTCACAGCTTTATTCATAATAGCCCCAAGCTAGTAACAAGCCAAATGTACTTCAGTGTATGACTAGTTTACTAAACTGTGGTATGTCGTATCATAGAATACTACTCAGTAATAAAAAGAGAAGAACAATTGATATACACAGTTTGAGTCATCTCTAGGGAATTACACTGAGTGAAAAAAGTCAATATCAAAAGGTTACACACTATGATTCCACTTATATAGTATTCTTGAAATGACAAAAGGATAGAGACAGAGAACAGATTAGTGGTTGTTAGGAGTTAGGGAAGAGGGAAGACAGTGGGTGTAGTTACAGAATGGTAGCATGAGGGATCCTTATGATGGAACATTATGTTATTTTGACTGTGGTAGCAATTAAGCATATACATGGGATAAAATTGTATAGAACTAAATATACACACAGTGCATGTGAAATTGGTGAAATATAATTAAGGAAGGTAGATTGTATCAATGTCAGCTTCCTTGTTGTGATATTTAGTTATGCAAGATGTTATCATCGGGAGAAGCTAGGTAAAGAATATACAAGATCTCTCTGTATGATTTCTTACAACTGCATGTGAATCTACAATTATCTAAAAATAAAAGTTAAAAGAATGAGGAAACTAAGGCCTAGAAGGGTTAAGTAACTTTGCCAGGGCCACACAGCTGGTAACCAGAGGAACTAGTCTATGTGACTCCAGAGGTTACCCTGCCTTCAGCAGTTGAGAAGAGCTCAGGGTAAAAGCACAAGGAACATGATCATTGCAAGCCTTGACAGGAAAAGAGAAGCTCACAGAAGTGACAGAGATGGTAATGCCATTTTGACCCAGTTTCTATAGCCTGAGATTTAATGGGGTTTTATTCTAGTCCTGTTCCTTAGATTTCAGATGCATCCTTGCAATGTACTATCAAGGGAAAATGGATAGACACTGTTTGCATGAGGTTGTTGGATGGGTGGTTTGGTTCTTATAAGCATGTGGTCCTCAGAGCTACTGGGTAGGGCTGGTGCCGGGTCTATTCAGAGTCAGTGTTTAAGGACCAAGGGAGGGAAGGAAGATTACTGATAAGGAGATTTGGCCAGGGCTGAAAGGTGGGAGGCATGTAGTTGGTGTGTCATAATGGAAGATCTGGGAGGAGGGGAATGGAGTGAAGTGAAGGTCAGCTGTAAGAAAACCAAGGTGCAAGTGTGTGAAATGAGATGATTCTGGAGCTGAGTCCAGGGCTGAGGAGATCCTGCAGTGACCTTCCTTTTCACAAGGCCTGGGACAGCCATGGCCCCTCCCTCTGAGAGACAAGAGCTGGGCCCAACATAGCCCCTTTGTCTGACTTAGTCTCAGGCTTCCACCCATTCTTTTCACTAAATTGTCCAATTGGAAGGAATCGATCAAAGTGATCAGCTGTCTGGGTTCATGTGGGCATGACCTGAAATCCTCACCAGCTTTTAGGAAAAAGGAATAAATGTGTTTTTTCTTTCTTGAGTGTTCTGATTTCCCCAGTTGATTTGTATCATAATTCCTATAAATGTAGCTAAAAAGTTAAATCCCTGAGGAATAGTGAAAAACATCAATTGAGGAACTTTAAAAATTATATTAATAATTAATGTTGACACCTAGCAACCTTAATTTGAATTTGTCCTAGTGCATTTCTGAGTACTTCAGCAGTGTCATCTTTATAGTTCATCAATTCATCAGTATTGCTACTGTAACATTAATTAAAAAGAATACACCTGGGATAAATGGATGATTATAGATGTAGGGTAGGGGAAATACAAAGTGAATCTGTAGTGCCAGAAATCTAGGCAGTTATCGTCCTGATCTCAAACTATATTACAAAGTTATAGTAATCAAAACAATATGGTAATGGCATAAAAACAGACACATAGATCAGTGAAACAGAATAGAAAACCCAGAAATAAACTCATGCATATGTGGTCAATTAATTTTTAATAAAGGTGCTAAGAATACACAATGGGGAAAGAATAGACTTTTTAATAAATGGTGCTGGGAAAACTGGATATTCATATGCCATGGAATGAAATTGGACTCCTGTCTTACAACATACACAGAATCTACTCAAAATTGATTAAAGACTTGAATGTAAGACCTGATACCATAAAACTCCTAGAAGAAAACATAAGAGGTAAATTTTTTGACATCAGTCATGGCAATGATTCTCTTGGATTTGACACCAAATGCAAAGGCAACAAAAGCAAAAATAAGTAAGACTACATCAAACTAAAAAAATTCTGCACAGCAAAGGGGACAATTAACAAAATGAAAAAAGAGCCTATGGACTGAGGAAAATATTTGTGAACATATATTCAATAAGGGGTTAATATACAAAATATATAAGGAACCCATACAACTCAATACCAAAACCCCAAATAACCTGATTTATAAATGGACAAAGAATCTGAATAGACATTTTTCCAAAGAAGACATGCAAATAGTCAATAGGTGTATGAAAAGGTGCTCTACATCAGTAATCATCAGGGAAATGCAAATCAAAACTGCAATAAGATATTACCTCATACCTGTTTGACTGTCATCAAAAAGACAAAAGAAGTGTTGGTGAGGATGTAGAGAACAAGGAACACTTGTGCAGTGTTGGTGGGAATGTTAATTGGTGCAGCCACTATGGAAAACAGTATAGAAATTCTTTAAAAAATTAAAATTAGAACTACCACATGATCCAGTAATCCCACTTCTGCATATTTATACAAAGGAAATGAAATCAGGATCTTAAAGAGGTATCTGTACTCCCATGTTCATTGCAGTATTGTTCACAATAGCTAAGATCTGGAAACAACCTAAGGGTCTATCGATAGATGAATGGATAAAGAAAATGTTTTATATATACACATGAGTATCATTTATATATATATATATGTATATCATTCAGCCATGAGAAAGAAGGAAATTCTGCCATTTGTGACAACATGGATGGATCTTGAGGGCATTAGGCTAAGTGAAATAATTCAGATGGAGAAAGACAAATACCATATGGTATCACTTATGCATGGAATCTAAAAAAAAAAGTTCAACTCATAGAAACAGGTAGCAGAAGAGTGGTTGCCAGGGTCTGGGGGGAGGGAGTAATGGGCAAAAGTTGGTCAAGGGATACAAGCTGTTATAAGATGAATAAGTTCTGAGGATCTAATGTACAGAATGGTGACTATAGTTAATAATAATGTATTGTATACTTGACATTTGCTAAGAGAGTAGTTCTTAAGCATTCTCATGTGACTATGTTAGCTGAAGGAAGTGTTAATTAACTTGATTATGAGAATCATTTCACAATGTATGTGTAACATATTATCACATTACACACTTTAAAATTTTACAGTTTTATTTGTCAGTTATACCTCAGTAAAGCTGTGAAAAGAAAGGCAGCTCTCAAAACCTAAAGGAGTCATTACACACACACACACACACACACACACACACACACACACACACACACACATAAGACAGCTTGAAAGGCACCCTCTGGCGAAATTTGGGACAGTTTAAACATCAAAATAATAATAACAGTAAGGGATTATAACTCATTAAATGAAATTTTAAAAAGTCCATGGGTTCATAGTGATTATAAAAAGAAAGGAGGAAAAAAGAATGAGGAAAACTGTTCTTTTTTAAAAAATTAAGTAATTTATTTATTTATTTATTGCTGTGTTGGGTGTTCATTGCTGTGTGCGGGCTTTCTCTACTTGTGGCGAATGGAGGCTACTCTGTTGCCGTGCGTGGGCTTCTCATTGTGGTGGCTTCTCTTGTTGCAGAGCGCGGGCTCTAGGTACGTGGGCATCAGTAGTTGTGGCACGCATGCTCAGTAGTTGTGGCTCGCGGGCTCTAGAGTACAGGCTCAGTAGATGTGGTACATGGGCTTAGTTGCTCCAGGGCATGTGGGATCTTCTCGGACCAGGGATTGAACTCGTGTCCCCTGTAATGGCACGCGGATTGTTAACCACTGTGCCACCAGGGAAGTCCTGGAAAACTGTTCTTCGAAGAATGTCAGCCCATTAATGCGGAAGAAATAATGGCATTAAACAATCACTATTGGGCTTCCCTGGTGGCGCAGTGGTTGAGAATCCGCCTGCCGATGCAGGGGACACGGGTTCGTGCCCCGGTCCGGGAAGATCCCACATGCTGCGGAGCGGCTGGGCCCGTGAGCCATGGCCGCTGAGCCTGCGCGTCCGGAGCCTGTGCTCCGCAACGGGAGAGGCCACAACAGTGAGAGGCCCGCGTACCACAAAAAACAAAACAAAACAAAACAAAAAAAAAACAACAATCACTATTTTGAAATTTCTAATAAATTAGGCAAAGATCATCAATGGATGCTGAAATCATTTTGGAGATAAAGGACATTCTTATAATCTTAACATATCACCCCTCAGATGACTTAAATTATTACAAAAAGGAATATGTGCCTGTATAGTGAAACGACCCACAGGACACCACCTTACCGACTTATCATCCCTGGCATTGTCTGCTTCCTCACATGTAAGAGGAATCCAACATCACCTACCAGTACTATTGCCAAAAATGTTAATTCAGAATATAATCATAAGGAAACAATCTGGCAAATTCAGAATCCATTTTATAAGTGGCTTGTATTTGTATAAAAGTCAGTGTTGTGAAGAACAGACAAACAAAAGGCAGTGGGACTGTTCTAGTTGTAAAAAAAAAACTAAAGAGAAACACAGCATCCTAATACACTATGTGAATGTTGGTTGGATACCCACCGCCCACCTGAAGCAAAGACTGTAAAAGACATTTTAAAGATAACAGGAAAAATTTAAATATGGACTGTATACAAGATAATATTCTTGAATTAACCTGATTGTTTTTTTTAGCTGGGATACTGTACAGCTGGTCTTCCTTATCTGAGGGTTCTACATCCGCAGATGCAGGGCTGACTTCAATATGCCTTTTAATATAAGGAACTTGAGCATAAGTGGATTTTGGTATCTGCTGGGGTCCTGGAACAAATTCCCTGCTGATACGGAGGGACAACTATATTTGTGGTCATGTAAGAGATACCCCTCTTCTTAGGAGATATATGCTGAAATATTTAGGGATGAAGTGTCATGATATCTACAATGTACTTTCAAATAACTAAATTTTCTGGGACTTATGATCTGATACAGTTGGTTTAGATCGTTAATTTAGTGGTTATGAATTTGGACTTTCTCATTTCTCAAAGTTATGACAGTTCATTTAACATCCCTCTCTGGTGGTTCAAACTTTGCCTCCCATTTCATCAGCTGTTTGGTTTCTTTTCAACTTTGTACGTTCTCAGTAATGATGAAGCAAATGCCTGGATTTGTATTAATCTCCTGTGTCCCTCAGAATCCTCTACCTGCATCTCAGTCAACAGTGTAGGTTAGCATATAAGCCTGCATGATCCTTACCATTTTTTAGGTTCTTGTGACAATTTTGCAAGAGGTATTTATGTCTTTTCCTGGTTTCCGTCTAGCCTTTGTCTGAAACTGAATCTAGACCACTAGTTTCCTAGAGAATAATCATTTAGAAAAAAGTCAGGGTCTCCTATATTACCACTTCCAACCCCTTTTGTGAACTAATTCTTTAGATTATCGTTAGTCACATAGATATATCATTATTCATATAGATGATGTATATATGAAGACTTTACATGTTTTTATCAAGATTTGACTACCCCATTTTCCATAAAATCCTTCACCTTTATATGGTAGCCAGAGTCAGCTGTGTTGTGTGCTGCCCTCCAAATGGAACTTCACCAAAACCTGGTGAGGCTGGCAGGACAGGGGCCACCTTCCTTCTTTTCATGATGGGGAGATGGAGGCTGGAGAGAAGCCTGTGTCACACAGGTAATTCGTGGTTGAGTGATGGGAACAGGACAGGATCTGGGCCTCCTGGTTCCTTGGGGCTTTTTCTCCTTTACATGTGTCCTCTTGGCAATGCCCCAAACCTGTGCTCCCTACCATTCCTGCAGTGGCATTTCCTTCAGTCCTAATTGTTGACTGAGAATATGCTGTATGTCCAGCCTGGGTCCTGGGGGCTGGGGCGCTGGGGAAAAAGACAATTGCTTTATAATTTCTGGCTTCAAAGTGTTTATAGTATGGCAAAAAAATGAGTAAATATTAGATAATAAATATATCAGACATATTAGATATTATCTTAAATAGGGATTAGCTGTTATAGAAAAGGAGGTGGAGAAGTTGCTCAGAGATACCTCTGTGGTCTTCAGGATCTTATTTTTGCAATTCTCTGGAGTTTTACAGAGAGAATATGCTATTTCCTCAAACGGGGTGTTTCTACTTACTATTGGAAATTGTGGATAAACATGCATCCCTGATGATTCCCTTAACTCTAGAATCAAGCAGAGGCCTGGAGAAGTATCCAAAGAATAGATCTCAAACCCCACCTCACACTGTCCTCTACTTCACTGTTGTCTTTCTTTGCACATCTACAAAATGGAGAGATTTTTGTAGATGTGTCACCACTGGGTGTGACACCAGTGGATGGGCTCACTGAGGAGCAGAGAGTAACAGAGGAGGCTCTTGTGAACCCTTAGAGTGGGAGGATGAGAGTAAAGCTACTAAAAGATATCTGATCTCTGTCATGTCTTTTTAAGTTCATGGAACTGTGTTTTGGTAGATAAGATTTGATCTTGGGTGGGTCAGATAATGAATGATATTTTAAAGTCATCTTCCTTATTATCAGCTATTAGTTGACGTAAACTCGTATTCATTACAACTTTGCTGATATTTGTCTAATATGCACTGTACAGTGGGACCAGTTGTCACAGTATTGAAATACTTTTACATCACTTGGTAATAACCACTGCTCCATGAGAACGCTCACCTCCACTCTCTCAGCATCTTCTCCAGAACTGGCTCCACCATCCCCATCTCTAAAATCCAGCAACCAAAGGATTAATGCTTGGCACAGCAAGGAAACTGGTTGTTACATATTTTGAATATCTTCTTTGCCTTAGTTATTATAGTTCCTAATTTCATGACAACCAATTATAAAATTCTTCCTGTAAAATATTTTATACCTTAGAACTTGGCAAACTGACTATTAAAACTATTTCAAAATCACAACATCAAGTGAAAGTTACAGTCTCAGTAGGTTTCTAGTTAAAATAGTAAAAGTAAATGTGTACGGATAGCGTTTATATTCCTGAATGCTTGAGAGAGAACTTGCCTCTTTTTGGATTACAGAGACCGTCAGTCAAGAGGAACATTAAGATGGAATCAAGCACAACGTAGCTGTGCATACTAGAGGTACTCCATGCACGTTGGTAGGCCATCCTGTAAGGGATGAGGCTGTTCCATGTGGAGGAGAGAGCTCTTCAGAGGGTATCAGCTATCGTGCCAGTGTGCTTTGTTATAATGTCAGCCTTCACCAGTTATTGACTTCCCTTGACTCCATCTTTGTCAGGAGAGGTCCTGCTAGTGACCTCCCAGAAGTTGTCCTTAGCTATCCCCCATGATGACTTCTCTTGGTCTATGGCCTCAAACCCATTTAATATCCTCTAGACATTACACTTTCTTTGTCTTCTTGTTTCACTAGGTACAGCCCCAAGACTTTCTGGGATCAATACTTTTCTAATGCCAGTATCCGTCATCTCTAGCTCATGTTCAGTTGAATATGTTTTTTTCATAAGTGTAGGAAAGGCTAAACTCATTAAATTATTTTGTAGTTCAAGTAAAAATATTTCTATCCCATGAGAGTATATTTCTGTATACAATTTCATTTATGTACTATTTACACAGAACAGCTGCACGTTTTTAGCTTCTAGGGTGTTAGATTGCCTTTCAGATTTAGAAAAAAAGTCATCACAGCTGGCTTGAATCTACAGAATGGCTGTCTTTGATTATATTT
Organism: Kogia breviceps; assembly: GCF_026419965.1. Lineage (NCBI taxonomy): Eukaryota > Metazoa > Chordata > Mammalia > Artiodactyla > Physeteridae > Kogia > Kogia breviceps. The sequence continues at coordinate 44,548,349 of NC_081314.1, forward strand.
TCTCCTGCTCTTCTGCTATGATGAATGTCATACTTGTAGCCAGTCAAAAGCATGTTCACCTGAAATGGTTCTTTTTACAAACAAGAAACATGACTTAGAGTGCTGTACATCAGTTGCCAAGCTAATAAGATAATCCTCTTTTCGTTTCAAAGTCTATACTCTAATCTTAAACAGAAGTCTCCTTTTCTCTTCTCTTTGCACCAGTCACTGGATAAAGATTCTGTTACCATAATCCTATTAAAATGTATTCACTTTTGCAGTACACCTTGATAATAGTATTTATCCTTCTAAGCACCTAGGGAGTAGAGTAATAAAAGACCAATCTATTCAGAATTTCAGGAAAAAATAGTCGCAGAGAAGAGCAGGTATTTTAAAAGCTTAGAAATTATTAGCAACTAATATCCATAGCTGGACAGAACAATCATTAATTCATGAATTAGGCTTCTATTTAGACTCTGACTGGGAAAGATAGTAATTTTCCAATTCAGATGCCCTGTACTGATCACATGTGTCCACACAGGCAAATGTTGGCTAGACTGAATTTCCTGAGCACTGAACTAGATACCAACCCTCACCTGTGGCACTTCTAATACATAAACTTTATTGGCATTAATGGTTTTGAAGTTTCTAACACCATTAAAAAAAATAAACAAATAATTAGCTTTGACAGTATATGTGCAAACAGAGCCAAAATAAATGAATTGATTCTGCTGAGAACAATAGCTGGTACTCAGTCTTTTAGTTCGTATAGGTATTGTGCTTTCTTCTCTTCATTGTATGGGAGCAATTAAAAGTCCTGGTGACTAGTGACATTTTTTGCCTTGAATGAGGGGATCTCTCTCTCTCATTTTTTTGGAAAGAACTGATAGCAGTAAAGTTTGGTTCTCTAGTCCTGGTATGATCATCCTGTAAAAGCTATCAATACATGAAATGATGCAACTTCATTTGTGTAAGAGCTGCATGAAATGATTTGCCATTTCCACAGGTTTTCCCCTCTCTCTCTCTTATTTTTTTTTTTGTTTCAAATCAAAGGGCACTTCCAAGCATCTATGTATCTTACCTCTAGCATTAGGCTTTTCATTTATTTTTACACCAGAGATGAGGCTATCGTGTATTGATGGTATGTTTCAGGTATGTCTGTAGTTCAGATCACTGAGAAAATATCCACTTTTGTTCACAAAGATCCCACGTGCAAGTTACTTACAAGTTAGTATAAACTTAATTTTTAATATTATTAAATGTCTTCTCAGTTGCAAAACGTGTACATAATTAAATATTTGCAGAAAATGTACAGTGTCATTTTATGTTTTAAAGCCTTGGAGAATTACTTCTTTTGTAAGTAAATTGACTTGCCTTATATGCTTTTCACTCTTAGGCACTGGCATGTGATTTGATAGACATTTATAAACCTTCTTGAAATGTATCATATTCCACTCTTGAGGTGTTTGGTGAGTAAATTAAACAGAAAATGGAGTTGTAATAGCTTATGGCTTGATTTAAGTATGTTTTAGGATCTACATCCTCCTTGATGAAAGAGCAAGTATGTTTTATAGGGCAATTTAGGGCAAAAAGTCCAAACAAAACTCACCATTCTGAAATAAAATATTTATAAAACAAGTTTTGTATTTTCCTTCTTGGGGCTAAGTTTAAAATTCCATAATGCTGGAATTTCTTATAGAAGTCTGTGGGGGAATCTTCTGAGAACTGACATTTAATCACTCATCTGAAGTGTTTTACATCTAAGTTGTTGATTTGCTGGGATGAATGCAGTGCTCATTTCTCTTTACACCAGATAAGGGCACTTTAAATTCCTAATAGCTGCTGAGGCATAAGTATGGAATAGATATAGTTTCAGTTTCCCATTTTTGAAAAGGAAACCCTGCAATTATTTCATTTAATATATATTAAAATCGTACAAACCTACATGGGTTTCTTTATTTTTTTAATTGTTGAAGTATAGTTGATTTACAATATTATATTAGTTTCAGGTGTATATCATAGTGATTCAATATTTTTATAGATTATACTCTACTGAAAGTTATTATAAAATAATGACTATATATTCCTATCTGTACAATATATCCTTGTTGCTTATTTATTTTAACATAGTAGTTTGTACCTCTTAATTCCCTGCCCATATCTCACCTCTCTCCCCTTCCCTCTCCCCACTGGTAACCACTAGTTTGTTCTCTGTGCCTGTGAGTCTGTTTTGTTATATTCATTTTGTTTGTTTGTTTATGTATGTATGTATGTTTCATTTTGAAGCCAGGCTAGTGAGGCTGAGAGAGCCTCTATCCAGTCTCTTTGCTTCTTGGCCTACAGGCCTCAGCAGGTATGGTTGTTAGGGAGTTGACAGTTTAGAAATGAGCAAAGCAAATGTAGCCTGTGACCTCAGAGGGATATGAAGCCACACAGGACCACTCGCTGTTCCCCAGGCATGCCTTAAGTGTTCTCTCCTTGGCCTCCTGGTGATCTGGTCTTTGGCCTTCTCCCACTCCACCCCTCCTTTCATTCCTTCCCTTTGTACTTGGATTCAGAATTGAGTAATTCCCATTCCTCAGTTCATTGGACACTCTTTTCAACAGTTCGTGTGAGTTCTCTTTTTTGTTTTATGAAACTATTTTCCTCTTAATCCCTGGCCACCATACTCATTGTCCCTCCCCAAGACTTCCATTCAAATGTGTGAGATGTAAATGTGATGGTGTGGGATTCCTTATAAAATATGTAGTCTTTGTGTGTGTTTAAATTTGTATGTGTTATTGTGTCATAGTTCTTATTCTTTCTTGCCTTTTCCCCTCAACACATTTAAAATATCTATACATGTGTGTACAGCTAGTTCTTTGCTTCTAATTCTGGACAGTTTTTATGGTATAAATTCACTGTACTTTACTTATCCGTTCTCCTAGAGCTCCTGCTCCCTTCAGTGGCCTCCCACCATTCTCCACACCTGAAACCAGGTCATATTGACTTCTTTACTTTCCTCTAAAGTTGCAGAGGTCTTTGTATCTCCTGTTTGCTCCCCATGCTCACCACCTGAATAATACCTACTATTATATATTCTTTATATTTCTCTTTAAATGTAATTTGATTCAAGAAGCCATTCCTGATCTCCCCTCCAGAGTATGCTTAGCTTCTGTTCTGAACTCAGTACTTCTTTTATTGAACCTAAGATGGCACTTTATTATAATGCTCTACTAACCAATAAGCTCCCAAGGGCCTGGATCATGTCTGCTTTGCTCACTGTTGAATGGTTAACTTCTCAGTAACTAGCTCAATATCTAAAACATGGTAGATACTCTATCAAAATGTTGTTGATTGAATGAACAAGTGCATGAATGAAATCAAGGCATGACCACTGCATCCAAGAAGCTCTTAATGCTCCCAATGACAGTCAGTTAGTAGGAGGATTCCCATTTTATTGGAAACTGAAGCTCAGAAGGATGCAATACTTTATTAAAGTTACATGCAGATGAGTCATGGAGATGGGCTTCAAACATACATCTTTGTCTGTGTATGGTGGTATTTAAGATCCAGAAGACTTTTGGGCAAGTCTAGGACCTTTTCTCATGGATGATTCTGTTATAATCAATACTCTCTTAACTGCTGATACCTAGCCCACTTCTAGAGCTCTCAGCTCCTAAGACAGCCTGGAATGCAGTAGGAGCTCAATAGAGATGAATTAATCTACTATCTTTCCCTTCAGCCTATAGCTCTAGAACAGAACAGTAGTGGAGGTAATAAGCAAAATCTCTACCCCAGTGGAGCTTACATTTCTCATGGGAGAGACAATGGACAAGTAAATATACAGTTTCAGGTGGCTTTAAGGGTCCTTAGAGTGATCTTGTGGTGGTAGTGGATAATTTAGACTGGTTGATCAGGACATTCGAATAGGGAGAATGAGAAAGAGCCAGTCACAGAAAAATCCAGAGCAGGAGCATTCCAGGCAGAAGGAAGAGAACATGTGAAGGTTAGGAGGGGAGAACAAGCTTGGTGGTTTGAGGAACAAATAGGAGGCCCCTGAGGTTACAGCTTGGTGAACAGGTGGGGGGAACTGAGGTAGATGGTGTCTTTGTCCATTCAAGCTGCTGTAACAAAATGCCACAGACTTGGTGGCTTATAAACTGTGGAAATTTATTGCTCACAGTTCTGGAGGCTGGATGCCAGGGTGCCAGGGTGCCAGCATGGTCAGGTTCTGGTGAGGAACCTCTTCTGAGTTGTAGACTACCAACTTCTCATTGTATCCTTATATGACTGAAGCATGAGAGAGCTCTTTTAGTCCTCTTTTACAGGGCACTAATCCCATTAATGAGGACAAACCCTCATGACCTAATTACATCCCAAAGGCCTCACTTCCCTATATCATCACCTTGGGGGTTAGAATTTCAACATATGAATTTTGGGAAGACACAAACATTCAAATTAGAGCAGACAGATAGGCAAGTGACACATCATATAGGGCCTTATAGGCCATGAAAAGGACATCATGAGTGTGTGAGGAAGCCACTGGCAGGTTTTAAGACAGGAAGTTACTTGATCTTACTTTTGTTTTAAAAAGATCACTTTGGAGAGGGCAGATGGTAGAAGCAAGAACTACAATTCTGCAGCCTGTGGAACGAAACCCACATTCACAGAAATAGACAAAATGAAAAGGCAGAGAACTATGTACCAGATGAAGGAACAAGATAAAACCCAAGAAAAACAACTAAATGAAGTGGAGATAGGCAACCTTCCAGAAAAAGAATTCAGAACAATGATAGTGAAGATGATCCAGGACCTTGGAAAGAAAGGAGGCAAAGATCGAGAAGATGCAAGAAATGTTTAACAAAGACCTAGAAGAATTAAAGAACAAACACCTAGAAGAATTAAAGAACAAACAAACAGAGATGAACAATACAATAACTGAAAGGAAAAATACACTAGAAGGAATCAAAAGCAGAATAACTGAGGCAGAAGAACGGATAAGTGACCTGGAAGACAAAATGGTGGAATTCACTGCTGTAGAACAGAGAAAAGAAAAAAGAATGAAAAAAAATGAAGACAGCCTAAGAGACCTCTGGGACAACAATTAAATGCACCAACATTCACATTATAGGGGTCCCAGAAGGAGAAGAGAGAGAGAGAAAGGACCTGAGAAAATATTTGAAGAGATAATAGTCGAAAATTTCCCTAACATGTGGAAGGAAATAGCCACCCAAGTCCAGGAAGTGCAGAGAGTCCCAGGCAGGATAAACCCAAGGAGAAACATGCCAAGACACATAGTAATCAAATTGACAAAAATTAAAGACAAAGAAAAATTATTAAAAGCAGCAAGGGAAAAACAGCAAATAACATGCAAGGGAACTCCCATAAGGTTAACAGTTGATTTCTCAGCAGAAAGTCTACAAGCCAGAAGGGATGGGCACGATATATTTAAAGTGATGAAAGGGAAGAGTCTACAACCAAGATTACTCTACACAGCAAGGATCTAATTCAGATTCGACAGAGAAATCAAAAGCTTTACAGGCAAGCAGAAGCTAAGAGAATTCAGCACCACCAAACCATCTCTACAACAAATGCTAAAGAAACTTCTCTAAGTGGGGACCAAGAGAAGAAAAGCTCCTACAAAAACAAACCCAGGGCTTCCCTGGTGGCGCAGTGGTTGAGAGTCCGCCTGCTGATGCAGGGCATGTGGGTTTGTGCCCTGGTCCAGGAGGATCCCACATGATGCAGAGTGGCTTGGCCCATGAGCCATGGCCGCTGAGCCTGCACATCCAGAGCCTGTGCTCTGCAACGGGAGAGGCCACAGCAGTGAGAGGCCCGCGTACCAAAAAAAAAAAAAAAAAATACTACAATGAGGTATCACCTCACACTGGTTGGGATGGGCATCATTAGAATATCTACAAACAACAAATACTGGAGAGGGTGTGGAGAAAAGGGAACTATCTTGCAGTGTTGATGGGAATGTAAATTGATGCAGCCACTGTGGAGAACAGTATGGAGGTTCTTTAAAAAACTAAAAATAGAATTACCATATGACCATGAATCCCACTACTGGGCATATACCGTGAGAAAACCATAATTCAAAAAGACCCATGCACCCCAATGTTCATTGCAGCACTGTTTACAATAGCCAGGTCATGGAAGCAACCTAAATGCCCATCAACAGAAAGATAAAGAAAATGTGCTACATATATACAATGGAATATTACTCAGGCATAAAAAGGAATGAAAGTGGGTCATTTGTAGAGATGTGGATGGACCTAGAGACTGTCACACAGATTGAAATAAGTCATAAAGAGAAAAACATCATATATTAATGCATATATGTGGAATCTAGAAAAATGGTACAGATGAACTGGTTTGCAAGGCAGAAATAGAGACACTGATGTAGAGAACAAATGTATGGACACCAAGGGGGGAAGGTGGGAGGGCAGTGGTGGTGGTGGTGGGATGAATTGGGAGATTGGGATTGACATATACACACTAATATGTATAAAATAGGTAACTAATAAGAACTTGCTTCATTAAAAAAATAAATAAAATAAAAGTAAAAAAAAAAAAGATCACTTTGGCTGATTATGGGGGCAAATAGAGTAGAAGAGAGAGATCAATTAGGAGACCATTGTTGTAGCCCAAGGAGGTATCTGTGGGAATGGTAAGAAGTGGTCAGTTCTGAAATATATTACAAAGTAGAGCAAATAAGATTTGTTAGTTCATTTAATGTGTCTGGAGGAAGAGGGGAGATGGGGTGGGGAAGGTGAGAGAAAGGAAGGTTGACTATAGGGAACAATAGTGGGTAAGACTGAAGAAGGAGCATGTTTCAAGAAGATAGCCAGGAGCTCTATCCTGGATGTGCTTGGTTTAAAAAATCTGCTGGAAATTCAAGGGCCTTGTGAAGTAGGGAAGCAACCCAGGGCCTGGAAGAAAGATTAGACCTTACGATATAAATATGAGAACTGTCTGTGTACAGGTAGTTCTAAAGCCAGTCCCCAGGGAGTGAGGAGTGCTAGAGAAAGAAGAGAAAGGGTGAGGGATTTAGCTCCAGGGTACCTCCACACTTGGAAGTCAGGATGAAGAAGAGGGCCCAGCAAAAGAGACTGAGAGGGAGTGGGCAGTGAGGTGGGAGGGGAAAGAGAGAGTTCAAGAGGGAGAGTGGTCTTCTGTGCCAGATGCTGCTGAAAAGTTGCACAAAATGAAGACACTGGTCACTGAATTGGCAAAAACTGGGCTCATCAAAGACTTTCCCAAGATCCATTTCCCACAGTATAGCTGAAAAATGAATGTACATACTTTTTTGTTTATTGTTAGTATTCTTATAAATCAAGTTCTGCTTTATAGGCACCAGAGGATCCTATTACTCAGAATGATTTTCCAGAAGTGAGTCCTTTTGTGAAGTCAAATATTCTGTTTTACTGCAAATTATCACCCCCTAATTTTTCTAAGAGTTGCGATTCATGTAGCAGGCACCCTTCTTTTTTTTTCTTTCTCATATAGAACTCTCATTCCTTTATCTAACATACCTAACTACTTGGCGTACTTAAAGTCTTTAAATTTACTTTCTATTGTTTAGATTAACTTTAATTTTATTTAAATTAAATTGCCATCTACCAGCTAATGAAACTTCTGTCTGGTTTGTTTAAGGACAGTGCTACTGCGTATGAGAGTAATATTAATAAGCTGATAAGTAATATTAATAAGACAGAACAATATTAAAAATAATTTATTGATCTTTTTTTTTTCGGTATGCGGGCCTCTCACTGTTGTGGCCTCTCCCGTTGCGGAGCACAGGCTCCGGACGCACAGGCCTAGCGGCCATGGCTCACGGGCTTAGTTGCTCCGCAGCATGTGGGATCTTCCCGGACCGGGGCACGAACCCGCGTCCCCTGCATCGGCAGGCAGATTCTCAACCACTGCGCCACCAGGGAAGCCCGATATTGATCATTTATCATGTGCCAGACATTGTTCTGAGTGCCTTACCTTTATTTACTCATTTAATCCTCATAGCAACCTATGAGCTAAGTACTGTTATTACTGCATTTTACGGATGAGGAAACTGAGGCACAGAGAGGGTAAGCAAATTGCCAAGGTCAGGCACCTAGTAAGTGGAGGGCCTGAGCACCCAAGGACTGAGCTTTCTAACCATCAACATAGATTGTCTTCACTCATTCATTCTTTCATTGGATGTTCCTGAGGTGTTGGGCACTGGTGACAGACAGGGACAGCAGGCTTCTACACCCTGAGAACTTGCTGTCATCCCCAACTCCTGCTTACCAGGGCTTTCCCAAATAGCTGTGTGAACTGAGAATGTGCATGTTGCATCTGTGGTTTTCCAAAAGATTTTCTAGAAAACAACTTGATGGGCATGGAAAGAACTTCAATATTGAGTTGATGGAGACAACATTCATCTCTAGTTCAAGTTAGTGAAATGAGAATTTACATAATGTAAGTGCTTGCCAGGAGCCCTGAGAAACTGCCATTGTGATTGCTGTTTTATTTAGAGATTGTAAATATTGACAAATTGAGATTAAACTTCCCAGCTCTCCTTTTTTGTCAGCAGTAAGGATACTGAAGATCTGGTTAAAATGAATTGATTTGCATGCATTTTGTTCATCACTCCTTCCCTACCAACCTGAATATTTTCTCATCTTGTAGAACAAAATAAAAAATTTTAGATGGCAACAAGACTAGAAGAGACAAAGCCTTGAATTTATAATAGTGTTTGCTTATTTAAAAGTAAAGACAGTTCTTGACCTCGTAGGTGTTAATTTTGGGGAGTTAAAGAGGACTGTCCTCTTCCCTACATAAAATAGGTGATGAAGAAAGAAAACAAAAGGGAGGTTTTTTGATTTGTTCACATAAACACCTTGTATTCTGTTTGGTTACTTACATCAAGTCTTCCCCAAAAAGACTCTCAAATGTGATTGACATAACCGTATTAGCTATGAAACTCTGCTGCAATAATTTATTGATGAAGTTCATGCCCCAACATGGAGCTCAGCAGTAGATCCCCATCATCTTGATACCCTCACACGCCTACCACTTAGTCACAGAAACAACTATTTGAAGTAGCAAAAACATCAAATGATTATGCTATAAACTCCTTGTGTTTTATTGTTTTTTATTTTTTTCTTCTAATTTCTAAGAAAGCACTATAATGAAAAATGCTGTTGTTTGGCAGTCTTCACCAGAGGATAGAGAGGGAGTGGGGTTTGTGTGTGAAAAGGGATGGGATCAACCCATATTGGATGCCTCCCAGGTCAAGGATTGTGTTAGACATTTTAGACATATTATCGAATTTAATCCTCCCAATAACTATGTGAGGTGGGTATAATAGCTCTTAATTTACCAATGACAAGCCCTGAGCTCAACCAGAAATATTTACACATGGACATTTCTGCCTGTCTGCAGTCTTACGGCATCCTTGAGCTGAGTGGAAGCCTGGTGGAATGAATCTTGCACCTGGCACTTACTGAGTAGGTTGATGGAAAGTTGTTTCCATGCCTGCTGTTTTTGTTATGATTTTTTCCTTTTGTAGGGTAGAAGGGATTAGCTCCCCTAAAAGGGCTTTCTCCAACTGTGGCATTTGAATACGTAAATCCACCCTTTCTGCTGGGCTCACTTGCAGAGAGCAGGACATTTATAAGGAAATGATCACACAACCCACAAAAGTTAACTCTTGATTTACTAAGAGCCTTATGTTAATTATATTCACTTTCTCTCAACTAAGAAGACAGCCTCTCTTTAACTCTCAAAGTGCCAAATTAAAAAAAAAAAAAAAACAGCACGTAAAATTTCTCAAAGGCTAAGAAAGCATGTTGTACTATTTTTAATTGTATTAACCGAAAACCATGCCAGTTATAATTGTTATCATTTTGTGTTGTTTGCCAATTAAAAGCCCTATATTTTCAGCAAGAAATAAACATATTCTCTCTTATGTTACTAGTTTCTAGAGACAGCCTCAGGATTCTGTGTTTGGTGTAGCTGGTGTGTGTGTGTGTTGATTTCTAAACATGAAATTGGGGTACGTGGACTGGTAAAGAATTTTGTCTAATTTGTGAATTTATTTACACATGAACATCTTATAAACATGTTCATCATATCCACTTGAGTATTTAAAATGAAAAGTAAACAAACAAAAATTACACCTTTCCTGAGAAGAATGAAATCAGAGATTGGTATAACGAAGGTCTCTAATACATATAAACGGTAATAACATAGTTTGTGTGTGAAGTGTCAAACGTATCCTTTGCAACAGCGTTTGAGGAGGTTTTACGATATTTCATACTCATCCATATGAAGGTTGATAGAAATGTAATATTTTAGCAATCAGTTATGTTTTTCCTCTCTACCTTCTACTTCATGCTTTAGCCTCCTGAACAGTAGAGTGGAGAGGTGGAAAACATTGGCTGTGCATATCTTGTTCCTAGTTTGACCTGAACTTTGCCCCTTATTAGCTGTAGGATCTTGGGCAGGTGAATCTCTCTAAGGCTCAAATTTCTTATCAATAAAATGGGAATAAATCTGTTGTGACGATTGAATGAAAGAGAGCCCCTAAAATGTTTAGCACAGTGCCTGGCACCCAGAACTGCTCAGTGAAGGTTAGCTAAATGATTATCATCCTGTCATCACATTCTACTGTTGGCATCTGTGTTTCTCTGCATCTTCTCCCACTTGGCATATTTTTCTAATGAACTCCTTTTCATTTTTTTCAAAGCCTGGCTGGAATATCCTAGAATATTACTCTAGGAAGCCTTTTCTCTCCTCCAGGCTAGACACAGTGATTGTTCCTCTTCTGTGCTCCTTCCTCCTCTTGTGCTTGATTCTGCTGTAACATTAGATGCCCTGCCTGGATGGTTGTTTTACTGAGTCATTCTCCTCTCCTTGTCTAGACTATGACCATTATCAGGAACTGTTCTTTCTTACTCACTGTTGTATCCTCAGCACAGTACCTGGCAGGCAGTGGGCACTCCATGGATGATACTCAGTTGAATTTCTAATAGACATAGGCTATTCTGCATCTGGTGAAAGAGTCCAGGGACTGAGAATCTGAGGATCAAGGGTGTTTAACAGTAAGCATTCTTCTCTTCACCTGCTTCATCAAGTTAAGATCTGTTTGCAGACTCAAAAAAAAAGCACATCCAATCTGAAATTGTGGTTAAAGGAATTTTAGTGTGACATTGTACACGATAGAGCTTAAAAGAAAATGACCTGTTTCAGAAAATGACTGGGGCCCTTATGATAATAGAAAAGGCTTACAGCAAACTTTATTGGTGTGGTTTTGCAAGTCATAGTTTCAAATGTTTGCCCTGGGCCTCCCTGCTCTTGCTGCAGGCCTCCATGCTGCTGAGATTCCCATCCTGTGGCTTAGCCCTCACAGGGGACTTCTATGTAACTGCCACACAGTTTTGATTTACATTTATGATTTTCATATTCCCAGAAAGCTTCAGGACAAGCCTTTATGAATACAGAGTGTTCTCTAATCCCTTACCAGCAAATGGATGGAGTATATTCATCATAGGGGATGGAGTTCAAGTATTAAATGATGCTCTAATTTGAAATGATATGAAACTATCCAATAAAACTCTTCTGTTGTGATCATATTATATTGAAAAATATTTCTATTTGAGCCAGCTTTCTCTTCTGATTATATGACTTTAAATGGAAAACAGTGAAAAAATAACTTAAAATGATAAATTGACCAGTATCTCTCAAACTGATCTGGGGCTGTGTTCTTGAGGCTACAATGCATGTTCATGAGAATCTTAAAATTAGGGCTTTTGTTTTGATGACAGTCTGCAAATTAAGCTAAGCATCTCCTGGGCCATCCTGTAACTGAACAGTGGGCTTGTGTGCCTGCTCGTGTTGGTGCCAAATGATCCCAGCTTCCTAGTCTGGGCTAAGGAGCAAGACCAGAAGCTGGCCAAATGGTACCCTCCCCACACATGGTAGAATGGGTCTGCTCAGCCCAAAGAACTTGCCATTATTCGTCAGCACCCCATGCACGTTCCCAGCGGTAATTTGGTTTTGGCAAAAGCACATAAATTTGTCACATTAAAGTAAGGCTATTAATTGGATTTTGTTGGTTTTATTTGCATTTAATTTGAAAATTTGTTCTGGTTTGATAGTTGCTTAAAAGAACCATAAGTATAGGGGTTTAGTTTTACATTTATACATATCTAAATAACATTATAATTTTTTAATGTAATGCAATATTAGGTGTTGAGTTTTTTTGCCTTCCAGTTCTTTGAAAGCAAACCATGTAATTAGTCCATTTTGAGGAATGCTCTAATGGGTCCTACTTATGATGCTGACTTTGGGGGAAGAGTTTGTCGGTGACCTAAGAGCCCCTTGTTGTATGGCGTACTGCATGCCATAGGTGCTCAACAAATGCTTAGTGACCTGAGGAGAGCCATAGGTTCTTGCCCTCATTCTGCCACCTCCTTGTTGGGCAAATGTGAGCAAATTGCAGACTCAGTTTCCTGACCTAACTGACTTGGTGCTTGAATTTCAGGATCCCCTTCCATCTCTAAAATTAGAGCCTACAGAGCCTGCAGATTTTTGCCATTTGTTTACTTTTCCACTACATCACCCAGCCTGACCCATCAAATTGGATTTTTTTTTTCAACTTCTTAGACATCACTGACAACACTGCCATGTTGGAGTTCATTCAATCAATTTTCTTGAAACATGGACTCACCTTTCTTATTGGAAGTTGTAAAGTCTTTTTCTTCCATTGAAAGAAAAGAAATATAAAAGGAAAACACTTAACCCAGACCTTTGGGCTTATAGAAATCATATATCCCCTTTGAAAGGACTTGAAGATCTCCGACAAAGGCTGCTGGACAGAATGCTGAGGAATGTTGACTGTCCCCTCCCTCCCTCTGCTCCTGGGGCCATTAGTTCTCTTAATTGGTGTGAAATCTCTCCAGCACTATGACAGACCTGGGACCTGATCCACAGCCTTGCACACTCTTACGCGGGGCCCTGGGGGAGCCGGAACAGCTCAACTGTGGGCAACACAGCTGTGGTGCTTTGGACAGACCTTGTTCTTAATGAATGGGGTTACTTGTTTGAGCAATCTTAGCGCAGTCCCAGATTATTAGCGCCTTCATCTCTCCGGTGTAGAACCTGCAGAGCTGGAGGGAAAATTAGAAAGAGAAAGAGGGAACGCTGTCCTGATGGAGTAGAGTGTGCCCGCCTCTAGCCCCAACTAGAGGCCTAAATTAACTGTCAGAATCTCCTGAGGAAATGGCCCATTTAAGAAAATTCCTCTCTAATGCGTGATGAATTCAGGCTATTGTATGCTGGGTGGCAGACTGGAAAAGGGGAATGCAATCTTATAATAACTTTTTGGTTGATGGGCTGTAGGTGAACTCAGGTTTGATTTGAAGCAAAAAACCATGCCATGAAGAAAAATGTTTATAGGTGTTGTTTGGTTTAAAGAGCCCTGGGGCTCCCATCTTTCTTATGAAATATAGTCTTAGGACAAAAATATTTAGCTGAGCTTCTGTAAATTAAAATCTAGTTTCTCCTTAGGCTTATGATTTGAAGTCAAGTTTCTGACTGAAGTGAGATAATTAAAAGGAAAACAGAAGCAAGAGGATGATAGATGTGGCCCACAACCTCGGCATACAGAAAAGCCCCAGCTATTTTTCTTCCACTCAGCGTAGACTGTAGATTTATCATCAGGACAGCAAACATATTCAAGGGGAGGGAAAGAAAGAGAAGTTACATATAAGCCTCGTGACAGCATCTGTCACAGAGAAGGAAACAAATATTCTTAATAGGGACATTCCATTTAAAGAATTGCTTCTTATTGTCCTTTGAGTTGCTTTATGTCCATTTAATAAGCAGCACTGAGTTCAGAGATAACGGCTCTTACAACGTAACTCAAGATATGAAGAGGTATTCTTGGCACCTCGATATGATGGCTGAGATGGTAATTACGTCATCGGTACCTGTCAGAAGCTGGGGCCACTGAACGCAGGGGCTGGGTGGGGCTAGCACTTACGGATGGAAGGCGCACAACTCTAATTTACTACTGCTTACTCAGTGATCTCTGACGATATAAATTGTACTGCCTCTTTGGAGCCTGAAGTAGTGTGTAAGACGAAGGGTGCTGTAATAAGGGAAGAGTAAATATATATATATTTATTTGTATACATTGAAAATATTAAGAGGCAGCAATAGTTGAAGAATAAATGTAAATATTTGAAGGCACAAGCTTGCTAGAAACAATAGAAAGTCAAATGACAGTTCTAGTTGATGATTCCTTTCAGCTCCATACTTGGCTGCTGTTAGTAATTTTGTTATTATTCCCTTCTCCTTCTCTCCACCGTGAAGGAAAAGAAGAAATGAGTCAGAGGTCTGTGTACTTCAGATTGGCATGCCTTAATTTTCTGACCTCGTTTTTATGAGTTGAGGAGTGGTTGACATAGGCTCCAGTTCTCTGAATGCATTGGGTTTCTGGGTAGTCTCGCCATAGAAACAGTACATGGTATTTTCTGGGGTTCTTTGGTGTGTGAATAATTCTTTCATATTTCACACTTATCAGTAACATAGGTTTAATTTCACACAAGACTGCTTGTCTCTAAATGGTTTTAAGTGGTTTCTTTGGACTAAATTCTGAGCTCCTTTGTACCCGCAACTTAATGAAAGAGGAGCTGGAATATTGGTGAGCAAACCATAGCCTCTGCTTGGCTTCTTTGTGCCTCTGCAAGTAGAAGCCCAGGATGTCGAAGCTGCTCGTGGTTTCTTAAACTGTCCAAGAGACAATAATCACGTTATCTTGGCTTTGCCATTTCCTCTCTTTTTCTGCCTCCTCCTGCTCTGTTCCTGATGCTTAGATAAAGATGAAGAAATTTGGCAGTAGGATCAAGCAGAGGTAGGTGGTCAGGTCTCCCAGCTCTCTTTGCCCTGGATGAAGAGCCAATGTATAAGTGACCCATTCAAACCAATTCAAACCAAGAAAAAGGAGACTGGAGATATGTCAACTGTAAAGGTCTTTAGGATGTTGTTACTACTGCTTTGTTCCAATAGATTTTGTAGAGCACAATTGTTTTTAAAAATTAAGCAATACGATCCTCTTTCTAATCAAAATCTTATGCAAAACCTCAATATTGATCCTTCTCTTCCTTCCACTATGTGGCCTCATTCCTTCTGGAGTGAGGCAGAGAGAGGTAGGGTTTGGAGCTCCCTCTTTCATTAACCAGAGCTACAAAGCCATCACCTCTTTTTCTGTACTGGGCTCATATGGAAGTTCTTATGTGAAGATTGAGTTTTGTGGCTTAAAAAATGTTTTAAAACCACCACCCTGGAATGATGATATTCAAGATTTTTTTAGAATCGTGCATCCCATTCGGTAAAAAACAGTTCTGAACATACTTTTCAGTATAAGCATATTTATTTGTTTTATACATATTGTACTTTATCATATGCACACTTTAACATATGCACATTTTAAAATGGCCAAAAATTGGTTAAAGTCATTAAAAGTGTGGTTAAGTACAAGTTGTAATATTTTTTCCCCGTACGTTAAGGCATCATCTTGCTACTACAATGCTTGCCCTCCACTTTGGAGACCATTCCTGGAGTTATGTTCATAGTAGACTGACTACTGTAACAGCAACCTCGAAATCTTGGTGACTTAACATAATAAACGTTCTTCTTGTGTATTGCTGTCCTGCTGCAGCAGGTGCAGGGCTCTGCCCCGTGGATCGGGGACCTGGGCCTCTTCCTTTGCATGGCTGTGCCATTTTCCAGGAGTCCGTCCTCCTTCTCATTCAGCTGGAGGATGGGAAAAAAAGCCAGCACAGAGAACTGTGGGGAAGGCTCTATGCAACACATCACTCCCTTCCCTGTTTCACTGGCCGGAACTCAGACACTTGGACTCATCTGGGGAAGATGTGAAATGTACTCTCAGCTGTGGGACCAGGAGGAAACCAGGGTTTGTTGAATGTCTGCAACACTCCTGCCACCAGACAAATGCTACACTGAGAGGGAGATTCTCTTCTGCCCAGTCTCCCTGGACTTGAAATCTCACTTTTAGTTTGTTGAATGAAGCATTTAGAGAGGTGGGTCCGTGTCTGTTTTCAGTTAAGGATTATGTTCTGCTGATGGTGACAAAAACCCATCTGGAGTGGCTAACTCAAAAGGATTTTTTTTTTTTTTTTCACTTCAGAAAAAGGGCAGGGGGAGGCAGTCCAGAGCTGGTGGAGCATTTGAGGGAGCCATCAGCACCCAAGCTCTTTCCAGCTCCCTTTTCAGTGTTCTTATCTCTGGTTTTTCCACTCATTGTCCCTAGATGGCTGGTCTTTCATCAGACATTTTGTTTGTTTTCAAACAAGATGAAGGATGAAGAGCAAAACCAAAATGTAAATGTCAGTTGAGTCCCATTTAGCAAGTCTCTAGAGGCCCTTCCTGGTAGACTTTGCTCATCTCTCCTTGACCATAACTGTCTCCCAAGACCAATATGGCAAGCCATTGCTGCAAAGGAGTCTGGGAACCTGATTATTTCAAACTGGGTACATTGCCAACCTGAACAAACCAGGGGTTCTATTACTTAGAAGGAAGAGAAAAATTGCTCTCTGTAGCCATTTGATAATTCAGAAATCTCAGTCTCTGCCTAAGTCCAGCCTAGTGAAAGGAGGCTGGTATGCTACTAAACTGAGTATATCACAGGCATAAGTTATGCTTTTCCAAATTTTTTGTCTGGGTTCAAGTTGGCTGCTGAGATCTCTTATAACTGGCATTATAAATTAAGCTATATTTGCTTTGAGATCGAAATTCTTTATATGTGTATTTCCTCTTAATTAACTATAATATAGACCTTTTAAAACATATTTTCTAGTTAACAGAAGCACAAGCACTTAAAGCCCAGTCTTGTGTTGCTTACCAGATGCCCCAGGGGAAACTGATCTGTGGCTCAGAGCATCAGAGACTAACTGGCTATCCATATTCTGGGTTCCCTAATAGTGCTCCCTGTAGCAGTCCAGTTCTTCAGGAAGCATGTGCTTGGCAGTAGCTTATTCTTTTATTTTATCATTCTTTTTCTTTTAACTTTTAATTTTATATTGGAGTATAGTTGATGAACAATGTTGTGAAAGTTTCAGGTGCACAGCAAAGTGACTCAGCCATACATATACATGCATCCACTCTCCCCCAGACTCGCCTCCCATCCAGCCTGCTGCATAACTTTGAGCAGAGTTCCCTGTGCTATACAGTAGGTCCTTGTTGGTTATCCGTCTTAAATATAGCAGTGTGTACATGTCAGTCTCAAACTCCCTGATTATCCCTTCCCTCCACCTTTCCCCACTGGTAACCATAAGATCATTCTCTAAGTCTTTGAGTCCATTTCTATTTTGTAAATATGTTCATTTGTCTCATTTCTTTTTAGATTCTGCATATAAGCAATATCATATTGATATTTCTCTTTCTCTGTCTGACTTACTTCACTCAGTATGACAATCTCTAGGTCCATCCATGTTGCTGCAAATGGCATTATTTCATTCTTTTTTATGGCTGAGTAATATTCCATTGTATATATGTACCACATCTTCTTTGTGCATTCCTCTATTGATGGACATTTAGGTTGCTTCCATGACTTGGCTATTGTAAACAGTGCTGCAATGAATATTGGAGTGCATGTATCCTTTTGGACCATGGTTTTCTCTGGATATATGCCCAGAAGTGGGATTGCAGGGTCATATGGTAGCTCTATTTGTAGTTTTTTAAGGAACCTCCATACTGTTCTCCATGGTGGCTGTACCAATTTACATTCCCACCAACAGTGTAGGAGGGTCCCCTTCTCTCCACACCCTCTTCAGCATTTATTGTTTGTGGATTTTTTGATGATAGCCATTTTGACTGGTGTGAGATGATATCTCATTGTAGTTGTGATTTCCATTTCTCTGATTATTAGTGATGTTGAACATCTTTTCATGTGCCTCTTGGCCATCCATATGTCTTACTTGGAAAAATGTCTATTTAGATCTTCTACCCATATTTTGATTGGGTTGTTTGTTTTGCTGATATTAAGCCACATGATATTAAGCCACATGCTGATATTAAGCCACATTAAGTTCATAAATTTTGGAGACTAATCCCTTGTCGGTCACCTCATTTGCAGATATTTTCTCCCAATCTGTGGGTTTTCTTTTCATTTTGTTTATGGTTTCCTTTGCTGTGCAAAAGCTTTTGAGTGTAACTAGGTGCCATTTGTTTATTTTTGTTTTTATTTCCATTACTCTGGGAGATGGATTGGAAAAGACATTGTTGCAATTTATGTCAGAGAGTTTTCTGCCTATGTTTTCCTCTAGTTTTATAGTGTCTGGTCTCACATTTAGGTCTTTAATCCATTTTGAGCTTATTTTTGTGTATGGTGTTAAAGAATGATCTAATTTCAATTTTTTTACATGTAGCTGTCCAGGTTTCCCAGCACCATTTGTTGAAGAGACTGCCTTTCCACCATTGTATAGTCTTGCCTCCTTTGTCATAGATTAATTGACCATATGTGCATGGATTTATTTCTGGGCTTTCTATCCTGTTCATTGATCTGTAGTTCTATTTTTGTGCCATTACCATCCTGTTTTGATGACTATAGCTTTGTAGTACAGTCTGAAGTCAGAGAGCCTGATTCCTCTGGCTCCATTTTTCTTTCTCCAGATTGCTTTGGCTATTTGGGGTCTTTTGTGTCTCCATACAAATTTTAAGATTTTTTGTTCTAATTCTGTGAAAAATGCCATTGGTAATTTGATAGGGATTGCATTGAATTTATAGATTGCCTTGGATAGTATAGTCTTTTTTTTTTTTTTTTTTTGGCGGTACACGAGCCTCTCACTATTGTGGCCTCTCCTGTTGCAGAGCACAGGCTCCGGACATGCAGGCTCAGTGGCCATGGCTCACAGGCCTAGCTGCTCTGCGGCATGTAGTATCTTCCCGGACCCCGTATCCCCTGCATCGACAGGCGGACTCTCAACCACTGCGCCACCAGGGAAGCCCATATAGTCATTTTGATAATATTTATTCTTCTAATCCAAGAATATGGGATATCTTTCCATCTGTTTGTGTCTTCTTTGATTTCTTTCATCACCATCTTATAGTTTTCGGACTACAGGTCTTTTGTCTCCTTAGGTAGGTTTATTCCTAGGTGTTTTATTCTTTTTGATGAAATGGTAAATGGGATTGTTTCTTGAATTTCTCTTTCTGATCTTTCATTGTTAGTGTATGGAAATGCAACAGATTTCTCTGTATTAATTTCCTATCCTGCAACTTTACCAAATTCATTGATGAACTCTAGTAGTTTTCTGGTAGGGTCTTTAGGATTTTCTATGTATAGTATCATGTCATCTGCAAACAGTGACAGTTTTACTTCTTCTTTTCCAGTTTTTATTCCTTTTATTTCTTTTTCTTCTCTGATTGCATAGCTAGGACTTCCAAAACTATGTTTTGGAAGTTTAATGTTTAATAAATGTGGTGAGAGTGGGCATCCTTGTCTTGTTCCTGATCCTAGAGGAAATGCTTTCAGCTTTTCACCATTGAGCATGATGCTTGCTATGGGTTTGTCATATATGGCCTTTATTATGTTGAGGTAGGTTCCCTGTGTGCCCACTTTCTGGAGAGTTTTTATCATAAATTGGTGTTGAATTTTATCAAAAGCTTTTTCTGCATCTATTAAGATAATCATATGGTTTTTATTCTTCAGTTTGTTGATGTGGTGTATCACACTGATTGATTTGTGGATATTGAAAAAGCCTTGCATCCCTGGGATAAATCCCACTTGATCATGGTGTATAATCCTTTTAATGTGTTGTTGGATTTGAATTGCTAGTATTTTGTTGAGGATTTTTGCATCTATGTTCATCAGTGATATTGACCTGTAATTTTCTTTTTTAGTGGTATCTTTGTCTGGTTTTGGTACCAGGGTGATGGTGGCCTCATAGAATGAGTTTGGGAGTTTTCCTTCCTCTGCAATTTTTTGGAACAGTTTCAGAAGAATAGGTGTTAACTCTTCTCTAAATGTTAGCTAGAATTCTCCTGTGAGGCCATCAGGCCCTGGGCTTTTGTTTGCTGGGCGTTTTAAAAATTACAGTTTCAATTTCAGTGCTTGTGATTGGCCTGTTCATATTTTCTAATTCTTTGTGGTTCAGTCTTGGGAGACTACGTTTCTAAGAATTAGTCCGTTTCTTCCATTTTATTGGCATACAGTTGCATATAGTAGTCTCTTATCCTTCTGTGGTGTCAGTTGTAACTTCTCCTTTTTCATTTCTAATTTTATTGATTTGAATCCTCTCCCTTTTTTTCTTGTTGTGTCTGACTAAAGGTTTATCAATTTTGTTTATCTTTTCAAAGAACCAGCTTTTAATTTCATTGATCTTTGCTATTGTCTTCTTTGTCTCTATTTCATTTATTTCTGCTCTGATCTTTATGATTTCTTTCCTTCTATTAACTTTCGGTTTTGTTTGGTCTTCTTTCTCTAGTTGCTTTAGGTGTAAGGTTAGGTTGTTTATTTGAGATTTTTTCTTGTTTCCTGTGGTAAGATTGTATTGCTATAAACTTTCCTCTTAGAACTGCTTTTGCTGTATCCCATAGGCTTTGAATCGTTGCTTCTCTAGGTATTTTTTGACTTCCTCTTTGATTTCTTCAGTGATCCATTGGTTGTTTAGTAGCATATTGTTTAGCCTCCATGTGTTTGTGTTTTTTATAAGGTTTTTTTTTTTTGTAGTTTATTTCTAATTTCATAGCATTGTGGTTAGAAAAGATGCTTGATATGATTTCAATTTTCTTAAATTTACCGAGGCTCCGTTTGCAGCTCAGGATGTGGTCAATCCTGGAGGATGTTCCATGTGCACTTGAGAGGAGTATGTATTCTTCTGATATTGGATGGAGTGCTCTATGAATATCCATTACGTCCATCTGGTCTAATGTATCATTTAAGGCCTGTGTTTCCTTATTGATTTTCTGTCTGGATGATCTGTACACTGATGAAAGTGGGGTGTTAAAGTCCCCCACTATTATTGTGTTACTGTTGACTTCTCCCTTTATGGCTGTTAGTATTTGCCTTATATATTGAGGAGTTCCTATGTTGGGTGCATATATGCTTACAATTCTTATATCTTCTTCTTGGATTGATCCCTTGATTGTTATGTAGTGTCCTTCTTTGTCTCTTATAACAATCTTTATTTTTAAGCCTATTTTTTTCTGATATGAGTACTGCTACTCCAGGGCAATAGCTTATTCTTAACAAATATGTCTTCTTGTTACCCATTTAGGTTATATTCAGGACTAATAATGAATTGTAGAAATTTTTGCAACCCTCAATGTTGCTACTTGGAGGTACTGTTTGATATGACTTCGGTGGCAGCAGGAAGTGTGTCTCTTTTAAAGAACTTGAGAATATGCTCCTTAACAGGCTTTGAGAAGTATGTGGTCCTCCTCCCAGTTTTTTTTTTTTTTTCCCCTTGGCTACTGGGAAACTCGGAGCCAATTTAGTGCTCATATGAATAATGTCTGATTTCAGATTCATGATTAAATTATTTCTTTCCCTCTAAATAGCTCCTGAGATATTTTTCTTCATTTCACTCTTAACTATCTGCTGCTGTATATGGATTTTTATTATAAGCTGCCTTTTGAAATATAGAGTAGAAATGACAAATAAATAAAGTGAAAAGAAATGAGGAAAATCCAGATTGTTTATTAATGTCTTATTCTATCAAAACCATTTCCTTTGGTAGGGAGTAATTTAGGCTGTCAGGTTTGTCTTAAAGTCTTTGGATTGTAGAATGGCACTTTCACTTTGGAAGTAAATAAGCTACATTCTTCAATCTGTTCATCTTTCTGCATTTTAACTAGAGTTTAAATCTTGAGGGGGGTTGGCATGAATGGTAATTACCACTGAGATGAATGGTGATGATGTTTATTATTATGATGGTTTTTCCTTTATTTGAACTTTCAATGGGAAGCAGCATTTATCTCAGTCAGCCATCAGATTTGGAAAGGTAGGGACATGACATCTTCCCCCTTCTTTCAAAATAGTAGATTTTAAATGTGACAGTCAGTAAGTAAGTTGTGCTCAAGGTAATACAGTAGTGGTGCTAATGGAGAGTGTAATTGAAATAAAATAAGCACCAGGTGGGAGAAAAGTTCACACCAGCCCCTTGGAATACATGTCCCTCTTACAGCCCTCATAGCAGATGACCAGAATTCTGGATACTCCTACCCACTTGGCATCTAGGATCTGTGTAGGGGTGGCCAAGGGACAGCTGCTTTTTCTGGGGGTGGTGATGGTGGGTGGGAGCTTGAATGAGTGGGTTGGGCTGTCCATAGACGTGCACTTGAGGTCCTTCATGGCACAGGTGGGTTTGAGGGTGGGAATAAAATGGGCAGGTAGACCAGAGCCTGGGGCTGACTCTCCCCACGTCTCTACATTCAAGTACCAAACTCCAAGAGTTTGAGAAGTCTAAATTTTAACTTTCCAGCCTCAGGTTCTTTTAAAAAATGTAAAAGGTCACTGCCAACAGAGCTGAGAAGTTGGAGACCCCTTGAGGGTAGAGGTTGCCTGTCTTTGAGTTGGTGGGGTGAAGGAAAGCTTTAGGATTTATGGAATAAGAAGCTATCTAGACTCTTGGCTTGGGCCCAAAGAATGTCAGGAACAGGCCAGCATAAAATTTTCCTATCTTTCCTAGGTCTACTGTATGAAGTACAAACTCCTTCAGGTGGTCTTTAGGGTCCTACACCACTTGGACCCCAATCTCTTTTACACTCTTGCCTCATCCTTTCATTCAATGTGTCTCCTTTCAGTGTCCCACTTTCCCTAAACTTCACTGCCTGCCATCTAATTCCCCAAGACAGAAAGGTAGAGTCAGGCTTCATACTCTGGCTCCCTCCCCTCTCATTTCCAGTTTGTGACTATGTGCTCCGGAGACCTTCCACTTCTCATTTCTTTGTGGGCACCCGTCTGGTGCAATTTACCGTCACTCCCACGTGGATTACTGCAGTAGCTTGGTCTCCCCACATCTACTCTGACACCAGCCAATCCCAACTCTGCTCTGAGGCCAGAGTAATCTTTTTGAAACTGATATCGAGTCAGATCACTTCTTGCTTGAAAATATGCAATGGCTACTATGGATAAATACCAAAGGTGTGGTCCACAGGCTCCACCTGGTCTGGCCCTGCCTACCTGTCCAGCCTCCCATCATGCCACCCTCCACCTGACTCTCTACACCCTAGTCATCCTGTCCTTCTCACAGGTGCTTCCTTAGTCATGTGTCCCCCAGGGCTCCATCCTTCAGCTGCCTGCTCAACTGTCACTTCTTCAGGGGAGAAATAAGTAGGTTCTCCTGAAACATGCCCTCATAGTACCACGTGACTTTTCATCATTGCACTTCTCACTATTTGGAAGTATATGTTCATTTGTGTGATTACTTCATTAATCTCTCTCTCTTTATGTTCTGTAGGTCAGGAGATGTATTTGGTTTTGGTCAGCATTGTAACTCCAAGGTCTAGCACTGTGCCTGGCACATAGCAGGTGCTCAAAACATGTTGTTTAAATGGATGAATGAATAAATATATGAATGACTATTTCACTGTGCTTTTCCACAAGGAAGCTGGTATTAAAAGAATATAACAATAAGAGCTGTAAATACTGTTTATTCTGTGCTGGACACTGTCCTAAATGCTTTACATGTATTAACTCAATGTGTGCAACATGTCTACAAAATACATACTGTTATTATCCCCAATTTTACAAATGAGGAAACTTAGGCAAAAAAAGGCAAAATACCCATTCTTTTAGCATGGGCTACACATAGGGACTTCCTTGCAAAGAATCCATTGTGGAGAACGGGAGAAAAAGAGTAGCCATATAGTAGAGAAACCTGACAAACCCTACCTCAGCCTGGTGGTCAAGGCCAACATCAGTGGTCATCAACATGAATAAGTCATACTGACAGTATGTTCCCTTGGTATGATGTGATAAAAATGGTGCTTTACCTCTGATCTTTCTCCCCCAAACAAAAGACTAATTATGAAGCAAACGTCAGCCAAATCCCAACTGAGAGACATTTTACAGAATAACTGATTAGTTCTCCTCAAAACTGTCAAGGTCATCAAAAACAAGGGAAATCTGAGAAACTGTGACAGCTAAGAGGAGCCTAAGGAGACATGAAGACTAACTGTACTGTGTCATCCTGGATGGGATCCTGGAACAGAAACAGGACATTAAGTGAAATCTAAGGGAATCTGAATAAAGCATGAGCTTTCATTAATAAGGATGTATCAATATTGGTTTATTAATTGTAACAAATGAACCATACTAATGTAAGATATTAATGATAAGGAAAACTGGGTGTGGGGTATATGGGAACTCTCCATTCTGTCTTTGCTTTTTTTCTTTCTTTCTTTTTTTTTTTTTTTTTGGTAGACCTAAAACAGTTCTAAAACTAAAGTTTAAAAGAAAAGGCAAGGTCACAGAGGTGGTAATTGACATAGCCAAGATGCAGTCCCCTGTTATCCGACCATATTCCCTGTTCTAAACCTCTGCACTACCATGTGAGGTGTTTCTTAAGTCTGTCCTTGGAAGTTATAACAACATTCCACATTTCAGGGTACAAATTTGGCTCAGCCATACAGAATCTGGACCTGATTCATGGCAGTGTTGACACACAGGGGGACCACCAATCTGGGGGACCTCCAGCTGTAGCAGGGCCACCAGGGTAGGAAGAGTATTCTAACCAGGTGGCAGCAAGATTGTAGGCAGAGACTAATGGAAAGTGGGGGCACTCCTTACACTCAGAACTGGGGTGGTCTGAGGCTACAAGTATGGCAACACCTTATTCTGAGAGAAAGGATTGGCTCATTACTGATGTCTGAACAGCCCTTTTCTCAACCTCCTTCTTTTGAAATCCCACTTATGAATCTGACACCCCTGTCATTCGTGAAACTATTTTTTTTTTTAGAGTAAGTTCTAGTGGGAAAGCCAGTACAGCTTTCTTTCTTTTTTTTTCCACACACACACTGTATTTTACTTTTACAAGAGATAAATAAACTGACACCGAGCATTGTAAATGGATGACCACAACAAAAGCAACAATGATTGCAATTACCAAACATGAAACACACTCATAATATTGACATTCAGTCCAGTAATCCTCCACTGTAACAGCTCCTTTACTTTGCAGTGAAAATTGATTTGTATATTTTTTGCCTCTGAGTACTTGTGGGATTTTTTTTTTTTATTCAAACAGAAAGTCAAAAAATCATCCTCATCAGTTCACTCAGTCCCATGTAATTAATTTTTTTTTCCTCTTGATCTTTTGTTAGCACTTATATGAATTCATCAGTTTTCCATTAGAATTCTGAAAATGCTTATTCATTCAGTTCAGCAGTATAATCAGTTACCAGAAACCTGTACTTGTTAGAGTCTTTTCCATGAATTCCTTGAAGATGAAACCCTTTTATAGGAACACTTTTGCAAAGGCATCAGAATACACCCAGAACTGTCTGTAAATGACAAAAGACTTAAAAATGACCATGGTTAAAGATTTGATGAAAGTTCATAATAATGCAATTGACAAGGAAATTTAGTTATTTCTGAGATATACATTTTAAAGTAATAACTAGAATTATGACTTATTATACCAGAACATATAAGATTTTTAGAAATTTCATGTAATGTCTGAAACATTTATATTAACATATTTCCATACAAAGAACCCAAAGAAAGTTTAGTATTAGTTGTTTTTTGTTTGTTTGTTTGTTTTATACTGCAGGTTCTTATCAGTCATCAATTTATACACATCAGTGAATACATGTCAATCCCAATCACCCAATTCAGCACACCACCATCCCCACCCCACCGTGGTTTTCCCCCCTTGGTGTCTATACGTTTGTTCTCTACATCTGTGTCTCAACTTCTGCCCTGCAAACCGGTTAATCTGTACCATTTTTCTGGGTTCCACATACATGCGTTAATGTACGATATTTGTTTTTCTTTCTGACTTACTTGATTCTGTATGACAGTCTCTAGATCCATCCACGTCTCAACAAATGACTCAATTCGTTCCTTTTTATGGCTGAGTAATATTCCGTTGTATATATGTACCACATCTTCTTTATCCATTTGTCTGTCGATGGGCATTTAGGTTGCTTCCATGTCCTGGCTATTATAAATAGAGCTGCAATGAACATTTTGGTACATGACTCTTTTTGAATTACGGTTTTCTCAGGGTATATGCCCAGTAGTGGGATTGCTGGGTCGGATGGTAGTTCTATTTGTAGTTTTTAAAGGAACCTACATACTGTTCTCCATAGTGGCTGTACCAATTTACATTCCCACCAACAGTGCAAGAGTGTTCCATTTTCTCCACACCCTCTCCAGCATTTATTGTTTCTAGATTTTTTGGTGACGGCCATTCTGACCAGTATGAGATGATTTCTCATTGTAGTTTTGATTTGCATTTCTCTAATGATTAATGACATTGAGCATTCTTTCATGTGTTTGTTGGCAATCTGTATATCTTCTTGGGAGAAATGTCTATTTAGATCTTCTGCACATTTTTGGATTGGGTTGTTTGTCTTTTGTTATTGAGCTGCATGAGCTGCTTGTAAATTTTGGAGATTAATCCTTTGTCAGTTGCTTCATTTGGAAATATTTTCTCCCATTCTGAGGTTGTCTTTTGGTCTTGTTTATGGTTTCCTTTTCAGTGCAAAAGCTTTTAAGTTTCATTAGGTCCCATTTGTTTATTTTTGTTTTTATTTCCATTTCTCTAGGAGGTGGGTCAAAAAGGATCTTGCTGTGATTTATGTCATAGGGTATTCTGCCTATGTTTTCCTTGAAGAGTTTGATAATGTCTGGCCTTACATTTAGGTCATGAATCCATTTTGAGTTTATTTTTATGTATGATGTTAAGGAGTGTTCTAATTTCTTTCTTTTCCATGTAGCTGTCCAGTTTTTCCAGCACCACTTATTGAAGGCCTGTCTTTTCTCCATTGTATATCTTTGCCTCCTTTATCATAGATTAGTTGACCATAGGTGCATGGGTTTATCTCTGGGCTTTCTATCTTTTTCCATTGATCTATGTTTCTGTTTTTGTGCCAGTACCATATTGTCTTGATTACTGTAGCTTTGTAGTATACTCTGAAGTCAGGGAGTCTGATTCCTCCAACTCCATTTTTTTCCCTCAAGACTGCTTTGGCAATTCGGGGTCTTTTGTGTTTCCATACACATTTTAAGATGATTTGTTCTAGTTCCGTAAAAAATGCCATTGGTAATAAGATAGGGATTGCACTGAATCAGTAGAATGCTTTGGGTAGTAGAGTCATTTTCACAATATTGATTCTTCCAATCCAAGAACATGGCATATCTCTCCATCTATTGGTATCATCTTTAATTTCTTTCATCAGTGTCTTATAGTTTTCTGCATACAGGTCTTTTGTCTTCCTAGGTAGGTTTATTCCTAGGTATTTTATTCTTTTTGTTGCAATGGTAAATCTGAGTGTTTCCTTAATTTCTCCTTCAGATTTTTCATCATTAGTGTATACAAATGCAGGATATTACTGTGCATTAATTTTGTATCCTGCAACTTTAGAAAATTCATTGATTAGCTCTAGTAGTTTTCTGGTGGCATTTTTAGGATTCTCTACGTATAGTATCATGTCACCTGCAAACAGTGACAGTTTTAGTTCTTCCTTTCCAATTTGTATTTCTTTTATTTCTTTTTCTTCTCTGATTGCCATGGCTAGGACTTCCAAAACTATGTTGAATAATAGTGGTGAGAGTGGACATCCTTGTCTTGTTCCTGATCTTAGAGGAAATGCTTTCAGTCTCTCACCATTGAGAATGATGTTGGCTGTGGGTTTGTCATATATGGCCTTTATTATGTTGAGGTAGGTTCCCTCTATGTCCACTTTCTGGAGAGTTTTTATCATAAATGGGTGTTGAATTGTGTCAAAAGCTTTTTTTGCATCTATTGAAATGACCATGTGGTTTTTATTCTTCAATTTGTTAATATGGTGTATCACACTGATTTACTTACATTTATTGAAGAATCCTTGCATCCCAGGGATAAATCCCACTTGATCATGGTGTATGATCCTTTTAATGTGTTGTAGGATTCTGTTTGCTAGTATTTTCTTGAGGATTTTTGCATCCATTTTCATCAGTGATATTGGTCTGTAATTTTCTTTTTTTGTAGTATCTTTGTCTGGTTTTGGTATCAGGGTGATGGTGGCTTCATAGAATGAGTTTGGGAGTGTTCCTTCCTCTGCAATTTTCTGCAAGAGTTTGAGAAGGATGGGTGTTAACCCTTTTCTCAAAGTTTGATAGAATTCAACTGTGAAGCCATCTGGTCCTGGACTTTTGTTTGTTGGAAGATTTTTAATCACAGTTTCAATTTCATTACTTGTGATTGGTCTGTTCATATTTTCTGTTTCTTCCTGGTTCAGTCTTGGAAGGTTATACCTTTCTAAGAATTTGCCCATTTCTTCCAGGTTGTCCAATTTATTGGCATAGAGTTGCTTATAGTACTCTCTTAGGATGCTTTGTATTTCTGCAGTGTCTGATGTAACTTCTCCTTTTTTATTTCTAATTTTATTGATTTGAGTCCTCTCCCTCTTTTTCTTGATGAGTCTGGCTAATGGTTTATCAATTTTGTTTATCTTCTCAAAGAACCAGCTTTTATTTTTATTGATCTTTGCTGTTGTTTTCTTTGTTCCTATTTCATTTATTTCTGCTCTGATCTTTATGATTTCTTTCCTTCTGCTAACTTTGGATTTTGTTTGTTCTTCTTTCTGTAGTTCATTTAGGTGTAAGGTTAGATAGTTTACTTGAGATATTTCTTTTTTCTTGAGGTAGGCTTGTATTGCTATAAACTTCCCTCTTAGAAATGCTTTTGCTGCATCCCATAGGTTTTGGATTCTCGTGTTTTCATTGTCATTTGTCTCTAGGTATTTTTTTTTTTTCTCTTTGATTTTTTCAGTGATCTCTTGATTTTTTAATAACATATTGTTTAGCCTCCTTGTGTTTGTGTTTTTTAAGTTTTTTCCCTGAATTTGTTTCTAATCTCATAGCGTTGTGGTCAGAAAAGATGATTGTTATGATTTCAATTTTCTTAAATTTACTGAGGCTTGATTTGTGACCTAAGGTGTGATCTATCCTGGAGAATGTTCCATGCACACTTGAGAAGAAAGTGTAATCTGCTGTTTTGGGATGGAATGTCCTATAAATATCAATTAAATCTATCTGGCCTGTTGGGTCATTTAAAGCTTTTGTTTCCTTATTTATTTTCATTTTGGATGATCTGTCCATTGGTGTAAGTGAGGTGTTAAAGTCCCCCACTATTACTGTGTTACTGTCAATTTCCTCTTTTATAGCTGTTAGCAGTTGCCTTATATATTGAGGTGCTCCTATGTTAGGTGTATATGTATTTATAATTGTTATATCTTCTTCTTGGATTGAATCCCTTGATCATTATGTAGTGTCCTTCCTTGTCTCTTGTAACATTATTTATTTTAAAGTCTATTTTATCTTATATGAGTATAGCTACTCCAGCTTTCTTTTGATTTCCATTTGCATGGAATATCTTTTTCCATTCCCTCACTTTCAGTCTGTATGTGTCCCTAGGTGTGAAGTGGGTCTCTTGTAGACAGCATATATATGGGTCTTGTTTTTGTATCCATTCAGCCAGTCTGTCTTTTGGTTGGAGCATTTAATCCATTCACATTTAAGGTAATTGTCAATATGTATGTTCCTAT
Organism: Kogia breviceps; assembly: GCF_026419965.1. Classification (NCBI taxonomy): domain Eukaryota; kingdom Metazoa; phylum Chordata; class Mammalia; order Artiodactyla; family Physeteridae; genus Kogia; species Kogia breviceps. The sequence continues at coordinate 44,578,076 of NC_081314.1, forward strand.
GACCATTTTCTTAATTGTTTTCATTTGTTTTCATAAGTCATTTTCCTCTCTTGTGTTCCCACTTAGAGAATTTCCTTTAGCATTTGTTGTAGAGCTAGTTTGGTGGTGCTGAATTCTCTTAGCTTTTGCTTGTCTGTAAAGCTTTTGATTTCCCCATTGAATCTGAGTGAGATCCTTGCTGGGTAGAGTAAACTTAGTTGGAGGTTCTTCCCTTTCATCACTTTAAGTATATCATTCCACTCCCTTCTGGCTTGTAGAGTTTCTGGTGAGAAATCAGCTGTTAACCTTGTGGAAGTTCCCTTGTATGTTATTTTTCCCTTACTGCCTTCAATAATTTTTCTTTGTCTTTAATTTTTGCCAATTTGATTATTATGTGTCTCGGCGTGTTTCTCCTTGGGTTTATCCTGTATGGGGTTCGCTGCGCTTCCTGGACTTGGGTGGCTATTTCCTTTCCCATGTTAGGGAAATTTTTGACTATAATCGCTTTAAATATTTTCTCTGGTCCTTTCTCTCTCTCTTCTCCTTCTGGGACCCCTACAATGCAAATGTTGTTGCGTTTAATGTTGTCCCAGAGGTCTCTTAGGCTGTCTTCATTTCTTTTCATTCTTTTTCCTTTATTCTGTTCTGCAGCAGTGAATTTCACCATTCTGTCTTCCAGGTCACTTATCCGTTCTTCTGCCTCAGTTATTCTGCTATTGATTCCTTCTAGTGTAGTTTTCATTTCAGTTACTGTATTGTTCATCTCTGTCTGTTTGAATTTTAATTCTTCTAGGTCTTTGTTAAACATATCTTGCATCTTCTCGATCTTTGCCTCCAATTTTTTTTCCGAGATCCTGGATCATCATCTCTATCATTATTCTGAATTCTTTTTCTGGAAGGTTCCCTATCTCCACTTCATTTAGTTGTTTCTCTGGGGTCTTATCTTGTTCCTTCTTCTGGTATATAGCCCTCTGCCTTTTCATCTTTTGTATCTTTCTGTGAATGTGGTTTTGTTCCACAGGCTGCAGGACTGTAGTTCTTCTTTCTTCTGCTGTCTGCCCTCTGGTGGATGAGGCTATCTAAGGGGCTTGATGGGAGGGACTTGTGGTGGGAAGAGCTGACTGTTGCTCTGGTGGGCAGAGCTCAGTAAAACTTTAATCTACTTGACTATTGATGGGTAGGGCTGGGTTCTCTCCCTGTTGGTTGTTTGGCCTGAGGCAACCCAACACTGGAGCCTACCTGAGCTCCTTGTTGGGCCTAATGACAGACTCTGGGAGGGCTCACACCAAGGAATACTTCCCAGAACTTTTGCTGCCAATGTCCTTGTCCCCACAGTGAGCCACAGCAACCCCCTGCCTCTGCAGGAGACCCTCCAACAATAGCAGGTAGGTCTGATTCAGTCTCCCCTGGGGTCACTGCTCCTTCCCCTGGGTCCCGATGCGCACACTACTTTGTGTGTGCCCTCCAAGAGTGGAGTCTCTGTTTCCCCCAGTCCTGTCAAAATCCTGCAGTCAGTTCCCACTCGGCTTCAAAGTCGGATTCTCTAGGAATTCCTCCTCCCGTTGTTGGACCCCCAGGTTTGGAAGCCTGATGTGGGGCTCAGAACCTTCACTCCAGTGGGTGGACTTATGTGGTATAAGTGTTCGCCAGTCTGTGAATCACCCACCCACCAGTTATGGGATTTGATTTTACTGTGATTGCGCCCCTCCTACTGTCTCATTGTGGCTTCTCCTTTGTCTTTGGATGTGGGGTATCTTTTTTGGTGAGTTCCAATGTCTTCCTGTTGATGATTGTCCAGCAGCTAATTGTGATTCTGGTGTTCTTGCAAGAGAGAGTGAGAGCACATCCTTCTACTCTGCCATCTTGGTTCCTCCTGATCTCGTGAAGCTATTCTGATACTCCCAGAAAAAATTAATCCTGGCAGTGTGAAGTCAGCAATGGAAGAGCATGGGCTTTAGAATGAATGGGTGGGCATCCTGGCTATATCAGTCATAGTCATGTGACCACAGGCTAGGTATTCAACTGCTTTGAGACTTATTTTGCTCCTCTAAAAAATGGGATAGAAATTGTTACCTCTTAGGGTTGTTGTGAAGAATGAAAGAGAAAGGTGAATATGAAAACACCTAGTTCAGTGCATTGCACATAATAAATTCACTGTAAGAATTAGATCCTTGTATTCTTCCCATTTTCCTCTTTATAGGATCATAGCACGTTTCTGATGTTATTATTAAGCATTGGTTTCAATCTTCCCTATTAGTTATAAACATGACTAGGTCCCTACAAGACTAAAAACTCCTGAATGGGAATAATGTTTAATTCATCTTTGTATTTCCAGTGCCTGAAACAGAGCCAATTAGGTTCTGAACAAATGATCAATTTACCTGAACTGAGTTCAATTGAATTAAACTGAATTGAGAAGCCTGGTTGTTTTTCAAGAGGTGTTATTCTTAGGCAATTAGATGAAAGTAGATAAGCCCATCTGATGACCCCACTGAGCTACCTGAAGCTTTCTTTCAATCTAGTTAAAGATCGTCTTGACCAACATACTTGACATTTGTTTTCATTGTTTGATAAAGGACTTTGATCATAATCTGTTAAGAAATGTTTCTGGATTAACAGAAATCAGCTCATCACTACCCTAATGCATCTGTTTCAGCCTGGGCTGATCCTGCTGGGAAGGCAGAAAACTAGGTCAAGCCAAATACTGGTGATTATCGCAGGTGGGTTGGTCAGTGGTTGACCACCCCTAACTAGAAGCCTTGGGCAGATTCACTTGGTCACTGGCCACACTGGGCACTGGTGTTGTGTTTTTGGCCCCTGTGTGGCACAGATTAAAGGACACAGAGATGAGGTAAATGGGCATGATGCTGACATGCTTCTGTTAAACTGGTAACTAGGAACTCCATACAGTTAACAAACATGTTTTGAGTGCCTCCTGCTGGCAGAGCATTATCATAGACAAGTGGATGTGATATTATCCAAGCCATGGTTCATCTGGAGCCAGTTCCTGTCTTCTTCATTCTTCCAGTGAGTGAACAAAGTTCCTATCCAACAGAGGGAATTGGTGGGCTGTGGAAAGGGCACAGGTTTTGGGGTTCTGGCTCCACTGACTAGCTGTGGGACCTTGGACCAGGTAGCTAGTTTCTCTATGTCTCAGTTTATGCCTCTGTATATTGTATTGATTCTTATTTACAGTGAACACTCATGACAATGCCTCTACCACAGTGCCTGATACAAAAGAAGCACTCAGGAAACTGTAATTGTTTTGAATCTCTGTAGTACTTATTCCTTTATCAGCAAAGCAATCTGTTTGTGTTTCAAGATTGAACTTCCCGGTTGTATATTATTCTCAGGGTGAACATCAATTTCACATGATCTGTTTTTATTAAGGCTCTAGAAACAGAAAGACTGATTGTTCTTGGACACAGAAGGAGTAGTAAATTCAGTTGTTAGTCAAGAAGAGCATGGCAATTAGAGAATTTTATCAAATCTATTAACAGTAATTACAAAATATAGCTTGAACAATTATTATCAAAACTTTAAAGGAAAGTCACATTATTGATAGCATGCTTATTAACTCAGTGGGGATGACACTTAATTAAAAATCAGTGGGCGGCTGCCTGTGGATTTTCTGTACAATGTGTACCAAACATTTTGCTGCAATGCAAAAGTGTAATAAATGCTTCTCATTTAATCTGGGAGTTCTGTAACTCCACAGTGCTTATTTATGTGATAAATGATTATCATTGATCTCTTATAAGTTATTAATGCTGTCTATTTAAAAAGAGACCTTGGTCACTTTTATTATAGTGTATTTGAAAGGCTGGAAATTATTGGAATTTATTTGGAAATTATTGGAAATTATTTGGAAATTATTGCTTCCCGGTTACCTTCTTCATAAACCTATAAAGCAACTCAGAAAATTTTTTTATTTCATTTTGGCTGAATAAACCATAGTCTAGTGATATGGTTCTGTTTTATTTTCACGCAAAGGTATGTGTTAAAATTCACGGGACAATAAACTGAGGTTACCAGAGAATACAATCGTAAGAGAAATTTTGGAGCCTGTGAATTTGAAGTACATTCTAGGACTAAAAGTTAGTAATAACTGAGCTTAGAATTGGTTTTAGATATGTCTATATATGAGCTAGAGGAATGGATAGAAATCCAGACATCAACTACTAATTTCCGATTACCTACTCACCTTTTTCTACCAACCTTGCCCAGCCTCCTCGCGTACTCCTCCTTCTGTGCATATGGGATTTTCTTTGTTTCCTGAACACACGTGCCCTTTGCTTTCCTGCCTCTCTGCTGTTGGTCCTCCTGCTCCTTCGGTCTGAAATACCTTCTTTCTTATCCCCATCTCCATTTGCTAATGTCCTCTCTATTCATAAAATCAACTCACATGTTCAACAACACATTTTAAAAAATTTTAATTAGTAAAGCCACTAAAAAATATTACTGGTAATTTGGAGATTAGAGAAGAAAAATTACAACAAAGGCTATGATGTAATTATTAATATTTCCATTAAAATTTTTGAGATAATTGTAGGTTCTCACGCAGTTCTAAGTTATAATACAGAGAGATCCCATATGCTCTTCACCCACTTTCCCCCGGGTGGTAACATCTTATATAACTATAGTTCACTTTTACAACCAGGAAATTGATGTTGCTGCAATCCACTGATCCTATTGGGATTTTACCAGTTTATCATACACTCACTTGAATCTGTGTGCACGTGTGTGAGTGTGCAAGTGCTCATGAGTGTGTTTAGTTCTGTGTACTGTTATCACATGTATAGGTTGGCGTGACCTCCACCAGAGTCAAGACATGGAACAGTTCCATCATCAGGATCCCTAGTGATGCCTTTCCAGCCACAGCCCCCTCCCTCCTTTCCCCCCTCCCTAACCACTCCTGGGAACCACTAATCTGTTCTCCAGCTCTGTGATTTTGTCATTTCAAGAATGTTATATAATGGAGTCATACAGTAAACAGAAACCTTTAATCGGAATTTTTCAGTTGTTTGCTGGGAGGTTTTGTGATGTAAGCACCTCCTCCGTCTTGCTCATGTCATCTTCAAGACAGTTTATGTTGCTCACAGTTGCCTTTACAACTGAGGCCCTGTAGACACTGTGTGAGAGAATGCAGGTTCCTGTGAGTTAGCAGAAGTTTCAAGGAGAGCTTTGACTTAAAGACCACAGATTTGGTGGATCTTTGAGCCCAAGACACCTAGATCTCTGAGAGGCAAGAGGGCTACAGATGACACTGTATGGAATGCATCCTGGCCACACCACTTGCTAGCTGTGTAAGCTCAGCTTCCTCATCTGTGAAATGGGGAGGATAATAATGTCAATCTCATAGGGTTGAGGAGAGGATGAAATATATATGTTGTGTATCTTCTCTGGCACATAGAGTTTGAAACATAGTAGTTCCTCAGGTGTAGACTGAGGAAACATAGTAGTTCCTCAGGGGTATGTTTTCAGGTAACATATGGAAGCAGGACTAGAGCATAATGTAGTCTGATCTACCTTTCTACAAAAGTAGAGCTATTTAGTAGAATCACACTTCTGGTTAAGGCTTTTTAAAAAAAAAAAATAAATTAAAAGTATCCCTCCTTTGATACCTTTTAGCAATCCCTTCCATGTTGTTAATCATGGAAGCTCCTAAGTTGCTAGAGAGTGTGAAATAATTTTGCATCACACCTTTAAAATCATGTAGTCTACAGCTTTGCTGGGTGATGTTTTTTTAGAAGGCACACCATTCAGATAGCAGCACTCAGTTGACCAGATGTTAACTCTTATCTTTGTTTATATATTCCTAGGGAAATATTAAATTTAGACTAATGGTGAAAGACATATGTAACATTAAAGATTGTAACAGTAAATACCTGTTAGTGCCTTTCTCATTTACAATTTTGCAAATTATTGATCTGTGCTTAATCTTTTCTATTTTGCTAGCTCAGTATCAGGCAGCTCCCACCCTCTGTTGCCTGTTCCCTTCTGCTGTTGGATCAAAGCCATTCATTATTGCCTACCTTTTCGAAGAAAAGTGTTAATTTCTTCTTTGATCCTTACCTCCTTCATCTGTAAAACAGAACTAAAGTCTGATTTTCTTACCCCTCAGCATTATTCTAGGGAACAGATACAGTAAAATATGTGAAATAATTTGTAAATAGCAAAGGGCTTGCAAATGTGAAGTATCATGAGAAAGGTATGGAGGAGTGAGCGCGTACTTGGAGCCAGACAGACCTGGGTTCAAATCCCAGCTCAGATCCCTTGTGCTAGTTGTGTGACCTGGAAAAAGTAACTTAACTTTGAGTAACTCAGGCTTAACTCTGAGCCTCAGTTTGCTGACATTTCAAACAGGAATTCCATTACATACATATGTCTCTCTTAAGGTTGTGTTCTGGTTATTTTCTTTTTTTTTTTTTTTAAAGTTAATTTGTTTAATGTTATGATGCTAGAACGTCAAGTAACCATACAAAGTTAGAATTATGATATAATCTAATCTCTATCATTCTGTCTTGTATTTTTTTTAACACCTTTATTGGAGTAGAATTGCTTTACAATGGTTTGTTAGTTTCTGCTTTATAACAAAGTGAATAAGTTATACATATACATATGTTCCCATATCTCTTCCCTCTTGAATCTCCCTCCCTCCCCTGGCTATTGTAAATAGAGCTGCAATGAATATTTTGGTACATGACTCCTTTTGAATTATGGTTTTCTCAGGGTATATGCCCAGTAGTGGGATTGCTGGGTCATATGGTAGTTCTATTTGTAGTTTTTAAAGGAACCTCCATACTGTTCTCCATAGTGGCTGTATCAATTTACATTCCCACCAACAGTGCAAGAGTGTTCCGTTTTCTCCGCACCCTCTGCAGCATTTATTGTTTCTAGATTTTTTGGTGATGGCCATTCTGACCAGTATGAGATGATTTCTCATTGTAGTTTTGATTTGCATTTCTCTAATGATTAATGACGTTGAACATTCTTTCGTGTGTTTGTTGGCAATCTGTATATCTTCTTGGGAGAAATGTCTATTTAGATCTTCTGCACAATTTTGGATTGCGTTGTTTGTTATTTTCTTATTGAGCTGCATGAGCTGCTGGTAAATTTTGGAAACGAATCCTTTGTCAGTTGCTTCATTTGCAAATATTTTCTCCCATTCTAAGGATTATCTTTTGGTCTTGTTTATGGTTTCCTTTGCTGTGCAAATGCTTTGAAATTTCATTAGGTCCCATTTGTTTATTTTTGTTTTTATTTCCATTTCTCTAGGAGGTGTGTCAAAAAAGATCTTGCTGTGATTTATGTCATAGAGTGTTCTGCCTATGTTTTCCTTGAAGAGTTTGATAATGTCTGGCCTTACATGTAGGTCTTTAATCCATTTTGAGTTTATTTTTGTGTATGGTGTTAGGGAGTGTTCTAATTTCATTCTTTTACATGTACCTGTCCAGTTTTCCCAGCACCACTTATTGAAGAGGCTGTCTTTTCTCCACTGTATATTCTTGCCTACTTTATCAAAGATAAGGTGACCCTATGTGAGTGGGTTTATCTCTGGGCTTTCTATCCTGTTCCATTGATCTATATTTCTGTTTTTGTGGCAGTACCATACTATCTTGATTACTGTAGCTTTGTAGTAAAGTCTGAAGTCAGGGAGCCTGATTCCTCCAGCTCCATTTTTCGTTCTCAAGATTGCTTTGGCTATTTGGGGTTTTTTGTGTTTCCATACAAATTGTGAAATTTTTAGTTCTAGTTCTTTGAAAAATGCAGTGGTAGTTTGATAGAGATTTCATTGAATCTGTAGATTGCTTTGCATAGTAGAGTCATTTTCACAATGTTGATTCTTCCAATCCAAGAACATGGTATATCTCTCCATCTATTTGTATCATCTTTAATTTCTTTCATCAGTGTCTTACAATTTTCTGCATACACGTCTTTTGTCTCCTTAGGTAGGTTTTTCCTAGATATTTTATTCTTTTTGTTGCAATGGTAAATGGGAGGGTTTTCTTAATTTCACTTTTAGATTTTTCATCATTAGTGTATAAGAATGCCAGAGATTTCTGTGCATTAATTTTGTATCCTGCTACTTTACCAAATTCATTGATTAACTCTAGTAGTTTTCTGGTAGCATTTTTAGGATTCTATATGTATAGTATCATGTCATCTGCAAACAGTGATGGCTTTACTTCTTTCTGATTTGGATTCCTTTTATTCCTTTTTCTTCTCTGATTGCTGTGGCTAAAACTTCCAAAACTATGTTGAGTAAGAGTGGTGAGTGTGGGCAACGTTGTCTTGTTCCTCATCTTAATGGAAATGGTTTCAGTTTTTCACCATTGAGGACGATATTGGCTGTGGGTTTGTCATATATGGCCTTTATTATGTTGAGTAAAGTTCCCGCTGTGCCTACTGTCTGCAGGGTTTTTGTCATAAATGGGTGTTGAAATTTGTCAGAAGCTTTCTCTGCATCTATTGAGATGATCATATGGTTTTTCTCCTTCAGTTTCTTAATATGGTCTATCACGTTGATTGATTTGCATATATTGAAGAATCCTTACATTCCTGGAATAAACCCCACTTGGTCATGGTGTGTGATCCTTTTAATGTGCTGTTGGATTCTGTTTGCTAGTATTTTGTTGAGGATTTTTGCATCTATGTTCATCAGTGATATTGGCCTGTAGTTTTCTTTCTTTTTGACATCTTTGTCTGGTTTTGGTATAAGGGTGATTGTGGCCATGTAGAATGAGTTTGGGAGTGTTCCTCCCTGTGCTCTATTTTGGAAGAGTTTGAGAAGGACAGGTGTTACCTCTTCTCTAAATGTTTGATAGAATTCGCCTGTGAAGCCATCTGGTCCTGGGCTTTTGTTTGTTGGAAGATTTTTAATCACAGTGTCAATTTCAGTGCTTGTGAGTGGTCTGTTCATATTTTCTATTTCTTCCTGGTTCAGTCTTGGCAGGTTGTGCATTTCTAAGAATTTGTCCACTTCTTCCAGGTTGTCCATTTTATTAGCAGAGAGTTACTTGTAGTAATGTCTCATGATCCTTTGTATTTCTGCAGTGTCACTTGTTACTTCTCCTTTTTCATTTCTAATTCTATTGATTTGACTCTTCTCCCTTTTTTTCTTGATGAGTCTGGCTAATCGTTTATCAATTTTGTTTATCTTCTCAAAGAACCAGCTTTAATTTTATTGATCTTTGCTATCATTTCCTTCATTACTTTTTCATTTATTTCTGATCTGATCTTTATGATTTTTTTCCTTCTGCTAACTTTGGGGTATTTTTGTTCTTCTTTCTCTAATTGCTTTAGGTGTAAGGTTAGGTTGTTTATTTGAGATGTTTCCTGTTTCTTAAGGTAGGATTGTATTGCTATAGACTTCCCTCTTAAAACTGCTTTTGCTGTATCCCATAGGTTTTGGGTCGTCATGTCTCCATTGTCAGTTGTTTCTAGGTATTTTTTTTTTTTTTTGCCGTATGCGGGCCTCTCACTGCTGTGGCCTCTCCTGTTGTGGAGCACAGGCTCTGGGCATGCAGGCTCAGTGGCCATGGCTCACGGGCCCAGCCGCTCTGCGGCACGTGGGATCTTCCCGGACCGGGGCACGAACCCTTGTCCCCTGCATCGGCAGGCGGATTCTCAACCACTGTGCCACCAGGGAAGCCCTCTAGGTATTTTTTGATTTCCTCTTTGATTTCTTCAGTGATCACTTGGTTATTAACCAGTGTATTATTTAGCCTCTATGTGTTTGTATTTTTTACAGATCTTTTCCTGTAATTGATATCTAGTCTCATAGCATTGTGGTTGGAAAATATACTTGATATGATTTTAATTTTCTTATATTTACCAAGGCTAGATGTGTGACCCAAGATGTGATCTATCCTGGGAATGTTCCATGAGTACTTGAGAAAAATGTATATTATGTTGTTTTTGGATGGAATGTCCTATAAATATCAATTAAGTCCATCTTGTGTGATGTATCATTTAAAGCTTGTGTTTCCTTATTTATTTTCATTTTGCATGATCTGTCCATTGGTGAATGTATTGAGGTGCTCCTATGTTGGGTGCATAAATATTTACAATTGTTATATCTTCTTCTTGGATCGATCCCTTGATCATTATCTAGTGTCCTTCTTTGTCCCTTGTAATAGTCTTTATTTTAAAGTCTATTTTGTCTGATATGAGAATTGCTATTCCTGCTTTCTTCCGATTTCCATTTGCATGGAATATCTTTTTCCATCCCCTCGCTTTCACTCTGTATGTGTCCCTACGTCTGAGTGGGTCTCTTGTAGACAGCATATATATGGGTCTTGTTTTTGTATCCATTCAGCCAGTCTGTGTCTTTTGGTGGGAGCATTTAATCCATTTACATTTAAGGTAATTACCAATATGTATGTTCCTATTCCCATTTTCTTAATTGTTTTGGGTTTGTTATTATAGGTCTTTTCCTCCTCTTGTGTTTCTTGCCTAGAGAAGTTCCTTTAGTATTTGTTGTAAAGCTGGTTTGGTGGTGCTGTACTCTCTCAGCTTTTGCTTGTCTGTAAAGGTTTTAATTTCTCCATCAAATCTGAATGAGATCCTTGCTGGGTAGAGTAATCTTGGTTGTAAGTTTTTCTCCTTCATCACTTTAAATATGTCCTGCCACTCCCTTCTGGCTTGCAGCGTTTCTGCTGAAAGATCAGCTGTTAACCTTATGGGGATTCCCTTGTGTATTATTTGTTGTTTTTCCCTTGCTGCTTTTCATATATTTTCTTTGTATTTAATTTTTGATAGTTTGATTAATATGTGTCTTGGCATGTTTCTTCTTGGACTTATCCTGTATGGGACTCTCTGTGCTTCCTGGACTTGAATAACTATTTCCTTTCCCATATTAGGGAAGTTTTCAACTATAATCTCTTCAAATATTTTCTCAGTCCCTTTCTTTTTCTCTTCTTCTTCTGAGACCCCTATAATTCGAATGTTGGTGCATTTAATGTTGTCCCAGAGGTCTCAGAGACTGTCCTCAGTTCTTTTCATTCTTTTTTCTTTCTTCTGCTCTGCAGTAGTTGTTTCCACTATTTTATCTTCCAGGTCACTTATCCATTCTTCTGCCTCAGTTATTCTGCTATTTATCCCTTCTAGAGTATTTTTAATTTCATTTATTGTGTTGTTCATTGTTGCTTGTTTCTTCTTTAGTTCTTCTAGGTCCTTCTTAAATGTTTCTTCTATTTTCTCTATTTTATTTCCAAGATTTTGGATCATCTTTACTATCATTATTCTGAATTATTTTTCAGGTAGACTGCCTATTTCCTCTTCATTTGTTAGGTCTGGTGGATTTTTAACTTGCTCCTTCATCTGTTGTGTGTTTTTCTGTCTTCTCATTTTGCTTATCTTACTGTGTTTGGTGTCTCCTTTTCGCAGGCTGCAGGTTCGTAGTTCCCGTTGTTTTTGGTGTCTGTCCCCCGTGGCTAAGGTTGGTTCAATGGGTTGTGTAGGTTTCCTGGTTGAGGGGAGTAGTGCCTGTGTTCTGGTGGATAAGGCTGGATCTTGTCTTTCTGGTGGGCAGGTCCACGTCTGGTGGTGTGTTTTGTGGTGTCTGTGGCCTTATTATGATTTTAGGCAGCCTCTCTGCTAATGGATGGGGCTGTGGTCCTTTCTTGCTAGTTGTTGGGCATAGGGTGCCCAGCACTGTAGCTTGCTGGTCATTGAGTGAAGCTGGGTGTTGGTGTTGAGATGGAGATCTCTGGGAGATTTTCGCTGTTTGATATTACGTGGAGCCGAGAGGTCTCTTGTGGACCAGTGACCTGAAGTTGGCTCTCCCACCTCAGTGGCACAGCCCTGATGCCTGGCTGGAGCACCAAGAGCCTGTCTTCCACATGGCTCAGAATAAAAGGGAGAAAAAATAGAAAGAAAGAAAGAGAGAGAGAGAGAGGGGGGGTGGGGGGAGGGAGGGAGGGAGGAAGGAAGGAAGGAAGGGGATAAAATAAAATCAAGTAAGATAAAATAAAGTAAAGTTAGTAAAATAAAAAATAATTATCAAGGAAAAAATTTTAAAAAGTAAAAAAAAAAAAAAAAAAAAGAAAAACGGACGGACAGACCCCTTGGACAAATGGTGAAAGCAAAGCTATACAGACAAAAACTCACACAGAAGCATACACATACAAAAAGAAGAAAAGGGGAAAACTTAATCTATCTTGCTCCCAAAGTCCACCTCCTCAATTTGGGATGATTCGTTGTCTATTCAGGTATTCCAGAGATGCAGGGTACATCAAGTTGATTGTGGAGCTTTAATCCGCTGCTTCTGAGGCTGCTGGGAGAAATTTCCCTTTCTCTTCTTTGTTCGCAGAGCTCCCAGGGTTCAGCTTTGGACTTGGCCCCGCCTCTGCGTGTAGGTCACCTGAGGGCATCTGCTCTTTGCTCAGGCAGGACGGGGTTAAAGGAGCAGCTGATTCGGGGGCTCCTGCTCACTCAGGCCCGGGGGAGGGAGGGGTACAGATGCGAGGCGAGCCTGCAGCGGCAGAGGCCGGCGTGACGTTGCACCAGCCTGTGGCATGCCATGCGTTCTCCCGGGGAGGTTGTCCCTGGATCCCGGGACCCCGGCAGTGGCGGGCTGCACAGGCTCCCGGGAGGGGAGGTGTGGAGAGTGACCTGTGCTCGCACACAGGCTTCTTGGTGGCGGCAGCAACAGCCTTAGCGTCTCATGCCTGTCTCTGGGGTCCGCGATGATAGCCGCGGCTCGTGCCCATCTCTGGGTCTCCTTTAAGCAGCGCTTTTAATCCCCTCTCCTCGCACACCAGGAAACAAAGAGGGAAGCAAAAGTCTCTTGCCTCTTCGGCAGGTCCAGACTTTTTACCGGACTCCCTCCCGGCCAGCCGTGGTGCACTAACCCCTTCAGGCTATGGTCACGCCGCCAACCCCAGTCCTCTCCCGGCTTCCGACCGAAGCCCAAGCCTCAGCTCCCAGCCCCCGCCCGTCCCCGCGGGTGAGCAGACAATCTTCTCGGGCTGGTGAGTACCGGTCGGCACCGATCCTCTGCGGGAATCTCTCCGCTTTGCCCTCCGCACCCCTGTTACTGCGCTCTCCTCCGCGGCTCTGAAGCTTCCCCCTCCGCCACCCGCAGTCTCCGCCCTCGAAGGGGCTTCTAGTGTGTGGAAACCTTTCCTCCTTCACGGCTCCCTCCCACTGGTGCAGGTCCCGTCCCTATTCTTTTGTCTCTGTTTATTCTTTTTTCTTTTGCCCTACCCAGATATGTGGGGAGTTTCTTGCCTTTTGGGAGGTCTGAGGTCTTCTGCCAGCGTTCGGTGGGTGTTCTGTAGGAGCAGTTCCACGTGTAGATGTATTTCTGATGTATGTGGGGGGGAAGGTGATCTCCGCGTCTTACTCTTCCACCATCTTCTCAAATCTCCCCCTGTTCTGGTTATTTTCCATGCCCCCTACCTTCTTGCCCCAGTCCCTCCTCTGCTTTTGTTTGTGCCCCAGGTGTTTGATCCCTTGGAATGCATCATCCAGGCTCCCTTGCCTGTTGGCTACCAGTTGAGTTGGCCAGTAGGAGGCACTGACGGTGATAGGAAAGAGAGGCTGGCACTTCTTTGCTCTCTCCTGACTCACTGCCGAGTCTCTGGTAAGGAATATGTCCATCCCTGATCTCAGCCTCCTGGACAGCCCTTTCCTGGCAGTTCTAGTTTTCACTGGGCTCCAGGAACACTGTCTTTTCCTTGGAGATGGTGACTGCTACCTACTGTTGCTAGTCTCTGGGTTCCTGGCTGCCCCTTATTGGTTCCCTTAACCCTATCTGCGCCTCTGTGCCCTTCATTGAGCTCTGTTCCTTTGAACCAGCTACACTGATTATTATTCCTGCTGAGATCCCAGCTGGTACAGATGGGAAGGGATTACATTTAAACATAAATGAACATTATTTAGTCTCTGCCCTGGCACATAAACAGGGATTCTCGGGGCTTCCCTGGTGGCACAGTGGTTGAGAGTCCATCTGGCGATGCAGGGGACACGGGTTCGTGCCCCGGTCCGGGAAGGTCCCACATGCCGCGGAGCGGCTGGGCCCGTGAGCCATGGCCGCTGAGCCTGCGCGTCCGGAGCCTGTGCTCCGCAACGGGAGAGGCCACAACAATGAGAGGCCTGCGTACCACAAAAAAAAAAAAACAAACAAAAAAACAAACAGGGATTCTCAGGCACTCATTTGTCTATGTTGTTTTGCCTCATTTTTGTACAGAGAGTAACTTTCTTTTATTCCTCATGGCTTACATAAAATCCACTCTTTTACACTAAACCCACAGAAAATAGACCGAGCCTGATCCCCTACACAGAGACTACACTGTCACTAACTCTCCTCTGCCAGCCCTTCCAGCCAATCTGTAGATCCTTACCCCCACTCTGGTTTGGAAGCTATGTATTTCTTGTGCCAAGTGCTCAAGAACATGTGCTAGTTAGCCAAGCTCCTCCTGGAGTTTTTACAGTCTTGCTTTTTGGTTGAGAACATTCTGTTGTTGTTGTTGCTTTTAAGATTCGGGCCGAGAATTGGAAGCTACTGTGGGGTCATTTCCTTCAGCTTCCCTTCTATATACAATCTGCAAAGCACTCATGGCAGATGGCCACCCAGGCCTTTCAAGCTCTAGGTAATTAAGAAATATGATTTGAGAAAAAAAAAAAAAAGTAAACCAGTCCTTTCCCCCATTATATCCAAGTATGGATTAAGATGGTGCCATTTGAAGACCTTTCTGATTAGATTTGTCTTCTTCCCCTAAATGGTTGAGTGAACACAATTAATTTTACAAGTCTCTTTTGGTAATCACAAATGATTTTTTTATTATACAATTTCCAGGAGGAGAAATATTGGTGAGTAATGAAGTTGTGTGGCCAGAGACAACGTGACTGTCAGTATTCAGGGTCTAATTCAAGTCTGTTTCCTGCCTTTGGATACTTAGACTCCTAGGATTTTAGAGATGGAAAGATCCTGACTAACTACCAGTCAATTCCTTCTACTTACAGGTAGGACAGCTGACGCTCAGAGTTAGGAAATGACTTGCTCACTTGGAAAGATGTCGTTTCTGGTTTTTTAGGGATAGTGAATTCAAAAGCATAATCTCAGTGCTGCTATTGATCTGGGGACCTTAAGTAGAAAAATGTCCCATTTCCACTGCCTTTTTTGGGAAGAAAAACAGAAGCTTGAGTACGCTGATCCACATGACCCTAGTTTAAAATTAAGAAGAAAATCCTGATGTGTGTTTGTACGTGTGTGTGCGCGTGTGTGCTTGTTTTCTTTGTTTTTGTTTTTCACTAACGAGCTCTGAGAACTGTAATCTTTGGTTTCGGTTTTCCCTATGTTTATATGTGCGCATTCTTTTATTCTTTACTTTTTCTTTAATAACATTATCTTTGACCTATCCATGGTATTTGCTTGTATGAAAAATTATAGATTTAATTTTAAAAAGATGTATGCAAGAAAGACAGGCTTTTTTTTTTTTTTTTTTAATTCATTAGGCATTACTGGCACAAGGTCCAGGACACATGAGGTTCTTAGGGGAAAACAGGGAAAACAAAACAGAGTTGAGACCTGAATAAGAAATCATGGACTCTTTAAATTCTTAAAGAACCCTTCAAAAATGAAATTAATAAATATCTAAACATCTCCTAAAAATACATTATGTTGACTTCATTAAGTGTTCAGTTGTAGTATGTGTGAAAATTTCATTATATTGGAAAACATTTGAAGGTGATGTGTTCTTCTTTCACAAGTTCCTAAGTATGCATGGTAATTGCAAAGAAATCATTGACATTCTAAATTAAATGAGTTTTTGAGCCAAATAATTTCAAGGTAAAATTATAAATTAAAATATTTCATTTTCCTGCAGAGAAAATTATATTTAATGTGTGACATAGGTGTATTATAATATTATTTATGTGATGTGGATGGAGGCCTCCTAGAGTATCAAAATACATGGGAAATTTGAGGGGTTTAAAATCTGTCCAGGGGATGACAAGAGAAGTGGGAGAAGTATAATAAGTTTGCTAGAATGGGATTCTCTAGCTGTGCCCCCTAACATTACAAGAGTTACAAGAGTAACGTTAGTGGAATGGAAGGGAGCTGTGATCACTTTCTGTTAACAAAGTGTATTAGTTATCTGCTGCTGTGTAACAAGCAGCTTAAAGCAACACATTTATTATCTCACAATTTTTGTGAGTCAGGAGTCAAGGTGTCACTTAAATGGATCCTCTGCCGATGGCCTCACAGGCTGCAATCAAAATGTCAGCCAGGCTGTGTTCTCATCTGGAGGCTCAATGGGGGAAAAATCTACTTCTGAGCTCACTTGCGTTGTTAGCAGAATTCATTTTCTCGTGGTTGGAGGACAGGACAGAGGGCCCCACCATCTTTCTAGCTGTCAGCTGGTGACTGCCGTTGGCTCTTAGAGGCTACCCACCATTCCTAGAAGCTACCTGCAGTTTTTTGCCATGCTGGCTTTCCCAATACAACTGCTTACTTTATCAAATCAGCAAGGAGAATCTCTAGAATAAGCCTGATAGCAAGAAGGAGACCTATATCATAATGTAATTAAGAAGATGACATCCCATTACCTTTGCTACATTCTATAAATTAGAAGCATGTCATAAGTTCCTAACATATTCAAGGGGAGATGATTACACAGAGCTGTGAACACCAGGGCCTGATGGTGCTACTTGAGTCGATTCAACACATGGAGAATGCCGAGTATCTGTTCATCTGAATGAGTTGATTCAGCTTTTTTGATTAGGCATTTAGAATAGTTCTGCTTATGGAGAGAGTCACAGAACAACCCTGAGAGTTACCAGAACAACACTTCTGAATCCTTCTTTCAATGGCCTTTTCTGACCTTCCTGGGACCCCTGGCAGATGGCTTGCTAGTACTCAAATTGTTAGCATCTCTATGAAAAGTGATATACCTTGCCTTTCTCAGCATCAGTCCATAAGGACCAGCCCCTCTCCATCATAAAAAAATTACCCACACCTTGTTTAATTCCCTCAGGTCTCTATAAGCGATTGGGAAAATGTTCTTATAAAGCAACACAAACTCAGAAATTCAGAGTTGAAAATAACTTTTTGTCCAATGCAGATTGCATTTCCACACTAATAGGGAGCAACACTGTGTCACCCTGGGGTTGTAGGAATTATGGGGATTTTCGTCACTGAAGCAAACCCACTTGGAAAGATATTTGGGTGCATTCTGCCCAATACAGGCCAACAAATTGCACTTGTAGGACAGTTGGCTTGTGTTCATGGGGATGGGAACTCTGACCACCACCACCAACAGAAAAAGATAATTTTCCAGGCGTTATCTGAAACTGATCAGAAGTACTTATTCTTCTGCCTTTGACAGCTTTTTAGACTGAAGCCATCTTTCAACTCATACTTTCTCCTAGATTTTTCTACTTTACTCTTTGGATTTGACATTTCTTGCAAGGGTTACTTGGTATCTGCATCTGGCCTCTCCATAACTCTGCTTTCCTTTCTCGATAAAGTTTTTCTGTGTTACCCATGCTCTGGGTATCTGATTTCAGCCCAACCACATCCCAACTAGTCACAAAAGATCATAGTGGCTTTCCCTCAATATGCAGCACCACAGAGGAAATATTGGACTGGATAAGACAATGATGCTTGCTGCTAAAGCAAAATTTCAGGAGCTTAACACAGTAAGAATTTATTTCTAATTGGCGCAACAGGATAATGTAGATGTTCCTGGTCAGGCAGCTCTCCCATAGATGCAGTGGTGCTGGGACCCAGGCTCCTTCTGTCTTGTGGTTCTGCCATATTTAGCACACAGCTTCCCCCATCACTATGTTTATCTGCATTAAGTCATAGAAAGGGAAAGCTCATGAAAGATTGTACATAAAAGGTTTTATGGGCTAAGCTTGGTGTAATGCCCATCATGTCTCACTTTCACAGGGCACACCCAAATGCAAGGTAGTCTGGCAAGTGTGATCTATGTGGCTAGGAAGAAGGGGAAAACTTACCTAGCTGTTTCTGCCACAT
This sequence comes from Kogia breviceps, assembly GCF_026419965.1. NCBI lineage: Eukaryota > Metazoa > Chordata > Mammalia > Artiodactyla > Physeteridae > Kogia > Kogia breviceps. The sequence goes on from NC_081314.1 coordinate 44,596,044, forward strand.
GGAATCTTTTGACAGCTGTGAAGCTGTACCCACACACATAGTGGGGAGACTTAGTGGGTGGCACTTTTGAAAAGAAGTACAATTATCAATGGGTTTTTGAATTGAAGATTGTATTGAAATGTACAAAATTTAGAATGTTTTAGATACTGCTCTAAGTGCTTTTCAAATAATAACTCATTTAATCCTTATACAACCCTATGAAGTAGTCCTATTATTATCCTCATTTTTGGATGGGAAAACTAAGACACAAAGTTGTTAAGTAGGTTATTCAAGGTAATAGCACCAATAAATGGCAAGAGTGAGGATTTGAACCCAGGTATCCTGGCTTTAGAGTCTGCATTTCACCACTATGCTGCACAGACCCTCCAACTTCATCCCCGCTGTGATGCTTTCATACGAATACAATTTTTTTTATTGATTAGGAAATTGGGTATCTTAGTACAGCCCCCTGAAGAAAGACAGAAGATTTATTACCCTTTTATAGGTCATGTAGTGCAGTTCACAAACCTTGATGAGCCTCCCCAAATCACACTGCCAGAGCAGTAAGTTGCTTTCCCTGTGGGAAGAATTCCACTTTGTACTGAATGTGACATTTCTCATGGCCACATCTGGTTTTTGTTGGTGGATCTTTGAGTGTGCTTCCCTCAGAGAGCATTTCGGTGCTACTTTTATAGGCAATAACACGAATATCTGAGGCAAAATACTTATTTAGTCCAAGAAGAGCAAGGCAGGACTATGAATTAGCTTCAGTTCTTGTTACCATCAAACTCTCAGGAGGTCTTCAGCATGGTGTGACTTAATAGCACAAATACCAAGAGTCTTTCCCTGTCAGGTAATGCCAGCAGCCACTCGTATCAAGGAATGCAGTGGATGTTAGAAAATCCTTCTCATGACTCAAGTTTACTTATTGTTGAAAAATAATACATAGAGCTATTGATGTGACCTTCATACCTCTTTATGAGTGAAGGTTACAGAGAGTGTTAAAGAATATTCCGTAGCAGTGATCTGACCTTTATACATCATGTAGCAGTATATGAGCAATACCTAAAGATCTATCTTTTAAACTTTTGCCTTGAGTTTTCAGATTTTGTGAGATTGATCATGGGACAATTATGCTTTTAAAAATGTAAAACAAAAAAAATTGGGGACCATATCTGTGCTTTAACATTTTAATTACACTTAGATAATTCTATAATTTTAGCTGTTCTTTATTTTTTACTTACTGACTATCTTAGTCCATTCAGACTGCTCTAACAAAATACCATAGACTGGGTAGCTTATAAACAGCAAGTATTTATTTCTCTGGAGGCTGGGAAGTCCAAGATCAAGGCATTGGCAGAGTCAGTGTCTGGTGAGAGCTCTCTGTCTGCTTCATAGGTGGCTGTCTTCTTTCTGTGTCCTCACATGGTGGAAGGTGGAAGGCTCTCTGGGGTCTCTTTTGTGAAGGCACTAATCTCACTCATGAGGGCTGCACCCTTAGAACCTAATTATCTCTTTAAAAGGCCCCACCTCCTAATGCCATCACATTGGGGGTTAGGTTTTAACATATAAATTTATGGGGTGGGGGAACACCATAGCATTGACCTTTTTATTTAAGTTTCAAAACCATGTACCTGATCTCTTTGTTATTAAGTTGTGAGTTTATTAGTGCCTGTTTTATAAATGACATGATTCTAACATTAATAACAAATGATTCTTCTTTGAGAAGTTATTTTTCATCTTTAATGCACTCAGTATAAAAGTATAATAAATCTATTTTTTAAAATGTTTTTTAACATTACAAGAATTTTAAAAGAAAATTTAAAAAACAAAACAAATAGGGACTTCCATGGTGGTGCAGTGGTTAAGAATCTGCCTGCCAGTGCAGGGAACACAGGTTCAATCCCTGGTCCAGGAAGATTCCACATGCTGCAGAGCAACTAAGCTCATGCACCACAACTAAGCCCATGTTCTAGAGCCTGCAAGCAACAACTACTGAGCCTATGCTCTAGAGCCCGGGAGCCACAACTACTGAAGCCTATGTGCCACAACTACTGAAGCCCACTCACCTAGAGTCTGTGCTCCACAACAAAAGACGCCTCCTCAAATGAGAAGCCCGTGCCACAAGGAAGAGTAACCCGTGCTCGCTGCAACTAGAGAAAGCCCGCATGCAGCAATGAAGACCCAATGCAGGCAAAAGAAACCGAACAACAAATAGGCATAGGATTTTTATTATTCCGACATAACCCTTTATATTTCTGCATACCTCCCTTTCATCTATACATAGACTAAAAATGTTTTAAGAGTACCTTAAAATTTGGAGATGAATTTCATAAACATCATTTAATATATTCACCACAGCTGTAAGATTATATAATTATAATCCCAAGTTTATACTTAAGGTGACAGAAGCCCCAAGATGCTCAGGATACTGTCCATGTCCCATGGCACACATGGGGCAGCTTGACAGTTTTTTCTCAAGGACTCAGGATCTGGACTTTCCTACCTCTTCCTGCAGGCAGAGAGTTAATGTGAATATTTCCATGGAAGCATGGTCAGTTGGAGTCAGTATAGGAGGGAAGGGCCTTCTGCATGTTCCCAGAAATCTGCCAGGCATTTGACCCTCCTCAAAAAAGAACCTTATCCTCACGGTAGCTCTTTGGGGTCAGTGTTACTCTCCTTCTTTTTATAGGTGAAAACCCCTGAAATGTAGAAAGATTACATGACTTACCCAAGGGTTCATGGTTAATAACAGTAAAATCAGAATTCAAGCCTCAGTTCATTTAGACTGAAATTCTGTGCTTTTCCTATATTTCTTCCAAAATAAAACTTTTGTTTTAAATATTGTGTGTGTGCTTAGACCTACCTATATTGAGTTAAACAGCAAATCTTAGATAACTAGGCTCTGGTACTGGCCTGGGGCTTAACTAATACTTGAGTGAGGATAAGTTGGTCATTAACACGGCTTTGTGTCGAGGTTGTATGTGTGCGTTGTTGGGACAGGTGGGTGTGTTTATGTCACTTTACATTCCTTCACACCTACATCTGAACTATCCTGGTGGATGTGGTCCAATGCTTTCAGATGAGACGATTCCCTTTTCTATTTGGGATTGATGCTCTTGACCCGATATTCCATCCTTGATTTCCTATACATATTTATTTGTGGTGCTCTTTAATATGAAGTAATTTGGGGGGTTTCTTCATAAAATAGTAATTGATTTTTATATAAGAAGCAGTTATTCCCTTCCAACAGTGAGATCCTGAAAACAAGACCTAGGACCTATTTGTCACTTGGCCTAGAATCGAACAATTATCCTCTCTCTGAGGCCTTGGAACAATGCCTTTATTTCCTTAAGAAGCCAAACTAACATTTAAGTAAATCTATGCATTTGCATCTATAGCTTTAAAAAATGGATTTTCCTGAGTAAGGAAAGGATATGAAATCAGGGAGCATTTTTTTTTCCTTTGGGTTCTGCTTAGTAAGAATGTTGTATTTTTATTGACATTTTAATTTACTTTTATTTGCACTGACGTATTGATGAAAAAGTGAATCCTAGGTTAGTTCTGTCGACACATTGGTCTGAAGTAACACAATTAAAAAATAAATGACTTAGCTATTTTTGTCTTAATTTCCTTTTATAGAATTATATTTGAAAACAGCTTTACTTGGAAAGAATATATTTTGTGTGATGGCATATTGTTGGCCCTTTTACTATGAGGCTGTGTGACTTGAATGTGTCCCAACTTCTCACTCCTGTGTCATGGACAGTTTCTTTTCCCTTGGTATTATTTACACATATCTTTACTGTCAAGCTGCTAAATGATCCCATTTCATGAGGTCTGGCTCACTGCTTTCCCCCCCAGGCTGAAGTCTACTTGCTGAAGTCTACTTGCCAAAATCCTCCTTGGCTGGCTGACCCTGCTCAGCAGCCTGGGGATAACAGTTTGCCAACTGTTGGGGCAATTGCTGTAAAGACCAGCAGGAGGAATGCCCTATGAGCTTGCTAAGGAGCCCAGGAACCCAGTAGCAGTGGTGGGGATACCTGTTGGAGGCAGCTCAACATAAAGATCCTCTTCACACACTCAGCCCCACTTGAAGCACCTGCCAGTGAGGCAAGCCTTGAACAAATATTTGTTGAGACTCAGTCACATATTGCTTTTCTATAGCTGTGTCACAGATCGTGTAAGGATTAGTGATAGGACACAGTATTATGTCCATTTTACTAATGAAGATTTCACATCATATATCATATCATATGTCATATCAAGATATTTGCCTAAGTTCCACATCCAGTGAGGAGCAGGGCCAGGATCAAAACTCACGTCTTCTGATTGAGTACCCAAAGTCACTTTTAAAAAGTAGTAGTACATAAATTAAATATTTTGTATAAGCTTTATCTTTTAGAGCAATTTTAGGTTCACAGCAAAATTGAATGAAAGTAGTTTCCCCTGCCCCTGTTCACACATGCATAGCCTCCCTCAATTGCACAGCCTACCAGAGTGGTACATTTGCTGCAACTGATGAACCTACACTGATATATCATCACCCAGAGTCCAGAATTTACATTAGAGTTCATGCTTGGTGTTGTACATTCTGTGGGTTTTGACAAATGTATAATGAGAAATATTTGCCATTATAGTATCACACAGAATAGTTGTGAATTTTTAAAAGAGAAATAAAAAAGGGCTTCTGATTTCAAGTCTAGTGACTCTTCCATTGACTGCAGCTGCCCCAGAAACCCCAGGAGCGGGAGAGGAAGGCCCAGAGATGAACAGTTGTGGAAGGACTGCAGTAGAGAGGCTGTGTACAGAGGCGTATGGGTCACACACTGGGCTGTTACAAACCTCTAGCATCTTCCACGTTTTGAATAGCACTATTTGTAAGATATGATCACCCTTTAAAATTTTGTCACATGTCCATAGTGCTAAATCATTGGGTAGTTTCCATAGAGACACCTAAGAACAAAATATGGAATGTGACAGAAAGAGTTCAGTGCAAGGGCAGGATTATATAGGGGTTCCAAGCACAGGCTGTGGAATGAAAATGCTTGCGTTTCTCTCTTGACTGCCGTACACTAACTGTGAAACATTAGGCATGTTGTTCTACTGCCCCTGTGCCTCATTGTCTTCATCTGTACAATGAGAGTGGTGGTACCTACCTGTACCAGTTTCCTAGGGCTGCCACAACAAAGTGCCACAAACTGGGATGCCTTAAAACAACAGAAGTTTATTCTTCACACTTCTGGAGGCTTGAAGTCTGAAATCAAGGTGTTGGTATGGCCATGTTCCCTCTGAAACCTGAAGGGGAGAATCCTTCCTTCCTTCTTCCTGGCTTCTGGTGGTTTGCTGGAAATCTTTGGCATCTCTTGGCTTTCCACTATACTACTTCAAACTTTGCCTTTGTCATCACATGGCGTGTATTTGTGTTTCTTTTCTTCTCCTCTTCTTATAAACAAGTCATATTGGATTAGGGCCCACCCTAATTAATTATAACCTCATTTCAACTTGATTATAGTTTCAAAGACCCTATTTCCAAATAAGGTCTCATTCATAGGTTCCAGGGGTTTGGACTTCAACATACTTTGTGTGTGTGGGGGGGGTGTAACATAATTCAACCCATAATACGACCTCATAGATTTGATGTGAGGAAATAATGTGCTTGAAACATATGCCCATCTAGACACTCGGTAAGGGTTTTCCATCATCATCATCAAATCCATTCAATCAGCAAATATATATTGAGAACCCACCAAGTGCCAGAGGAGAGGTGGAAGATAAAATGGCAAATAAAACAGAGTCCCTGACCTTAGAGTCTACTTAGGAATGTGGACATCAATCAAAAACCATTTTACTATATGGGAAGAAGAGACACCGGGTGCAGTGGGAAAGAGACAGTCAAGGAATAACCCAGCCTCATAGAGGATGGCAAAGAGTAAACCTGCTATCACCCCATAGGTGCCAAAAGTAGATCATGAGCCTTAATTGATCAGAGGAAATTAGCTTATTTCTCAAGGCGCATTAAAAAGCATGAGTTTCAGTAGAGTTGTATTGCTCCCAAGTCCCAGGAGGTGGTGGTCGGCCCACATGGGTGCTAAGCACCCAGTGGATTTGTGCCGCAGCTGGGAAGCCCATGGTTAAAGGCCCAGCACTTTTTATAGCAAGCAGCAAGCAAGCCTGCTCTTTGTCTGGAGGGACGTACTTCCTCACCTCTCCAAGAGAGCCAGCTGTATACACAATCCGGAGAAACGGTCTGGGTGAAAGAGTGGTCAGCACCCTGCAGTCTTGACCCATTCAGTAAGACGCCTAGGAGCCCAAGAGGCTCAGGAAGGACTGCCTCCCAAATGGGACAAGATCTCATCTGGGGATTCTAGGAAGGATTCTGTAAGGAAATTATATTTAAGAACAGGATCAGAAAAAAAAAAAAAAAATGATCAGTGGTTAACCAGGCAAAGGAGGCTGTGGGAGAGATGTTACCATGCAGACAGGAGAGCCTGAGCAATGTCAGGTTGTGATACTTGACAGTCCAGGAAGGCTGAGGGGCATTGAATGAGGAGCTGGGGCAGATTGGAGGGTGGGCAGGGCAGATCCCATAGGACCTGGTAGGACATATTAAAGATTTTGATCTGCATACTAAGACTGATGGGAAACCACTGAAGGGCTTTAAGTGGTAGAAATTGAACTGTTTATTAGAATAATAAAACTGCTCTTTAGCATGTTGACAATCAAGAATAATTTTCCATCTGTAATTATGACTACAAACAAGGCAATGAAGTGGCTTATATCATCTGCATTAGAGCCCATATTTACTTTGAGAAATTTCTGATTAGCCAAGAGAGTAGGAGAAATTCTCTTCAAATATTGTTAAAACATAGTAGTAAATCAGGCTTCCCTGGTGGCGCAGTGGTTGGGAGTCTGCCTGCCAATGCAGGGGACACGGGTTCGAGCCCTGGTCTGGGAAGATCCCACATGTCGCGGAGCAACTAGGCCCGTGAGGCACAACTACTGAGCCTGCGCATCTGGAGCTTGTGCTCCGCAACAAGAGAGGCCGCGACAGTGAGAGGCCCGCACACCGCAATGAAGAGTGGCCCCCGGTCGGCTCAACTAGAGAAAGCCCATGCACAGAAAAGAAGACCCAGCACAGCCAAAAATAAATAAAAAATAAAAAATTAAAACAAAACAAAAAAATCATAGTAAATCTTTTCAGGTAATTAAAATTGAAAAGTGGTAATTGAATAAATTATCTTTACAAATTAGAGATATGATTTAGGTTAATAAATTACTGTCCAGAGTCATATTTTTCTTCTAAATCAGCTGAACATCTTACTATATGCAGAGCATGGTGATAGATCCTGCTAGAAATACTTAGATATCCCATATACGCAGATTTTAATTACATATTAAGTCATAAATTTGTCTACTTTTATGGAATAAATTGTTTATGATGACAGAACATGCCCCATTGCCCTTTGATTAGTTTGAATGCATACAGTTTAATCAGGTCCAGTTGTACCTTTTTGTTGTTCCTAAAGGAAATAAAAATAAAGGATTAGTGTCCTCCTTTAGTCTGTCTATTCTGTCTATTCATTTGGTTTGAGTAACTCAAGGCATGGTGTAGTTAATTACCTTGCATTTTTGCAGAGTCCTCACCAGTCATGCCTTTGTAGAGTCTAACTGTTATTATTCTGTTTCCTCCATTGAACAGCTGGTTGTCACAGTTCCTTGAAATGGAGGATTAGTATTTGACTCAATTTTGTTTTTTAGTTTACAGTCTTCGTCCAAAACCTATGACTGCCAACTGAACTGATCATGGTTCAATCTATGATATTTCCTGAAGGTTCCCGAAGATTATTCAGAGGGGAAAACTGTTTGTTGTTAGTACCCCCAAGAGAACAGGGGATCTTGTGTTCTTCACAGCAGGTATCCATGGCCCCAAGAGCTATCAGTGAGAAGGTTGTATTGTTTAGATATTGATGATGGTAAATACTTGAGGAGCAGGTTGTCACCTAGAGGCCATGTACTGAGGGCACAGGACTTTTATTTTATTTTTGGACTGTATTGCCAAATGATGGCCAAAACTCTGTAATATTGGCTTTCTCACATCCCATTGAGTCTTTTTATGTTCTCAATAATTTGATCATTACAACTGATTTTTTTAAGTTACAGACATACAGCCTGAGAGGGTCCTATTATTAATATATGTATAAGCCTTTGATATGTATTTCTATAACTGATATACATTCAGTTTTGGTAGTTTAAGTGGCCATGTATTTGTCATCATTGTGCCAAAAATGATTTCTGTGAAAATACAAGCTTCAATAACATTTGAGCAAACTCTTTTGGCTATGTTATTATTTATATTAAGCATCAGACGTATACAGTGATACCCATACATCAGCTCTTGAGAAAAAAAACTTATGTTTTCGGAATAAAACCCTGAAGTCACCATTTCGGTGTCACAAACCAATGGTGAGGTGTAAAGAAGTCACTCAGCATTTGGTATGCAATGCTTATAAAGCCGTGACTAATGTGGTCCTGAGCAGGCTACTTTTAAAGAATAAGGGCCTAAATAACATCTTTATTGGTTTTTCTCCCATTTAAAGAAATCCAGATACTTGTCCACACAAATTCTTAGGGTTCTTTCTATTCTTCAGTAGCCTGAACCTTTTGATAGCTTCTGACCTCCCTCCCACCCCTCTCCATCCCAGAAGAATCTCCTTTCTCATCCGTGCTGTCTTTTGTCTTTATCATTCAGTTCCTCTTCCTTACATTGTGCTTTCCTGTGTGATACCTCATATCATATTGTATACCCTTCTAACCACAAACACTCCATGGACGTTTGTCATTGTTCTTCTCAGAGAAGTGGGGTGAAGGTTGGGGAGGGGAAGCTAAACAGTAGATGCCTGAGTGGTCTTTACAGGCTGAGGGAAGAGAAGAAGGCTGTGAAACTCTGCATGTAAATGATTATCTCCAAAATAAGTAGGAACAAGTGTTTACTGCATAATTCTAACCAGTCCATTCCTAATGTGTTCTATAGGAATATCGGAGCTAGAAGGTACAACAGACATGAAGGAGGAAACTGATCCTCTCATAGGTGAAGTGACCCATGTGGGCTTCCACATTTATTCACTTGCGGATCCTGGACTAGAACCCAAGCCTCTTGACCCTTCGCTCTTACTATAATTATGCAAAATAGTTAATCTGAAGAGTTTTTAGTTATGTGCAAGCACGTTAGACTTGACAGTTGTGTGTATGCAAGTATAGAATAGCTCGCAAACCTTTGGCATGATTTCGGAATCATAAAGCCCTCTGATACTGACCCCAGGCAGAACAAATTTATGGTGGACAAATCCTTTCATGCACATTATCTCATGAGTCGTCACAATATCCCTCTTAGGTAAACTGACAGATAATATTAGTCTTATTTCACTGATGAGATATTGAAGATTCGAGATGCTACATAACCTGTTCCTAGTCCCATTGCTGGGTAGGTGACTGAGCCACAACTAACTTCCAGATATCTTGATTTCTGGTCTATTTTCAGCCTTTCTGCTATATTCTATCTATAGACACACACACACACACACACACACACACACACACACACACACTTCCTATTGTATCTAGTATCATAGTGTGCAGTGGGTAGAACTTTGCAAGATCTTGCTGTCTTCTTCGGGTAGAAAAGACAACCTTACTGCCTATAGGAGGAAATAAATCGGTGACTCGTCATTAAGGGACATTTCTTTATCTTTAAATAACTGCATATGAAGAATGAATGGCCTCATTTCAAATAAGGAAAATGTTCATCCTCTTTGAATTTGCTTAAATTTTTCTACCTTTTCTTCCAGCACCGCTCACAGATGGTTAAAAGTCTCTGCAGAAGGAAATCTGTGTGATCATATTCTTCTTCTTCTTTCCCCTTTTTTCCCTTTTTGCAGCTGTCTCGTTCTGAGCTTGAAGTGATGAGATCACCTTCTGGTTCCTTTCATTGGTGTTATTCAGGTTAGCAGAAAATTCTGCCTCCTTTATCTGTCAGGAGCTTCAGTCTTTTGCTTTATTTGAAATCTGACCTCTGAACAAGGCTGTAACATCCAGAAAATAGTAGCTGAATTGATTTATTTCAGATTGTTGCTATGGTGATTCCCTACCAACATAGGCAGAAAATGAAGAAAGGAAAAGAGTGTGTTGAAGAGAACGGTGGAGAAGCTGGTCAGCTGAGGAGAAGGCATGCAGGGCTGTGGAGGGCTTTTATGGCCCATCTATTCATGGGTAGAGTCATATGTATCCTTAGTTTACTATTAATTCATCCGTAGTGATCACACACAACCCATTTGCTTTTCTTATTTTATTTTATTTTATTTTTAATAGATCTTTATTGGAGTATAATTGCTTCACAATACTGTGTTAGTTTCTGTGGTACACCGAAGTGAATCAGCCATATGCATACATATATCCCCATGTTCACTCCCTCTTGAGCCTCCCTCCCATCCTTCCTATCCCACCCCTCTAGGTCATCGCAAAGTACGGAGGTGATCTCCGTACAGCTGCTATGCAGCTGCTTCCCACTAGGTAACTATTTTACATTCGGTAGTGTATATACATCAGTGCTACTCTCAGTTCGCCCCAGCTTCCCCCTCCCACCACATGTCCTCAGGTCCATTCTCTATGTCTACATCTTTATTCCTGCCCTGAAACTAGGTTCATCAGTACCATTTTTTTTTAGATTCCATATATATGCGTTAGCATAAGGTATTTGTTTTTCCCTTTTTGACTTACTTCACTCTGTATGACAGACTTTAGGTCCATCCACCTCACTACTAATAACTCAATTTCGTTTCTTTTTGTGGCTGAGTAATATTCCATTGTATATATGTACCACATCTTCTTTATCCATCGGTTGATGGGCAATTAGGTTGCTTCCATGAGCTGGCTATTGTAAATAGTGCTGCATTGAATATTGGGCTGCATGTGTCTTTTTGAATTATGGTTTTCTCAGGGTATATGCCCAGTAGTGGGATTGCTGGGTCATATGGCAGTTTATTTTTAGTTTTTTGAGGAACCTCCATACTATTTTCCATAGTGGTTGTGTTAATTTACATTCCCACCAATAGTGCAAGAGGGTTCCCTTTTCACCACACCCTTTCCAGCATTCATTGTTTCTAGATTTTTTGATAATAGCCATTCTGACTGGTGGCAGGTGATACCTCATTGTAGTATTGATTTGCATTTCTCTAATAATTGGTGATGTTGAGCATCTTTTCATGTGCCTCTTGGCCATCGGTATGTCTTCCTTAGTGAAACACCACATTAACATATTAAGGAAAAAAACCATATGATCATCTCAATAGATGCAGAAAAAGCTTTTGACAAAATTTAACACCCATTTATGATAAAAACTCTCCAGAAAATGGGCATAGAGGGAGCCTATCTCAACCTAATAAAGGCCATATATGACAAACCCACAGCAAGCATCATACTCAATGGTGAAAAACTGAAAGCATTTCCACTAAGATCAGGAACAAGACAAGGATATCCATTCTTGCCACTCTTAATCAACACAGTTTTGGAAGTCCTAGCCCCAGCAATCAGAGAAGAAAAAGAAATAAAAGGAATACAAATTGGAAAAGAAGAAGTAAAACTGTCACTGTTTGTGGATGACATGATACTATACATAGAAAATCCTTAAGATGACACCAGAAAACTACTAGAACTAATCAGTGAATTTGGTAAGGTTGCAGGATACAAAATTAGTGCACAGAAATCTCTGGCATTCCTATACACCAACAACAAAAAATCAGAAAGAGAAATTAAGGAAACAATCCCATTTACCATTGCAACAAAAAGAATAAAATACCTAGGAATAAACCTGCCTAAGGAGGCAAAAGACTTGTACTCAGAAAACTATAAAACACTGATGAAAGAAATCAAAGATGACATAAACAGATGGAGAAATACACCATGTTCTTGGATTGGAAGAATCAATATTTTGAAAATGACTCTACTACCCAAAGCAATCTACAGATTCAATACAATCTCTATCAAACTACCAATGGCATTCTTCACAGAATTAGACCCCAAAATTTTACAATTCGTATGGAAACACAAAAGACCCCGAATAGCCAAAGCAATCTTGAGAAAGAAAAATGGAGTTGGAGGAATGAGGCTCCCCAACTTCAAACTATACCACAAAGCTACAGTAATGAAGACAGTATAGTACTGGCACAAAAACAGAAATATAGATCAATGGTTCAGGATAGAATGCCGAGAGATAAACCCACGCACATGCAATCACCTAATTTATGACAAGGGAGGCAAGAACATACGATAGAGAAAGCACAGCCTCTTCAGTAAGTGGTGCTGGGGAAACTGGACAGCTACATGTAAAAGAATGAAATTAGAACACTCCCTAACACCATACACAAAAATAAACTCCAGATGGATTAAAGACCTAAATGTAAGACCAGACACTATAAAACTCTTACAGGAAAACATAGGAAAAACACTCTTTGACATAAACCACAGCAAGATCTTTTTTGACCTACCTCCTAGAGTAATGGAAATAAAAACAAAAATAAACAAATGGGATTTAATTAAACTTAAAAGCTTTTGCACAGCAAAGGAAACCATAAACAAGACAAAAAGCCAACCCTCAGAATGGGAGAAAATATTTGCAAATGAAACAACAGACAAAGGATTAATCTCCAAAATATACAAACAGCTCATGGAGCTCAATATCAAAAAAATCAAACAACCTATTTGCTTTTGAGAAGAAACTGTGAGTTATTTTTGTTACATGGGTAGCAAAGTATACCCATAAGCAGCCTTAAAAGTTCCAAAGTTTTTTTTCCTCTTGGAACAGGAATAGTGAATATGAATTATAAAAGAAATTTTTGTGACAGGAAACATTTTGATTCTTGAAATAACTCTCAAGGTTATGCTTTATTAAATATGTTTTGTTTTTTGAAATCATAGGAGAAAGACTTATCTGGGGAAAAAGTGGATGAATAAATCCATTTTTATGAGTTTATTTTTTACTCATTTCTCCAACTTTCCATCTATTCTTTCATTTAACAAATATTTACTGATTCTTTATACCAGGCTCCAGGTGTATATTGATAAATTCAATAAACATTAATCAATTTACCAGATATTTATTTATTAACTACAATAAATATTGTAGTTAATATTTATTAACTACATGCAAGGTGGCATACAGATTGATGTGGGATGCGAAGTTGCCCAAAGTGATTAAAACCTGGGATAGGGTGACAAGATTAGACCCGCAACCACCATAATGCACAATATAATCATCAGGGCGATTGAGTAGCTATTTCTGCCTCCAGGAAGGCTACATGAAGGAGATATTTGGGAGAAAAGTAAGGACAAGTAGGGTCTTGATAGGTGTGTGGAGGTGGGATGGACAGAAGAAAAATGTGAGGGAAATACACAGTTGTGATTGGAAAGGGTCAGTTACATTGGCCCCCTTTAGCCTTGGAGGTTGATGATGCTTGTAGAAACCGCCTTCACTATTCACTTATATTGCGGTACTGGCCTTTGGGAGGTACGACCTCAACTTGAAATGTGGGAAAATTGGGACAAAGGGAAAACAAGGGTGGAAAATTAAAAAAGAACTAGATACTAGCTCTACCTTTAAGATATGGCAAATTAATGCCATTGGTTGGGGTGGAGGTGAGGTTGGGAAAGCTTCAGAAATAAACATTTGGAGCAGCTCAAAATCAGAGTGTGGGGAAAAAAAAAAAGAAGGCAGACAAATGCAATAGAATAGAATACCACACAGGGTACAAGCACTCCTTTCACACCCCCAGGCAATATTTTCCAGCCTGCCTCCCCTACTGTGGCCCATGAGGCTTTAGATTTCAGCCTTATGAAAGAACTGAGAGAGGATAGTTCCACTCCTTCACTTCATACGACAGCCTTCCCTTAACCTGCCCCTCACAGTGTTGGTGCCATAGACAGTGAGGGACAAAAATCCAGAGTGCATCCATGTCTTGAGCCTGGCTCTGACACTTACTCTGTGTTTAACCTTGGACAAGTCTTTTAACTTCTCAGGACTTTAGGTTTCTCATTTGTTAGGATAATACAACCTCTCAGCCAAAACATTCCATAAAAGCATGATATTCAAATCAGAAAGGACTGTAATGGCTTAAAAATATATTTTCAGGTGCATACATAAAAGCCTCAGACATAAAGCGAATATGTTAATTCACTTCATTAATTCACAAGGTATATAATTCTCACTAAGAACTCTGTGATTTCATCATATTTTTCAACAAAGATTTAATAGTCAAGGGCTGTCAGGTGGCCTTAGCTTCCTAAGATTTCATTACTATTAAAAATACACTTTGAAGAATTGTTGTAAATAATTAAAATTAATGTTGGCTATTAAAATAAATAAACAAAGGCCATATCCCTGTTTTTCACAGAGGGTTTTTCAGCATCTATGAATTAAGTAACATTCCTCATTCAGTGCCACGATGTAGCCTTGAGAAAATTCTATTCATTTTCATGTTTGTGTAATTTCCGTTTAATATGTCAATGTAGAATTTATGCTAATTTTTATTGGAGTCCAACATTCATAGCAAAATGAGTTTCCATTTGAGCTCCTTTAATTTAAGGATGGGGGAGTGGGCAGAAACTCTTGTTTTAGTGAAATGGGCGTGATTTATTTATTTGCTCTTGCAATTTGGACTGAGTTTAAAATATTCATTAAGGCATAAAGACTATCATTTCCAGAAGGTTGTAAAGCATGTGATCAGCTGAAGCCGAGCACTTTACTTTTCAATTGCTACCTTTGTTCCTCTCCTTCCTCATGGTATCTAGAGACAGAATAATAGGTTATGTTCTCACATTAAGGCAGAAAATACAAGATCTCCAAAGAACAAGTATCAATTTTGTTGACATATCTGTCCTCTTTCCCAGAACTTTATACTCTTGTTAGGGGACTGAGCTTGAGCTAGATCTTGAAACATCCTAAAACTGACTTTGTGATCTTAGACAAATCTCAGTCAAACCTTCGGTAACTTTTCTTTAATTTTGGTGAAGGTTAGAGTGGGTATAGGTGATTAAAGAGGGTTGTAGCATAATAATTAGTGTTATGAAATAATTACTGTGGTTGGATTTTATCAACTGACTCCGTTTATTCCAAAATAACCAATATAAGGATTCTGCTTGTTATCTTGTCTACTTAATTTTTACATCTGAATCTCTCTCTGAAACTTACTAAAAAGGGCATGACATAAAGTTTCTAAGGATGCTGACTGCAGTGAGACAGGTGTAGAATTGCAAAATTCATTTATACCAGTGGTTTTCAGAATGTGGCCCCTGAACTAGCAGCATCCACGGAACTTGGGAACTTGCTCAAAATGCAAATTCCTGGGCCCCAGTCCAGACCTACTGAGTCAGAAGCTTTGTGCCTGCCAAGCCTTCTAGGTGATTCAGATACACACAAAGTACTGCTTGAGAACCACTCATTTATAGCATTCTGCATACATTCTGGTATGTTCACTTGTTGAACTAAAATTGAATAGCATCTGACTATAGGAAAGTTAGATTATCTGGCTATATTGTTGTATTTACTTTATTCTTCACTTCCTGTTCTTGTTTCCCATCGTTCTGTGAGTCTTATAACTAATTAATCTTAAAACTAATGTTTTCTCTTTATGTTTAGCTACTAGGAATCTCACAGCCAAATTTGAGGCCTCGTACAAGATCTCATGGTCTCTTTCCTAGTCCTCCTTTTACTTTCCAGCCTTATTTTCCTTTTGCCCCAATTTCCCCACACAGTTATGTTATCATTTTGAATATTCTGAAAGATCAGGTATTAAATAAGGAAACTTGTTCCTTGGCATGAGTAATACCTGAATATCTCTGATACCATTTCCTGGTGTTGGTTCTCAATTTGTTTATTTTATGCACAAAGTGAAAACTTCCTTTGGGATATTCTTGAGAGAATCTGTAAAACATGTGCTTAAATATGAAGGCTCATTTTATCTGATAGCTCCCACAATCTTTCTTGTGCAAAGTGATCCATTAACTTGTACATTGAAACTGAGAAGCCCTATTTACCTCTTATAGGTACTGTCTTTTTCTAATGGTAGTGAAATTTTTCATCAAGGATTCCCTTGCCATCAAAGTCATTCTTTTGACGTTGCAAAATCACCTCTACCTAATGGCTTTATTAACACATTGAGAGCCAAATGTGATTGTAAAAGAGGGATTTTTCTTACAAGTGCCTCTATTTAAGATGGAGGATGTCAAAGGTTTTGTAAGATTTCAACTTTCAGGAAAATTCAAACACACAGAACCCACTCCTTCAGATGGCTTGACACATTTTGGCAGCAATGCCATAATTAACAAAGTCAGGATGGAGCCTGATGTCAGCCATGTAATCTGGGCCACCAAGGCCTTGTTTTATTTAAGTTATGGATGACACCTCTAACAGTTCTTAATTGTGTCAGATCTGTTCAGCAAACACAAATATGTGAGCCCACTAAAAAATTAAAATAAACAAACGAAGACTAATTTGCTTACTTTTAATTTTTACCCAATCCACATTAGTTAATAATTTAGAAGGTAAAAATGAACAGAAGATCAAAATGACTTCTCTTCCAGCTCCCACATCGGCGCAATCACAGAGATTCTGCCTTATTGACTGTTCATTTGTAGTAGAAATAACCCCAGAGAAAACGGTGTTCAATGTGAACCAGGCTTTAATAAAAGGAGCGGCAGACTCTGGAGGTTTTTTCTGTTTCCATATAATCCCAGGATCATTTGTCTGGAGCTGTGTTTGAATTATTCATACCAACGGTAGCTCTTTCAGATATTGGATGTGAATGGCTTCTATCGTACAGTTTCATAGGCAGCATCTTTTTTGGCTGGCGTTTTAAAAATAGAACATGTTTTTTTCTATTCCAGATTGCTCTTGGGTGCTTCTGGGTGGGGTTGTGTTAGCAAAACGTTAAACCTTAAGAGGCTGTATGGGGGCTAATTCTAAGACTTCTCCAGGCAAAAGAGAAGGGAAGGGAGAACTAAAATGGGAGTGTAATATTCCTGAGAAATTGTCCTTCTTTTGGACTCAGCTTTTGAAAGTCTCACCACAGTCTCCTGGTGTAAGTGTTGTTCAGAAGACTAGAGTTAATTTTTCTCCTCATTCATGGCAATCTTAACTCAAGTGAATGGGATTGAAGGGATTTACTCTGCTGATCCTGTTGTTCTTATGCACCATTTGACACCAAGCTTTGAGTGTGTGTTTGCCACCTCCAAGAGAAAAACAAGGCTCTCTAGGGAGGCCTCGAGGGGCCGGACTGGGAGATATATCTGATCAGTACCTCTCTCCCCACCGCCTCCACTCCCTTTATACTGCATCCCTTCCAGTCCTTTAAGTTCTCCATCCACCAGGAAGATTCTTTACCTTTCTTTTTGGTACTTGTCACATTTGCCTAGGATGCCAGCATGTCCCACCCCCTGACACCCCATTCTCCCTGCCGTTACCTCCTTCCTCATCCTTTACACTTGGGTCTGTGCTCACCTCCTCCTCCCCAGAACTGGTTATTGATTGCCTGGGTTGGAGAGTTTCCCCAGAAACAAACCCTGAGCCAGGGATTTGAGTGTTAATAGTTTTGGGGAAGTGATTCCACGAAGGACTGGTAGGAAAGTGGGTGAGGAAGGGAAGTGAAAGAAGCCAGTGCAAGATGTGTTATAAGCAGTTTCCTGTGGGCAGCCGAGGCTGGGACCTGCTGGGGAACTTGGAGCCAGTGCAGAGTTGGGCCACACGGAGAGAAGCAAGCTGAAGTGCATCCTCCGGTTCCCATCCATTGCTGGCTGAGGGCAGCTCCTGGAGGCGATAAACACCTGTCAGTTCTGGACTGTGCAGGCTGGGGAAAGAAAGTGGAGGATTGCAGATGCATTCAGTAGGACACATAGGTTGTGTTCTGGAGCATGAGAGCCGAAGGGCTATGTGGGGGGCTCCAGAACATATGTCACATTGTTCCTGCCATGTACACACACACACACACACACACACACACACACACGGTTTGAGCTTTTGTATACTGAGGGTAAGAAACTGCTTCTTACTTGCCTCTGTGCCCTCCATATCCTAGCATAGTGCCCAGTCCACAGTAACTATGCAGTGAACAGGTGCTGAGGCAGTGAGTGTGGAATGATGGAGTGACTCTGTCAGGCAACCCACCTTGAGTCTTGATTTCTGATGCCTCCTCATGAGCACACTCTGCTGATCAGCAAGGCGCCTTCCCCTCCTTCTCCCTACTTGGCTCTCATGGGTCAGAGAGTCACATGCATTGTCCCAGTGACTACCCTGGCGCTTTTGTATTTCTACTTTTAGAGGAATGTTGCAGCCAGTCCCAGCCCCCCCTCTCCAGTGTGCTCCCTCTGTCAGACCTTTTCAAGTGAGGCAGCACATGCTGGGGGAGCTTTGTGGAGAGGTGGTGGAAGTGGGAAGTGGTTTCAGTCCCTGTGTCACCTTCTGCCTTCCTCCTCAAACACACTGCCATTGGATGGCCGATGCCTCAAGAGCCCTGCTCTTTGTAAGTAGCATGAACTCTCTTCCACCAAAGCAGCAGGCAGGGGCCCATTTACTGGAAACAATCATCCAGCCTGGTGGTGTGGGGAGCCCACTCCCATCCTCTGTGCCCTCCCTGAATGCCAGCCTGTCCTGTGCTTTGGGGCCATGTGGCCTTAGATCCAGCCTACTGGGCCTGTGCCTTCTACTTGGGTCTGACCGGCTCGGCTCTTCCTAGGATTGCTGCAGCCACCCGCTCGTTTTCTCTTGGGCATGTCCCCCCATGACTTCCAGCCTGTTCTTGTCTCCCCACCTTCTACCTGCCGTGTGGCTGCTTTTCTACTTTCCTTCTCTCTCCCTAGTTGTCCTCTGTGGAGCTCCCTCTCCTGGGGCCATGGTCCCGAGCGAACTCAGTCAAGTCACTTACAAAAACCCCCCAAACAGACGGACTCAGACTAGATGATTTTTAAGATTCCTTCCAAATCTCAGATTCAAATTCTGTGACCTGAGGTCGTTCCCCCACCCCTCCCAGCCACGAATGCATAATTTCTAAGTCTGCGATCTGAGCTCACTTTGCTGAACTCCAAAGGGTACACAGTCCTCCAGTGCACTGGGGAGTGGTGCGGGGAGTTAATGGTTCCTGCCTCCGGGACCCATGTCTGATTAGAAAAGTGGTTATCAACTGGTCCCACTGGCAGAAGAGAGTGAAGAAATATTCCTAGAGGCTGTTAAGTCATGATGTCTGTGAAATCACGGCACATTGACTTTAGGGGGGATTTTGTTGTGCTGGGAAGTAAATGCTAAAAAAGCCTGCTAATTCTTACTTCTCGAGGCCGTGGTCTCTCTTCTGTGAAGATATCAACCTCTACAATCAGGTTCTCTCAGGGTCTTGCTGTGTTGTAAGGGAGGTTGTAGGTGACTCTTCAAGACCCTCTAAAACCAGTTACCATGTGTCTGGACTAGGGGCGACCACTGGTAATTAAAGGCAGACTGAAGACCTAGGGTTAAATACTAGCTCAGCCACTCAGTAACTGTGTGATTTTCACCTCTTTGATCTTCAGTTTCCTCACCTGTAACGTGGGAATAATACCTGCTTTTCAGTGTTATATGAGAACGAATACCACACACAATTATTGAGTACTTACTAAGGCCCAGGTTACCATATCAAGCTTGAGGGGAGGAGTGCAAAGAAAAATTAGACACAGTCTTTGCCCCCATCCCCAATTCACATTCTAGTAAGAAAGGTATCGTAGAAATAGGAACAAATTATTACACCATGGTCTGATAAATGCAACAATGTATGGAGTGAATTAATAGTTTGCTTGGAAGTTTCAGTAAGATTTATTTTTCTCCTCCTAAGTAGAAAAGAATCTACTACAAAGAGGTGAGATAAGACAATTTGCCGCAGGTTACCCTCCTCTGGAGAGCTGTCAGGGCAATTTTGTACAAAGGCCAGTGGAACTCACACCTTATACCTGAAGGAATTATTTTGAATCCTGTAGTGGTAAGTCATATTAATAACCTTGAATGATTATTAAAAGGTTAAATAGCGTGTAAGAGTCAGGGAAGTATAGAGTATATTTTAGAAAGTTTTCTGTTTCAAAACATTAAAAATGTTTTTTTAATTTTTAAGTTTTTAGAGAATGTTTGGGATATCTCCCTTCATCTACCCTCAGTTTGAGAATGTGAACTTCTGTTTTAGTTCTGTATCCCTAGGGCTGGCACAGTTCTGGGCACAAGACAGGTGCTTAGAAAATGTTAGCTGGATGAGGGAATGAAACAAAGAATGAATGAAGCCTTCAGGGTAGACAGTTGAAAAGGTACATTTGGGTAGTCTACTAGACAGTGAGGTAGAAAGAATACCAAACTAGGAGTGCACAGGTCTGGGAGCTAGTTTTGGCTCTGCCAGTTTTTAGCTATATAAATATTGCAAGTCATTTACTTGCAGTGAACCACATGGTTTAATCGATGTAAAAAGGGATGTCTGTTGCTTTTTCACAGGACTGTTGTGTAGGTTAGATACAACAGTGTTTGAATGGAGTTATGAAAGTTATGTAGAATTAGGTAAAACTTTAAGAGAGAAATAAAATCGAAATGTCATCATGCCTCCTTTACCATAATCTTACCAAGCATCTCTTAATAGCAGGTTAAGAAAATTTTCTGTAGAAGATCTCTTAACCAGCTTTCCCTTAATTAACTCCCCAAATAATTAACACTCTCCATTCCCTCTGTAAAATATTCTGATAGATGCCCACAGCACAGTGACTGTTCAGAGTTACTATACCTATGAACGTCTGCTACACTCAGTTGACTTGTACGCTTGTCAAGAGTGCTGATTATTGCATCTGTTTATTCTTTTATTCAACATGTATTTATTGATCATCTGGAGATATGGCAGTGACCAATATTTATTGCATTCTAGTTGTATTTATTTTTGTAATTATGTAATTTAGCTAAATATTTCATCAACTAACTAATGAAAAATAAGTGTGAAAGGAGAATTGCTGACTTTTATGAAAATTAAGTTAAAAGTTATAGTGGACATCTGTCCCTTATGACTACACAAGATCTTTAAAATTTCTTCTCTATGTCCAAAATTTCCATTTCCCTTGTCACCTAGCATCTACCAGTCAGATGCCACTGTAATTGAAGGACATGAGACTGGGTAAGGGGCATCCATTTATGTTGAGGTTCTAGGGTTGGCTGCGGTCGCAGTTTCCTCAGGAGATCAGTTCCGTGATGTAATTCCAGAAGGTTTAGTTTGAGCCTACTTCTTCATCTCCTCCCTCCCCAAATTCTGTATGTCTCCAAATATTTCTTTTTTTTTTTCTTTTGTGGTACGCGGGCCTCTCACTGTTGTGGCCTCTCCCGTTGCGGAGCACAGGCTCCGGACGCGCAGGCTCAGCGGCCATGGTTCACGGGCCTAGCCGCTCAGCGGCGTGTGGGATCCTCCCGGACCGGGGCACGAACCTGTGTCCTCTGCATCGGCAGGTGGACTCTCAACCACTGCACCACCAGGGAAGCCCTCCAAATATTTCTTAATAAATTCCTTTTCTTAGTGAATCAGCCGTAATGAATCCTGTTGCTTGCAACCCTGAACCCCAACCATCACAAACCCTTTGGAAATACTTTAAAAAGAAGTTTCTAAACAAATAGACAAACACAAAAATTGTCAGGTTGGCTGTGGGCAAAACAATTTTGCAATATTGAAGGGACACTAAAAAGCGGGAGAAAGATTTCACACTCAGATTGTTTCACAATTTTTTCTTATTAGTCTTGGCTCCACTTCAAAAGAAACCTAAAGTGGAAACCAGCACTGGTATATGGGGGTGGTACACATAGCGTGATGGGACTCCAGTCAGGGGACTCAAAAAAAAGGCCTTGGCTTATCATCAAGAGACGGAAGATGAATGCACATTGATATGTTTTTATTTAAAATAAAATATTTAAAGTCAGTTTTTATGATTTTCAACTTTAAACACTTTGATTAGCCAAGCTTGTATAAGCCCTGCCTTTTGTCAGCTGCAGAGACTTCTATACTGTTTGAGGCGTCTGAGCTTGGAAGGCTGTCCACGGAGGAGCCTCTTCCTCACATCTCTTCATTGGCTTCTCTGGGCCTCCTCCCAGACAGTTCTTGGGGCTTGGCTTACCTATCTCTTTGAGCAAGGCCCTTTTAAACTCAAAGAGGCCCTTTCAGGTCTGATGTGTCTGGTAGCTCCAAGCAAAGCCTCTCTGGTTGAACTCTTTCTCAGCAGTTATTGTGAATTCAGGTTAGAATTCACAATAACTGTAGTCGGGGTGTCCTTACACATTGTAGCCACAGCTATCTGGTGTCGTAACTGTAGCCAATGGCCATGGTCATAGTCAACACTCACTGTCCTCTAATACTTACATAGATTTCTTATTTCCTTACATCTTGTCTTTCTGTGGTTCTTTCCTCTCCTTTCTCTCCCCCTTCTATTTTACTTTTTCCTTCATATCGCCCCCGACCCCCTCCCTCTTTCAGCCTCTCCAGCCCTCCGCCTCTCCATTTCTGCACTTCTTCGTCCAGGCCAATGAGAATGAGATCTTGGTAAGAAATGAGGCAAATTCCCTTCATGGAGTACAAGGGTGCAATGTCTGTGGAGATCTTAGCTAAATGGTGTTTCTGGCTGGTCTTCATTGTAGGGCACCAACCAATCTGTCATTTCTTCTTGCTTCACTTAAGTAATATCCAACCCACCAGTACATCCCTAAGAACTTTACAGAAGGCTACATGCACTGCTTCTGAAATATTAACACCGTCTTCATTTAGTCTTTTACGGTATTACAGAAAAAAAGATTTGAATACAGGAAATTTTTAAACAAGAGAGTTTTTATTTCAACTTTTGATATGAGGAAATAAATACTGATGATGACTTTCTAGGCACTCAGGCCTAGTTTTAATATATCAATTTTAATTTACCTTTTTAAAAGATTATTATAGAAACTGAATGTCATAAGCCTTTAAAAATATTCAAGTCATTTGAAATTCTAGAAAACAGCTAATATTTTAGGCAAAATAAAATAATCATTAACTTGTAGCTTTTTAAAGTAATATATTACTCATTTAACCAAACTACCAATAGTAGGGGAACCAGACTGGCACTCAGTGAACATTTATTTACTAAGTAATTGTTGATCATCTCTGAGAGAGTGAAATTTGGCTTTTCTGGCTAGTGTTAAAATTACCCAGCCTATTTTGAAAATTGAACTCTAGCCATCACATACCTGAAAGGAATGCCAGAGACACTGAACACATGCCATCTCATTTCTAAGTATATACACATATTTAGCACTCTTTATGCATTTTAACAGCCTCTGATTTTATCTAATTCCCTACATATTTTCATCAAATATTTCTTAAGCCCTGCTATGTGCTAGATCTTGGAGATGAGAGAAATCTAAGATAAAACTGGATTCTGTTTTGGGAGAGCTTCTAATTTTACCGGGAAGATAGAATGTGTTTATAAGAGATGAATAAAATGGCCAGTTCAAGTGTGTGCCACAGAGGTGTTGCCCTTCCAGGGCCCGAGAGTGGGCTCTTGTCTAACACTCAAAAATGAATTGTCTGAGGAGACACACGTGCTGACAAAACAAGAGACTTTATTGGGAAGGGGAGCCCGGGAAGAGAGAAGCAGGGAAAGGGAGCCCAGGAGAACTGCTCTGCCACATGGCTCGCAGTCTACGGTGATGGGGTTAGTTTCTGGGTTGTCTCTGGCCAATCGTTCTGACTCAGGGTCCTTCCTGGTGGCACGCGCATTGCTCAGCCAAGATGGATTCCAGTGAGAAGGATTCTGGGAGGTTGGTAGGACATGTGGACTGGCATCTCCTCGCTTCTTTTTACCTTTCCTGAATTCTTCTGGTTTGTGGTAGCTTGTTAGTTCTGCATTCCTTACCGGGACCTCCTATTGTAAGATAACTCATGCAAGTGGTTACTATCTTGCTTGGCCAGGGTGGGCAGTTTCCGTCAGTTGTTCCCCTAACAGAGGTGTGAAGAAGCAAGACTTCCTGAAGGAAGTGGGTGTTGATGGGGGTTATGGGCTGGGCTTAGAAGGCAGTGAAGGGTTCTAGTACTAAAAGTACAAAAACCAGTGCCACAGTCAATGAAAAGACATTAAAGATTTTTAAGCCCATCCAGAGACTAGTAACATACAAAGACTCACCTCCCAGCCCTGCTACCAGAAGGAGGCAGGCCAGTGGCTGTTTTCCATTCTCTTAAGTCTTTACAATCTACATTTGACTATTTTTACCAATGGACTTGGCATTTCAAAGTAGCTGGTAATCCAATAATCAGTTATATTTGGTTTTGTATTATGCTGCCTGATCATTTCAGTGGCAGATTAACCTTCCTAATTGTGTTTTG
Source organism: Kogia breviceps (assembly GCF_026419965.1). NCBI lineage: Eukaryota > Metazoa > Chordata > Mammalia > Artiodactyla > Physeteridae > Kogia > Kogia breviceps. Next base: position 44,620,448 of record NC_081314.1, read on the forward strand.
TTTAGTCTTATGTTGAACTTAATTTGCATTCCTTGAGCACACAATGGCTGGACCTTTGGAGAGCAGGGGAGGAGATGGAGGATAAGAAATGAAGGGGGAAGGGTTGTTACAGTCAACTGTGGTAGGGTCAACTGACCAGGGTCGATTTACAAATTGTGGTAGTCTGCTCAAAATAATGTGTTTATAAGTGACTCCCTTTAAATTTCATGAGTATAAGGTTTATAACTCTTTCCTCTGTCCTGCACATGCTATTTCTGGTGGTTGTCTTTCTCCTCTTCAGTAGAAACAGGTATTTAATAATGTTTCTGGTCAGAGGAAGCCTTAGGCAATATTGTCTTGTGAGCAAACATTTATCTTTATACAGTGTGAGTAATGACCTCATTCTAGACTATTAGTGGGTGTGAGTTAAAACATGGAGGCATTCTCTGAAAGAGTTTTTGAGTAAGTGTTTTATATGGTCTTAGTTTATGTATATGTGTATCAGTATAGATATAGGTATGTATAAAGGTAAAAGGGAAGAATTTCCCTCTTACTGTTGTCTACCACTATATGATTCCCATAGCCCCACATACAAATAACCAGTTACTAGGTTCTTGTGTGTCCTTCTGATTCTAAACAAATACTCACAGGACGTCTTTTTGTTCACGGCAGGAGAGCTTCTTAGTGATGTCATCAGTCTTCCTTCCTTGCTGGTTGTCTAGAAGGGAGGTTTCAAGAACTCTTAGAACTCCAATCTGACCTGAGTTTTGGAGAGCTGCTGGCCTCAAAATCAGTACAAAACAAGTTATATATGTTTACAGGGGTTCTTGCTGTAGTATCCACAGATAATAGAATTCAGGGACCTGTGAACTTGGATGGGAAAATTACATATTTTTACTATCCTCTGTCTGAAATTAAACATTTTCTTTAATTATGAATATAGGCAAAACTATAGTAGAATTGGCAGTACCTGTGACTTTGCCACTGAAGAAATCACAGGTATATACATATCACATTATAGCCATTATAAATATTCCAAAACATCATTTACACTTATCATTATGTTGAGATAATGAAATGATTAGACCCCCTACTAGTGTTCTAAAATTTGTAGCCAAGTTTATACTCACAGATCTCTAGAAATAGAAGGCATGCCATATCATGTAGGGCCACATGGGGAAAAACCTGGGTCAATTAGGAGGCAGAAGGGAAAGAGGGAAGAGCGTAGCCCAGAGCCTTTACGAGGGTTTTCAAGGGAAGGGATGAGTGACGCCATCTGGGGAGATGGTGGACCCAGTGTACCCCCAAAACCACCTCCAAAATTCTGCTCAGCCATGAAAGTTTTTAAGGGAAAAAGGGAAGTAATCTCAGTTAATCATGGAGATGGGGGTCAGAGTCGTTGCCATTCCCCACTGTGTGCAGGCTTTATGCAGGCTTGTCAACTCCAGTGATCTTTCTTTAGATGCTATCTTTTTCACAGTTAGTGAGATTACAGAAGAAGGGGAAGCTGGGAAAGAGATCTGGTTGTCTGTTAATTACTTATTCTTCATTTCTACTTCTTTTATCTATGAAAAGAACCAACAGATTAGGCAAGGCATTGTGTGATCAAAGGATTGGAAAAGTGTGCTAGGGCCAGAGATGAGTAGAGCATGGGGGTGCCTGTTTTAAAGTTAGTGACAAGACAAAAGGGGTCTCCTGCAGAGAGCTCTTTATACAAAGAGCTCTTTCCTGCCAAAAGCTGCTAACAAGGCAGGGTAGGTATGCCGAATAACTGTGGGATTTGATAGTTTGAATAATTTCATTAGGCTCTGGGCTCTGCAGGCAGTTCCTGGTTGTCCTATACCTGGCCCTCGGGTGATTTCGGATAGGGGGAGTATTGGCTTGGTGAGTAAGAATTTGTTAAAGCAGATAGTTGGGATGTGGGCTCTGGATTGGTTGGTTTATGTAATATATCAAAGATGTGCTTGCAGGGGAGTCATTTGCTATCTCTAGGAATTAGCTAGCCCTGGGAGGGGCAGTCCCTCCAAGATCAAGGCCCCAAATGTCAGAGCATAAAAAATACAGAAATTAAATACACTCAATACAGCTAGATATTTATATAATGTGTTAATAATGAAGCACAGGTACTACATAATCACAGTTATGCTTTTAAAAATATTTTAATTACTGCATTTCAGTCTAATCAGATTCCTTTGTAACCTTGTGTACTTTATTTTCTGTATTTACGAACATTGTTCTGAGAAGGAGACCACGGTCTTCACTGAACTACCAAATGGTCCATGGCTCAAAGATGTTAAGCTCTGAAGAGAGATTCAGCTTCTTGCCTTACTAATTCTCCTGCATTTTCCATCTTTCTTTCTTCAGACCTATGTTTGGCCAAACTTAGGACCAGAACAAGTCACTGCAAGAGATGCTGCCCTGACCCCACGCCCTAACACCTACACCTTTACCTGTTCTTTTTTAAAAATATATACATTTATTTATTTATTTTTGGCTGCATTGGGTTCATTATTGCACGCGGGCTTTCTCTAGTTGCGGCAAGTGGGGGCTCCTGTTCGTTGTGGTGTTCGGGCTTCTCATTGTGGTGGCTTCTCTTGTTGCAGAGCATGGCCTCTGTGTGCACAGGCTTCAGTAGTTGTGGCACGTGGGCTCCGTAGTTGTGGCTCACGGGCTCTAGAGTGCAGGTTCAGTAGCTGTGGCGCACAGGCTTAGTTGCTCCGTGGTATGTGGGATCTTCCCAGACCAGGGCTCGAACCCGTGTCCCCTGCATTGGCAGGCGGATTCTCAACCACTGCATCACCAGGGAAGTCCCCTTCACCTGTTCTTACACCTGACCTTCCCTCATCCGACCTTGTGCTGAATGGAGGAGATATTCATTATGGCTATAATTTACTGAGTGCTTACACATGCCTGACACAATTCTATGTATTTTTAATGTACCATCTCATTTACTCCTCATAACAATTCTGTGAAGTAGAGGCAGTTATCACCCTCATTTTACAGGTGAGGAGACTGAGGCCTGGGAGGCTTATAACCTGCTCCAGGTCACAGAGTGGTGGCAGAGCTGTGCTGAAGTTGGGCAGTGTGTCTCCAGCTGCCACATCCTGAACACTGCTGCCATACAGTATGCTTGAGATATGAAGATGATTGGGATCTTCACTCTGAATATGTGTACCAAGAAGAGTGTGTTTTCTTTCACCAAAACTCAAGTGATTAACTGTCTGAACCTACAAAATCTTAGAAGCCAATCTGAGTGAAAATCTGGGAGTACTTAATTCTTGGGTCCAGAAGGCTCTAGGTCTATGATAAATATTCAAGTGATTTAGAAAAAAAATCTAGAATTCAACATGTGATTAAACTATGTATGTCAAAAAAATAATTGTCAGGTTAAATTGCAAGTGGTAACCTCTTTGAAACTTACTTTATATAAGGGGCCGTAAAAATCCCAAAGTAACTGAGTCATATCAAAAGCTTGCTCCTGGTTGCTCTGCCAGAGCATGATCGCTACTGGAATTTTTTTTTTTTTCACTGCCATAAGAAATGAACTTAGGTCTCAGGTTAGACTTCTTTCTTCCCCACTGACTTGCCTTTTACAGTACTGGATATGTGTAAATCAGGTGCTCATAAAGTAGGGAGTAGCCATATCTTCTTTGCTACTGAAGTTCATGTATATTGCTTTGTATTACAGTTTGAAACAATATAAGGGAAAAATAAGCCTATACCCTCTCAGTCAAGCTTTGCCTTATTGTATAAGCCTACTGTAATTAGGCTTAGGTTCAACTGCATGAGACTGAAACCCAAAATAACACTGTATTAAATACAAGAGTGTCTTATTTTTCTCTAGTCATCTCAGAGAGGTTTTAGAAGGTATACCTCATCGTCTAATGTGGCTGTTAGAACTCCAGCAATAACATCTTTATTCCAGGGAGCTGGATGGAAAAAGAGAAAGAAGAGAGCAAAAAGTGTCTGCCAGCTGACTTTTCAAGGAAGTCTCTGTTGTCACACAATAACTTGTGCTTATATCTTATTGGGCAGAATTAGGCACAAGGTCATATCTAGGTAAGGGAGACTGGGAAATGTACCAAACTAAAAACTAGGGTCTATATAGCTATGGAAGAAGGAGAAAATGGATATAGGCATGCAGTTTAAGCCTTTGCCGCATATATTATTTGGACACCTTCATTCTGATTGAAGCATCACTAGGGCAGTATACCCTAAGCCCAATTACCCTGTGAGACAAATAAATCTCCTGGACATTATATCTGCAAGCTGAAATATATAGCGTGATGATAGCACATATCACAAGGTGTTAAAGTGTTAGCCTTCTCAGATGACACATCATGCTAACAGGGTCTTCTGAATATAAACTCTCAACTCAGCAACAGCCTCCAGGGGTGGTAGCTTTGGGTACTGTGTGTCAGTGGGAAGTTTGGGGGATGCAGAGCTCTTTGGGTAAACCTTCAGATTATATCACATAGGCAACTGCATATTCTGTCTGAACATAAAGCTGTTTCTGTATGTTCAGTTACAATAGAAACTGTACTGAAACAAGCCTTATTTTGGTAAGGCTGGGCTATTGTTAAATTTTATTAAAGTACATTTTGTAAAATATAATTTTTTTTTCAAAAGGAAATGCATATGTGTCTTTGGAAGTCTTTGGAATCTAGCAAATGTATCATGCATTCATTTGAGCCACTGGCTCATTTTCCCACTTTTCAGATTTGCAAAGAAATAATTTTATTGATGTTTTTTTTCCAGCAGGTGGAAATCATAACAGCATCATGCATGTAGGAAGCAGTTGCTAAGCAACCATTTTCAGTGTGTTAAAAAAAGTCCAAACAAACCTTTCTTTTAAATGTGTGCAGCATGTGAAAAATTAGATAACTTTCCACCAAACTTTAAATGAACTCATTCAACTTACAAAAATTACATCATCCTTTTCTGTTTCCTACTCTTGTCACTTTCACCAACAATGCCACAGTCTTCAAAGATGCAGTTTTATATCTGGGTCAAGCTAACAGTGGAACATAGCAAACACAGTTAGAATTCCTGTTCCACTCTCAATTATGGCTTTGCCAGTCTGACATCCATCAATATGAAGATTCTCGTAATTCATTTTTGATGTCCTTTGAGTTAAAATTATGGTAGCACTAGTCTTGGGTGCTCTGGAAAAGTGGATTCTTTGTGGGTACTGGACTGTAATTAAACTTCAGCACTAGCTCCCTCACTTCCCAAAATAAGTATAGGAGAATTATTTCAGGAATTTGGAAATACTACCCTTCTCAGCACCAAGTACAATGACATCATTGGGGTCATTTATATACATTTATCAGACCTACTGCTGTGTGAAGGATGGAGGATGGTTTTGTAGGGTTACAGGGGTATTTTATGCAGAGAGAGGGTTGAATGGCCCCATCTAACCAGTCTAGTTGTTCTCAAGACCCATCAAGACTCAGAATTCTTCCTGGAGGAAAGATGGAAGAATATTTTGGTATCTGAATTGTGTTCCCCTGGCATGGCTTCCTAGAGGTCATTGGGAGTGACCCCTGGCAGCTGGGGCAGATCCTGAGGGTAAGGGTCATGTGCCTAATACGTGTTGAAGTACTAAGGGTGACGGAAACGTACGCCTAACCATACCATATAAACTCCATAGGAAGCGACCTCAGTATTTGCTAGTCTGGCTGGTGGTCTTGCACATACAGGCTGCCTTTGATCAGACTGGGAAGTGGCAGAGTTTGTCTTTGACCCCTATTTATTTCCTCTGCTGTGTCCCCTTCTCAAGTGTCCTTACCTGACGTTGTAGTTACCTAAAATCCTAGCACAGTTATCTCTTGCCTTTGAAACATATGAATCCGCTGGATTCAGCGAGTGAGGAATTCTCGTATTTCTATCGCTCTTCATGAGTTTTCACATTCCGTGTCTCCTTTGCTTCCCGTACGAACCGTATCAACAAAGCAAGGCAGAATACTTTATATTTTCCAGTAAGGAAAACCAACTACTTGGAGCTGAAATTGGAACCCAGAACCTCCTACTTTCACTTTAGGGCTCTTGCCACAGTGTTGTAATTCACAGTTTCTCTGATTTGTGTCTCTTCTGGGCTCTGCTAAGTGCTTGATTAACGTACACATAAAAATAAATTGAGTTAATTTCCCATTGGGTCATCTTAGCTTAAAGTATTGTCCTCTGCAGGTAACATTTGAATCTCAATCCTGGAATATGCCACACTTTAAAAAAGCCAATAAGGGGCTTCCCTGGTGGCGCAGTGGTTGAGAATCCGCCTGCCGATGCAGGGGTCACGGGTTCGTGCCCTGGTCCGGGAAGATCCCACATGCCGCGGAGCAACTAAGCCCGTGAGCCATGGCCGCTGGGCCTGCGCGTCCGGAGCCTGTGCTCCGCAACGGGAGAGGCCACAGCAGTGAGAGGCCCGCATACAGCAAAAAAAAAAAAAAAAAAAAAAAAGCCAATAAGGTGAGATTTTCAGGTGTCATGAATTGTTTGTAAGTTGGAAGATGGTATTTCCAGCCAGAATTCCTTTTTTTTTATTAATTTATTTTTATTTTAATTTTTTTTTGGCTGCATTGGGTCTTCATTGCAGTGTGTGGGCTTCTCACTGTGGTGGCTTCTTTTGTTGCGGAGCATGGGCTCTAGGCATGTGGGCGTCAGTAGTTGTGGCGTGCTGGCTCAGTAGCTGTGGCTCGCAGGCTCTAGATCATAGGCTCAGTAGTTGTGCATGGGCTTAGTTTCTCCGTGGCATGTGGGATCTTCCCGGACCAGGGCTCAAACCCATGTCCCCTGCAATGGCAGGTGGATTCTTAACCACTGTGCCACCAGGGAAGTCCTCTAGGAAGAATTCTTGAATTAATTAATTCATAAGTCAATACTAATTGAGTTTCTACCATGTGATGGGCCCTGGTGTTACCATAGGAAACAAAACAGGCATAATCCCTGTTCTCATGGGTCTCACATCCCAGGCAGCTCATTTGTATTAAAAAAAATAGATGTATTTTGTTTATATCTAAAACTACTTCTGATGTGAAGGCCCAGGCAAGATTATTGGATCCTGGCCATGACAGAGGAAGAAGAGGAGAAAGACAAGGGCTAAAACGGTACTGCACAGAGTTCCAAACTATTTTTGGCTTGCTATTCTTTTCAGAGAAGTTTCCCATCACCTGCAAGGGCTGGAGTGGGCAGCAAGGGTAAGGAAGGTGAATGGATGCTGGTGGTAAAATCCTCGGCACAGGCAGAGGACCGGACTTTTAGGTTTTTCATTCTGGGAATGCGCATGGCCTCAGAAAGGCAGATGGATACAGAGCGTAGCTAGAGGGTGTCGATTCTATTGACAGGACTGGCTGTGTGACAAACCAGTCCTGCTTTGAGGCCCATGTGTAGATGTGATCTGCCCTTTTGGATCTCTGCTTTACCTATTACCTTTCAGTGTGTACTGTGAGCTTGAGTGGGGAGGCCCAGACAAAAGGAATAGAGTGAGAATGAAGTTGAGGAAGTTTCTTGAAGAAAGTCCGAAAATAGGAACCTGCGGAGAGCAAAGACTCCTATAGCACAGTCCTCCCATAGTATACATACTGGGCAAAATTACTAGTGAGCAATGGTTTTAAAACCTTTTCTCAGTTATACTTGTCATGTACATTTTTATATTAAAAACTCAGTGAAATAGAATTGTGGTTCCCGCTCTCCTAAAGCCACTGCTATGAAGTGAACTTAGAAATGTTTTCATTGGGCTTCCCTGGTGGCGCAGTGGTTGAGGGTCCGTCTGCCGATGCAGGGGACACGGGTTCATGCCCCAGTCCGGGAAGATCCCACATGCCGCAGAGCGGCTGGGAGAGGCCACAGCAGTGAGAGACCCGCGTATCAAAAAAAAAGAAATGGTTTAATTGCTCATAGCTGATTAGACACCAGTTTTACAAAATCTCTGTATTTTGAGCAGGTATGTAAATGACTGACTTTTTCACTGCCTTTGCATGTATTTGTTATTTCATCCGTGAGATTGGTAATAGAGCACTCTGCCTGTCTACTTCCCATTTCTTGCATGAAACAGTTTGTTTCTAACATTGAAGATGAGTACAGGTGTAGCTAGTAGTTTGATTTGTCTTCATGGAATACTCCAAAACACTTATTCCCACTGGTTACTACTTTTTAAACCAAATATTTTGAAGTCATTTGTTAAAAACAAGCAAACAAACCAAACCAAAAAACACCCCCAAAACTTAGTTTAACAGAGCCAATGATCCAAATAGCTGAAGTTACTCTTGCATGGGAATTGGTCTCATTGCCAGACCCAACAAACTCTCCCAGTGATCCTGATGATGGTGACGGTGATTATGGTATAATACTTGCCATTTATTTTAGCACATACTCCTGTCACATGTCTCAAGGACACTGTGGCACTGTACTGATTTCTCTTCATTATCTCATTGAGTTCTCATTTTGACTCTACAAGGGAGATACTTTTGGTATTCCTTATAGTTGAGGAAACCAAGGCTCAGATGGCTAAATAACTTGTCAAAGAGCATATAATTCAGAAATAAATGTTGCAGGTGAGCCTAAATGATGCCAAAGCCCGTGCTCTTAATCATACCACAGCTCTAGCCAGTTGCCAGAATAAACATAAGGAATAAAGAGGGGGTATTTGAGAGCTTTGGCATCTTGCCCCATCCCCCCTCAGGGTCCCTGACCCCAGCTTAGATCACTTGGGTCCAATTATACTCCCTGAACTTGAAGGTTATTTGAGGGTCAGATTCTGGGGGTGTGCAGAAGCAGTACTGAAAGAGGAAGAAAACAGCCCCAAAGAGTTTAGTCATCTTCAGATAGCTTTCCTGGGTGGTATAGGAGGACAAGGTGTGAAAACCCTGGCCTGTTTCCGAACATCCAGTGTCAGGCCATTATATCTCAGCAACTCTCCATTCCAGTTCAATAATTACAAGCAGATTGTTTCCCACCCATTTCTAGAACTGACCTCCTGGATATACTCTGGAGACTCAATCCTAGAAGGAAGGTTAGTTTCTCTCAGCAAGTGGTTAGTAACCTTTCTTAATGCCCAGATACCTTGGATCATCTACTATACACTGTGATCTTCCTCCTCAGGAAAAGATGCACAGCACACCTGCACACAACTCATTATTTACTATGTTAGCCATTCAGAGACCGCTTCCAGCCCATCCAAGCTTCCACTGAAGGGTCAAGGAGCCCAGGTTAGGAAGTCATAGTATGTTCAGTGTCCTAGATGAATTTTTTTCTGGTAGTTTTTTCAAGATTACATAGTAAGTTAGAAAAAAAAAGGAAGGAAGGAAAGAAGAAAAGAAGGGAGGGAGGAAGGAAGGAAGGGAAAAAAAGAAAGAAAGGAAGGAAGAAAGAAATAAAGCAAGCAAGCAAGAAAGAAAGAAAGGATGGAGGAAAGAAAGAAAGAAGGAAGGAAAGAAAGAAAAAGAAGGAAAGAAAGAAAGAGAAAGAAAAAGAAGCAATATGATCCCTCTTCTTTTGGTCACTTATGAAAATAACTTTTGAGGACTGTCTAATTGGGATAGTTCTAATGACTAGGAGGGACACAAACATTCAATTTTAGCCAGTTTGCTATTTTGAAATAAGACCACAGCCAATGAGCTCTTAATGAGAATTTCTTTCATACTTTTTAATGGATTAAACAAAAAATTGGTAAGTAGCAAGTAGGTCTTCAGAAAATGAAAAGCCACGTATCTCTCCTGACTCTCAGCCTAATGCTCTTCCCCTCTCGCAGATCCTCACTCTTCTCTTTCCTGTTTTAGCTTTACTGTGATGGTCTGAGTCAGAGATTGCCCCAGTTAGGGTGAGATGCCGTAGCCGTCCTGGGAAGTGAGGCCAGGTTGTGAACCTCAGCTCCTCAGACGTCCTATGCCTGGTGGCAGCCTGTCCCAAAAGCCTCAGCTGTGGATTCCTCATCCGTGTTCTCTCAAAGCCCAAGTTAAAAAAAAAAAAAAAAAAAAGCAGTGAAAGTGAAGTCATCGTCATTTTAGTATCATCTAATATTAGCTTTCCATTCCCAGTTAATTAAGGTGCAGTGTTTTCCTTAGTCACTCTGCTAGGCATGATTGTATTTAAATAACTTTTCTGGTCTCTCCTTATGCTTGTGGAAAGTTTTGCTTCCTCCTTCTTTATAAATTAGTCATTAGTGATCAGCCAATTCTTTAAAAACTTTTTCTGTAGATCAAAACATCCAAACTTTATCTCTGTTTAAAGTCATTATTCTTGGAAATCAGTAGATGAACAAGTATGGCTCATGATTAGTCTCACTAGTAATTCAAGAAATATGATGAAACCAGCAGTGAGGTACCATTCAGCACTCCCCCCACCCACCATGAAATTAACCAACATCTCTATCTCTCTATCTAAATCTACAATATATCCATCTGTCCATATCTATGTTATCTTTGTACTTTTCAGTTTGTTTACATACATGTATGTGTTTGTATATATCTATTTCTAAGAGTAAGTGATTGATTTAATATATCATATTAAATATATCATATATTAAATATATGATAAATATATCACATTTAATATATCAATTAAATCCATCCCATAATGGAATAGTTATTTAAAATGATAGCTGTGAAAGCTGGCATCATGGAAAAGTATGTGATTTAAATCTAAATTACACGTGTAAATGCTATGATTCCAACTATAAATATATATAATATATATTAAAGACTGGATTTATATACACACATATATATATATATAACGGCTGTATAAATAATATATATGTGTGTATATATGTATATGTGTGTGTGTGTGTATATCTCCAGTCTATTATATATATATATATGGCTATATAGGCATTTGTGCACCAGAGACACTGGACACTGTCCTTATCCAAACAGACTGTTAGACAAGTGGTTCTCAAACTTTAATGTCTGTCACCTTCATCTAGGGGGCTTGTTAAATACAGATTCCTGGACCCCATCCCAAGGATTCTGGGGTGGAGCCTGAAGATTGTTTGTCTAAGAAGCTTCCAGGTGATGCTGATGCACATTTGAGAATCACAGAGTCAATCAGCATTGCTTGAGGCTAGTAATTTTGGGCCCTGGCTGCACATCACTTGAGGGGACCTTTTAAAAAATACAGATACCTTTGTTCCAGTCCAGACAAATCAGAACTTCTGGGACTGTGTCCCAGGGCTCAGCGGGTTTTAGAAACTCCATAAGGGATTCCTACATGCAACTAAAGTTGAGGGTCATTGCTTTTAGTCCAGTGGTTCTCAGTCTTGGGGATGTATTAGAATCGCCCGGAGGGCTTGTTACCACAGATTGTCAGCCCCACCCCCAGAGTTTCTGATTCAGTAGGTCTGTGGCTGGTCAGAGAACTTGCATTTCTAATGAGTTCCCAGGTTATGCTGATGCTGTTGGCCCAGAGACCATCCATTGAGAAACCCTGCTTTCAAGATTAGATTCTAATCTGTGCTGGCAGACTGAACGGTAACACTTCACTACAAATTGCAACATTTTTGGAAAATATGGTAGCAGTATATATTAAGAATCATAAACACCTTTATGCCTGTTGATCTGGTAATTCCACTTTGAGGAATCTATCCTAAGAAAATAGACTAGATATGGAAAACAGCTATAAGCTTGATGTTCACAGAACTGATTTTAAAAATTGTCAAATATTATTCAACTAAAAATGTCCAAGAGTAGGTGATTGGTTTAATAAATCATGGCACATCCCCATAATGCAAATGTCATTAAAAATGATAGCTGTGAAAGTTGGCAACATGGAAAAGTGTTATGATTTAAATCCTCATAAAAAATGTATAAATGCTATGATTACAACCATGAAAAAGTACACATAGGAAGAAAATATAAATAAATAAATAAACAATAAATGTGTCAGGATGATGGGATTTTTTTCTTTCTTTTGTTTCCAAATTTTCTATGACTTTATCAGTTTTATAACTGTAATTATAACTACACTATATATTTTAAATATATATGTGTATATATATGTGTGTATATATATATATATATATATATATATATATATATATATATATATTACTCGTTACCACTTCTCTTCATGACAATGGGGTTTTATCTCGGTTTGAAGTAAAATTTCTAAGAATTCCACATTTGCCTGCAGATCCTGATTGTCACTTTTCCCGAGTGACAGCACTTGCTCTCTCTCATATAGCTCCTGTTCAGATATTTTCTGAGTGATGTTAATTACCTCAGAGGTGACATAGAAAGAGCTTAAAGGTTCCTATTAGGTAGAGAGCAGCCAAAGAAAGAGGCAGGGGGCATGCTGATGTTTCCATTTCATGATGAATGATAAAGCATTCAAATGAAACTCATCTCTATTCACTATGCCTGCAATATATAAAGGATCTGTAAGAAACTCCAATTATACTCTTTGGTTCTGTGCTGGTTCATCAGAGATGTTGAGAGCTATTTTCCTAAGTTACCATGTAAGACGATATATAACAGATCAAATCCCATGACTGAGAATATTATTTCAGGAGATTGCTCACTATAATTAAAATAGATCTAAGACTTAGATGGCCAGGGGCAATGTTGCTTTGCAGACTTTATTAAAACGAGATTACCTACCATAAACACCCATGCCATCCTTATGATCAGACTGTGGACAGCCCTTACGATGGCACACAGAACTGAAATAGGAAAAAAAGTATATTCTGCATTTGGTCTTTAAGTGTTCCTTCATGCTAACTTTAAAAAAAAATTGTACTAGCCATTTTTTATAGTTTCTTTTGTAAGCTGTTGACATTCACACAGTGTTCAGGAATGAGATGTCCTTGGAACCCAAGACGATTTTTATATCCTTAACCAAAGTGTTTTCTGTATTTTTAGAGGGTGTATTTTCTATTATTATTATTGTTGTTTATAATAGAAACATATTTAGATTTTTAAACAAATTTTACCAATTTTTTGTTCACTTTCATTCTGTTTATTCCAATCTTAGCTTCCAGGATAATTTCTCTTCCTGCTGAAGTACATCTCTTCTTTCAGAAATCTGTAGGTAATAATTCTCTCCTGTGAGCCCCCAAATATCATTATTTCCACCCTCTCTAATTAATTAGGGTAAAGAATTCTAGATTTTGCCACAAAACATTTGAGAAATTCTCTGTCATCTTTTGTACCTCCCTTTGCTGATGAGTTTGCTGCCAAGTGATTGTCATTCCTTCTGGGTAATCTTTCTTTTCCTTCCATACCTTTTTTTCCCTTGCTATTCTGCAATTTTACTACAGTATACATGGATGTGAATTTAATTTTATTTATTCTACTTGTGTATCATGTTTTCTTTTCAATCTAATGACTCATGTCTTTCTCCAATTCTGGAAACTGCTTAGCAATTATCTTCTTCTGAAAGTTCTATTAGACATATCTTGAAACTTTTCAATAAATCCTCCATATATCTTAATTTTTTCATAATTTTCATCTCTTTATATTTCTTTTCTGTATTATCTAAAATTTCCTCAACTTCCTTAACTTCTAATTCATTCATTATTTCATTGCATTTCCTTTTCAATTTACTCATCTACTGAGTTTTTAAAATTTCATTGACCTTATTTTTCATTTATAAGATTTCTAATTTCTCCTTTAAAAAAAATCTTCCAGTTCTAGTTTTATATTCTTTTATTTTTATTTCATAAGCTCCAGGTCTTGTTTTATGGTTGCTATCTTTAATCTCTTTAAAGATTTTTAACAACAAAGTGATTTTCTGATTGTTCAAATATTTATCTTTCTTGAGTGGAAAGTCACATTTGGTTATAGTTTTTACTGATGCTTTGTGGTTAAAGATAGCTTTAAAAATTATTCTTAAAAAAATAAATATTTCCAATATACACATAAGCACAGAGATTAGAACAAACACCTATTATTTCCACCCCAGAAAAAATAATAAAACTTTATTATAAATATTTCAGATCATTTTTAGAGTAATAATTATTATAGATGATTAAAATGTATGTTTAATATATGATTAAAGTACATGGTTTATTTATCCTGTTTCTCCTGCCTTATAAAGGCTGACCTCTACCCTAAAGTTGTGGGTTATACTACTTATCCATACTTAATCTATATTTTTGCACATAAATTACACAATAATGTATCCATGATAATATTTAATATTGTTTGATATTTCTCAAAAATTACAGAAATAGTATGTTGTGCTATTTTGCAGTGTCCCTTTTAAAAATCTTAGCCATTTTTTTTAAAAAAAAACTATGTTGATGCATAAAGAGCACACATTTTTGTACATATCTCACAATGTACATGTTTGGAAATCTCTCAAAAGAAGATTCTCAAAGTAGAATAGCTGTATCCTGAGCTGGGTTCATCACCAACTTTCCTAGATAGTGCTGAGTTGCTACCAAATTTTGCACAAATTCATATGCCTCTCCACCAGCAGTGTATGAAAATTTCCATTTATTCACATTGCCACTGCTAATTTTATTGTTGATTTTACTTTTTTTTTTTTTTTTTTTTTTTTGTGGTACGTGGGCCTCTTACTGTTGTGGCCTCTCCCGTTGCGGAGCACAGGCTCCAGACGCGCAGGCTCAGCGGCCATGGCTCACGGGCCTAGCCGCTCCATGGCATGTGGGATCTTCCCAGACCAGGGCATAAACCCGTGTCCCCTGCATCAGCAGGTGGACTCTCAACCACTGCACCACGAGGGAAGCCCTGATTTCACTTTTTAAATCAACTTTATTGAGGTATAGTTTGTATACAATAAAATTTGCTAATTTTAATGTACAGTTCAATGAGTTTTAACAAATGTATACAGTCCACTGCAATTAATATAGAAAACATTTCTCTCATCCCAGAAGTTCCTTCTTGCCTCTTTTTGATAAATCCATTTTCCCACCCCTGGCTCCTAACCACCACTGGTGTGCTTTCAATCATTAATTTTTCTTTTTCAAGAATTTTGCTTAGCATAATGTGTTTGAGATTTATCTAATTTGTTGCATGTTATCAGTGCATAATTCAAGTTCATGTGCCTGCACAGTGAGGCCAAACAAACCGTCAGAGCAGAGAAGGGTTTATTGTAAGGGCCAAGCAAGGAGAACAGGTGGTTTGTGCTCAAAAGACCCGAACTCCCCCATGGTTTTCAGGGAAGAGTTTTTAAAGGCAAAATTTGGGACGAAGGCTGCAGGGTGTGTGACTTTCTTCTGATCAGTTGATGGTGAGGTAGCAGGGCAGTGCTCCAGGAATCTTGTGCCCAGCCTGAAGTTACCATCTTCCTCTTGCATGGGAGCCTTAGTTCCTGTAGAAGAACTCAAAGAAATATTGTTATGTATATCCCTTGAGGAGGAACTAGGACTCTACTTTATCAATGCACTATTATTTCCTGACTGCTCCTTCTTTGTTTCTGCATTCCCTCACTTCCCTAATTAGTAACTACTTGAATCTGCCCTTTGGAACTCAGGGAAGGTCTAGGAGGCTGAAGCCTTTTTCCTACAGACAAAAAATAAGAGCACAAGAAGGGCTTTTGTACCCAGGAGAGCCCCACAGGGTCCTGCTAAGTTTCATCAGCAGTGTGTTTCCTTTTATTGCTGAGTAATATTCCTTATGGATATTCTACATATTGATGGCACATTGTTGGAAATTTGGGTTGTTTCCAGATTGGGGCTATTATAAATAGAGCTACTGTTCACCTACAAGTCTTTGTGTGGACTCTGTTAATACCTAGGACTAGAATTTCTGAGTTGTATGGTAAGTACATGTTTAACTGTATAAGAAACTGCCAAACTGTTTTTCCAAAGTGGCTGTACCATTTTACATTCCAACATCAACATATGAGTTCCAGTTGCTCTACATCTTCATCAACAACTGAAGTCATCAGTTTTCTTAATTTTAGTCTTTTAAGTGGAGTTGTGTATTTCTTTAATGACTAATGATGTTGAGCATCTTTTCACGTACTGGTTTGCACTTTTTGTAAGGTCTTTGGTAAAGTTTCTATTCAGATTTTTTGCCCATTTTTAATCAAATTACCTGACTTCTTAATATTTAATTGTAGGAATTCTTTATATATTCTTAATAACAGTTTTAGATATGTATTTTGCAAATATTTTCTCCCAGTTTTTAAATTGCCTTTTATTTCTTTGTGTATCTTTTAAAGAGCTGAAGTTATCTTTAATTTTTCTATTTAAAATTTTTAATTATTTTTATTTTTACTGTTTAGATTTTTGTTGTCTATTTTTAAAAAATACTTTTCCTTTAACAATTGATATGTCCACTTTAGGATATTGATATAGAATGAATGAGTTTAAAAATATCTAACATTTAATTAGTAAATATCTAACTTACTATACTTAATATTGGTGTATATATATTTTTTATTTAAAAGTAATACTAGATTTTGAAATGCCCCATAGATTTTTTTAGATGTAACTCAAATTTAACTCTCTTTAGCAATAGTCCTACATTCTAGAGTAGTGTTGCCTAAAAGAAATAATGCAAACTGTATATGTAATTACATATGCAATTTAAAATTTCCTAATAACTATATTAAAAAAGTAAAATAGGCAAAATTAATTTTAGTAATATATTTTATTTAACCCAAATATGTCCAAAAATGCTATCATTTCAACATACAATCAATACAAGATTAATGAGGGACTTCCCTGGTGGCTCAGTGGTTAGGAATCTGCCTGCCAATGCAGGGGACATGAGTTCAAGCCCTGGTCCAGGAAGATCCCATATGCTGTGGAGCAACTAAGCCTGTGCACCACAACTACTGAGCCTGCACTCTAGAGCCTGCGAGCCACAACTACTGAAGCCCATGTGCCTAGAGCCCGTGCTCCACGACAAGAGAAGCCACCGCAATGAGAAGCCTGCGCACCACAACCAAGAGTAGCTGCAGCTCACCACAACTAGAGAAAGCCCGCGCGCAGCAATGAAGACCCAATGCAGCCAAAAATAGATAAATAAATAAATTTCTAAATATATATATATAAGATTAATTAGATAGTTTACATTTTTTCTTTCATACACTGTTTTAGCTTACAATTTTTTTTTTTTTTTTTTTTTTGTGGTACGTGGGCCTCTCACTGTTGTGGCCTCTCCCATTGCAGAGCACAGGCTCCAGACGTGGAGGCTCAGTGGTCATGGCTCACGGGCCCAGCCACTCCGCGGCATGTGGGATCTTCCCGGACCAGGGCACGAACCCGTGTCCCCTGCATCGGCAGGCGGACTCTCAACCACTGTGCCACCAGGGAAGCCCCTTTAGCTAACAATTTTAAAATATGGCAGTAGACACATTTGAAGTGCTCTGTAGCCACATGTGGCTAGGGGTGTACCATGTTGGCCAATGCAGTTCTAGAGGAAAGGCAAAATTTATTTCAACTGAATAATCTCCTGTGATGTACACAGCATTGTACAAAGTGTTGATGATAAAATATATAAGATTCAAGCTTGTAGCCAGGAGAATATCAGAAAGCAGTTTCAGCTTTGAAAATTTCCTGGAAACACCATTGGGTATTTCATTAAAGCTCTGTTTGTTTGTTACATCCTGGAAGATGGATGTAGGTCTTGAAAATTGTGTTAGTAACAGAAACACTTATACTGTTAAACAAAAAACAGTGGGGAAGCTTTTGGTTAGAAACTGTACACCCAAGTTTCTTCCTTCAGGCTGAGGAATTAATAGTTTAGCAAAGTAACTGTTCAATAACCCATATCAATGGGGCTCCTTCTGAATGGTCTTCATTGGTTTAATTATCACAAAATTCCTACACTCTGGAGGAATCTGGGTGTATCCTCTTCTTTCCTCCGCCTGTTCAGTAATTCACATATGGCAATTTACTGCATCACCACATGCTATTAGAATGCCTGATGAAAAACAACCACTGACAATACCAAGTGGTGGCAAGGATGTGGAGCAACTGGGACTCTCCTACACTGCTGGTGGAAATGGAAACAGGCACAGTCACTCTGGAAAACAGTGTGGAAGCTTCTTACAAAGTTAAACACATATTTACTACATGACTCAGCAATCCCACTCCTAGGTATTTACCAAAATGAACAAAAACTCAAGTTCACACAAAGCAGGGATTGTCAGGAACTAGAGGTGGGGTGGGGGCAATGACTATGAAGAAGCACAAGAGAATTTTTTGAGGTAGTTGCACAATTGTAAGCATTTGCCAAACTCATAGGGCCATACACACAGAAACAGAAGGACTTTTACTATCAATGTTACTAAGAAAAATGTGTATTGTGTAATTATTAAATACTAGGACCAAAAGAGGTGCAAAGGAAAGAGAATATAAAGATGATACAATACCAGTTCATACAAGTAATGAAGTTTGACCTGGAAACCAATATTGCTTCCATTTAATTCAACGTGGTAAGTGCATATTGACTGGTTAGCCTGTGTTGGGAGCTGTGCTTTGTTTGGGGATAGATGGTGAGTAAGACACAGCGGCTGACTGCAAGAAGCAGTGTTTTATGTGAGATATAAGCAGGAATATAACACTTTTATAATTTGCTCTCCTCCAAAGTGAAACAAATTCAGTTCTAATCATGTTCGGTGCTTTAAAGCAAATTCAAGGAAGCTGTTCACAAGAAACACCAAGCAGCAGCAGCAGCTTTTGAAGCATTTTTTCATTTCTATCTCCTCGTATTGGGGATGTCAGTACCCTGAGAGTAAATTCTTGGCGAGGTGGGTGACATGAAGTAAATGAGCATCCTCCTGTTAATTAGTGGGAACAGTCAGAAAAGGACCCATCACGGGCTAGGGCATGCTAAGGTATATCACACATCTCTGGAACTGATGGCTCCATCCAAGCCTCAACTTGACTGACAACCACTTAATCTTGGGTGAATGACTTGTTACCTAGTAATGAAACCACTCACTCTGATGACTGAAGTCACTGCAATCCTGCAGTCAGCCAGAAGAGTCATTCCTCATGGGAACGCAGCAGGAGTCCTGGCACAAGTGAATATTCAGAGAGTGAGAAAAGCATTATTACTCCAGAGTGCAACACCCTCTATGTGGCTGAAGGTTATAACCATGTGTGCTTTATACCCATTCCGTTTTTCTTGATCTGCCCCTCATGTTACACCCCTGTGTTGTGGGCTGTCTCACCTTTTCACTGTATTCTGCCCAGATGGAAGGGAGCAGGCCTATAAAACATTCAGATAGAGAATAGCCCCTACATTTGCATAGCACTTAATAGCTATTGAGCTCTTTAATTCTCCAAACAGCTCCGTGCAGTAGTAAAGGACATTATTATTATTTCAGTTGTAGAAGGAAACAAGAGTCTAACTTGT
The DNA here is from genome assembly GCF_026419965.1 of Kogia breviceps. Taxonomy (NCBI): domain Eukaryota; kingdom Metazoa; phylum Chordata; class Mammalia; order Artiodactyla; family Physeteridae; genus Kogia; species Kogia breviceps. Next base: position 44,639,701 of record NC_081314.1, read on the forward strand.
AAGTTATGCAAGTCACCCAACAAGAAAGGTATGGAATCAATTCTCAAGTTTGAGTTTTCTGATCCCTAGCCCAGCATACTTTTCCCTCTCTCATGACACCTCATCACTAATTGTGCTGGATTTTGGGTTAAGAGGCAGTAACATTATTTTGTTTTAAGTAGTATTCTGGAGGACAGGTGACAGATCCCACAGTGCCCACAACTGTCTCTAGCACAATGTCCATGAATACAAGTTATGAAAAACTGGTGTTAAATGAAGGAATTGTGTTACTTTCCTTCTTTGATCCAAATATTCTGTAACAATCGCCTTTGTGTCACTTGATTTAAGTTCAAATGGAAGGCAGGTAGCTGCCTGGTCTTCTGCATCTAAGAGGTTGTTCTGCAGCATTGGTTCTGAACTGTTTTTACATGGTCAGATGTTCCCACAGAGGCCTCTGCTTCCAGCTGTAGTGATCCTGGAAGTTTTACATCCACCGTGATTCTTCCTGCTTTCAAAGACTTTTCAAGGAATCTAACAAACTGGTAACTGGTTGGTGGGCTTGTAGCAATCCTGATCTTAGCAATGTAAGTGAGACTTACCGTGATGCAGTTATTTAAGGGGAAACGGAAAAACCCTCATATAGATTCTCACTGGAATCCATGCCTGTTCTTAAAATTATCATATTTTTTCTTCTTGGATTGAAATATCTACTATAGGTGTGTGGGAGGTGGATGGGGAGTTGTGAGATATTTGACCAGTATCAGCTACTAATGAGTTAGTATAATTAAGCAAGTATTTATTGTATACTTCTATGAAGAGAGACTGTGATAATAGCTATAAACTAGCTACCACTTATTAAGTATTTAATAAAGATCAACTTTAATCTTTTCTTTACTTCTACAACAACCTTATGAGAAAATTTTGAATGAGGGACTGAGGCTTAGAGGTTAAGTAACATGTTCAACTAAAAAGTGGAAGAGCCGGGATTCCGATCTAGATCTACCTTAGCCATGACTTTGTGAGCAAGACAGAGCTTTTTTACTCAAGTAAAAATGTACGAGGGAGCCTGAGAAACACTTAAGAAAGCAGAGAAATAGCAACTCCTGGCAGATGTGATGGGAGCTGTAAGAGGAGGATGAGCAAATGTGTTTTGAGATGTAAGAAGAAGCAAAACTCTACCTGGCTGAAGGGACTAAAGGCAGAAGAGGCTTCCTGGAGGATGTGGCACCTGAGGTGGGTTTGGAAGGAAAGGTAGGACTATTGTGGCAGACAAAATGTTTATCTGTAGTCTATAAGTATGCTTAAATAGAAACATTGATTCTGTATTATCAGCAGAGAACCACACATGCAAATTCTGGCTCTTGGAGTTTTATTTGAAATCCATTCTTGACCCATGGGTCAAAACTCAGAGCTATTCCTGTCTCCTAGAGTCAGTCTCTCTCTCTCCCTCTTTCTCTTTCTCACTCTCTCAGACACAGACACACACACAATCCTAGTGATTGTGTGAACACATACACACATAGTATAATTAGTGTGATTTAAAAAATTATCTTCCTCAGATCGTCCTTGTTCTTATGAGAAGAACTTAAAAGCAAAGTGGCATGATGTCTGCCACTTAAAAGTAATTCAGCAAAAAAGTTCAATATATATATGTATATGTGATATTATACATTATATAGACCACTATTAAAGACAAGTAGAGTAGATGAATGAATGGTTAGGTAGACAGATAGATGGATAAATGGATGGATGGAGAGAGGGAAGGAGAGAGAGACAGAAGAAAACTGTGGAACATGTTAACAATTAGTAAATATAGGTTCCAAATGAAGAGTATGTGGGTATACATTATCCGATCCTTTAACTTTTCTTTGTTTAAAAATTTTGGTAAAAAGTTAGGAGAAAACATGTAAGATAAAAAAATGGCAAAAGGAGTAAATAAAAACCACTCATAAACCCACCCACCAGATATAGCCACATTAGCACATTATAACATTTGGATGCATTTCTTCCAGTCTTTTTTCTAGTTATGGTTTTCATTTACATGATTTTTTCATCTAGTTGTATGTACAGCTTTGTAACCTGCTGCTTTTTGCTTAGCACTGTGGCCCAAGAATTTTCTCACACCAGTGAAATCCCCTGATGAAAAAATAGTTATCCTGGATCAAGACCAACATATCTATCAATACTGTCCTCACCTCTTCCCTTCATAGATAAGCTTCTTCAAGAGTGGTCTCTCATTCTTCAACCACTGTTTACTTTTCCACCCACTTAAATCCAGCATCTCCATGGAACCTTCTTGGGCAACAGAAACCACCACTAAGTCCAGTGGACACGTTTCAGTCCTCATCTTACTGTCTTCTCACCTTTCCTTCTTGAGATTTCCTGTCTCCTTGGCTTTCATGACACCACTCTACCGTGCTGCCTTTCCTGCCTTAGTTGGATCCCTCTCAGCAATTTCACATGCCTCTCCGCCTCCCTCTTCCTTAAACACTGGTGTTTCTCAGTGCCCTGTCCTTGGTCTATGGTTCTCTTTCCTCTGACATTCTCCCTGGGCAGGAGGTCTTACTGACTCACATGTTTTTTGTTTGTTTTTTAACATCTTTATTGGAGTATAATTTCTTTACAATGGTGTGTTAGTTTCTGCTTTACAACAAAGTGAATCAGCTATACATATACATATATCCCCATATCTCCTCCCTCTTGCGTCTCCCTCCCTCCCACCCTCCCTATCCCACCCCTCTAGGTGGTCACAAAGCACCGAGCTGATCTCCCTTTGCTATGTGGCTGCTTCCCACTAGCTATCTATTTTACATTTGGTAGTGTATATATGTCCATGCCACTCTCTCAATTCATCCCAGCTTACCCTTGCCCCTCCCTGTGTCCTCAAGTCAATTGTCTACATCTGCATCTTTATTCCTGTCCTGCCCCTAGGTTCTTCACAACTTTTTTTTTGGTTTCCCTGTATATGTGTTAGCATACGGTATTTGTTTTTCTCTTTCTGACTTACTTCACTCTGTATGACAGACTCTAGGTCCATCCATCTCACTACAAATAACTCAATTTCGTTTCTTTTTATGGCTCAGTAATATTCCATTGTATATATGTACCATATCTTCTTTATCCATTCATCTGTCGATGGACACTTAGGTTGCTTCCATGTCCTGGCTATTGTAAATAGAGCTGCAATGAATATTGTGGTACATAACTCTTTTTGAATTATGTTTTTTTCAGGGTATATGCCCAATAGTGCGATTGCTGAGTCTTATGGTAGTTGTATTTTCAGTTTTTTAAGGGACCTCCATACTGTTCTCCATAGTGGCTCTATCAATTTACATTCCCACCAACAGTGCAAGAGGGTTCCATTTTCTCCACACCCTCTCCAGCATTTATTGTTTCTAGATATTTTGATGATGGCCATTCTGACTGGTGTGAGGTGATACCTCATTGTAGTTTTGATTTGCATTTCTCTAATGATTAGTAATTTTGAGCATCCTTTCATGTGTTTGTTGGCAATCTGTATATCTTCTTTCCTGAAATATGTATTTAGGTCTTCTACTCATTTTTGGATTCGGTTGTTTGTTTATTTGATATTGAGCTTCATGAGTTGCTTCTAAATTTTGGAGATTAATCCTTGTCAGTTGCTTCATTTACAAATATTTTCTCCCATTCTGAGGATTATCTTTTGGTCTTGTTTATGGTATCCTTTGCTGTGCAAAAGCTTTTAAGTTTCATTAGATCCCATTTGTTTATTTTTGTTTGTATTTCCATTTCTCTAGGAGGTGAGTCAAAAAGGATCTTGCTGTGATTTATGTCATAGAGTGTTCTGCCTATGTTTTCCTTGAACAGTTTGATAGTGTCTGGCCTTACGTTTAGGTCTTTAATGCATTTTGAGTTTATTTTTGTGTATGGTGTTAGGGAGTGTTCTAATTTCATTCTTTTACATGTACCTGTCCAGTTTTTCCAGCACAACTTATTGAAGAGGCTGTCTTTTCTCCATTGTATATTCTTGCCTCTTTTGTCAAAGATAAGGTGACCATATGTGTGTGGGTTTATCTCTGGGCTTTCTATCCTGTTCCATTGATCTATATTTCTGTTTTTGTGGCAGTACCATACTGTCTTGATTACTGTAGCTTTGTAGTATAGTCTGAAGTCAGGGAGCGTGATTCCTCCAGCTCCGTTTTTCTTTCTCAAGGTTGTTTTGGCTATTCGGGGTCTTTTGTGTTTCCATACAAATTATGAATTTTTTTTTTTTTTTTTGGTATGCAGGCCTCTCACTGCTGGGGCCTCTCCCATTGCAGAGCACAAGCTCCGGACATGCAGGCCCAGCAGCCATGGCTCACGGGCCCAGCTGCTCCGTGGCATGCGGGATCCTCCGGGACCGGGGCACGAACTTGAGTCCCCTGCATCGGCAGGTGGACCCCCAACCACTGTGCCACCAGGGAAGCCCTAGATTGTGAAATTTTTTGTTCTAGTTCTGTGAAAAATGCCTTTGGTAGTTTGATAGGGATTGCATTGAATGTGTAGATTTCTTTGGGTAGTATAGTCATTTTCACAATGTTGATTCTTCCAATCCAAGAACCTGGCATATATCTCCATCTGTTGGTATCATCTTTAATTTCTTTCATCAGTGTCTTATAGTTTTCTGCATACAGGTCTTATGTCTCCTTAGGCAGGTTTATTTCTAGATATTTTGTTCTTTCCGTTACAGTGGTAAATGGAAGTGTTTCCTTAATTTCTCTTTCAGATTTTTCATCATTAGTGTATAGGAATGCAAGAAATTACTGTGCATTAATTTTGTATCCTGCAACTTTACCAAATTCATTGATTAGCTCTAGTAGTTTTCTGGTAGCATCCTTAGGATTCTCTATGTATAGTATCAAGTCATCTGCAAACAGTGACAGCTTTACTTCTTCTTTCTGATTTGGATTCCTTTTATTTCTTTTTCTTCTCTGATTGCTGTGGCTAAAACTTCCAAAACTATGTTGAATAATAGTGGTGAGAGTGCACAACTTTGTCTTGTTACTGATTTTAGAGGAAATGGTTTCAGTTTTTCACCATTGAGAATGATGTTGGCTGTCGGTTTGTCATATATGGCCTTTATTATGTTGAGGAAAGTTCCCTCTACGACTACTTTCTGCAGAGTTTTTATCATAAACAGGTGTTGAATTTTGTCGAATTTTACTGCATCTATTGAGACGATCACATGGTTTTTGTCCTTCGTTTTTTTAATGTGGTTTATCACATTGATTGATTTGCATATATTGAAAATCCTTGCATTCCTGTAATAAACCCCACTTGATCATTGTCTATGATCCTTTTAATGTGCTGTTGGATTCTCTTTGCTAGTATTTTGTTGAGGATTATTGCATCTATGTTCATCAGTGATATTGGCCTGTAGTTTTCTTTCTTTGTGACATCTTTGTCTGGTTTTGGTATCAGGGTGATGGTGGCCTCGTAAAATGAGTTTGGGAGTGTTCCTCTCTCTGCTATATTTTGGAAGAGTTTGAGAAGGACAGGTGTTAGCTCTTCTCTAAATGTTTGATAGAATTCACCCGTGAAGCCATCTGGTCCTGGGCTTTTGTTTGTTGGCAGATTTTTAATCACAGTCTCAATTTCAGTGCTTGTAATTGGTCTGTTTATATTTTCTACTTCTTCCTGGTTCTGTCTCGGATGGTTGTGCTTTTCTAAGAATTTGTCCATTTCTTCCAGGTTGCCCATTTTACTGGCATAGAGTGACTTGTAGCAATCTCTCATGATCCTTTGTATTTCTGCAGTGTCACTTGTTACTTCTTCTTTTTCATTTCTAATTATATTGATTTGAGTCTTCTCCCTTTTTTTCTTGATGAGTGTGGCTAATGGTTTATCCATTTTGTTTATCTTTTCAAAGAACCAGCTTTTATTTTTATTAATCTTTGCTATTGTTTCCTTCATTTCTTTTTCATTTATTTCTGATCTGATCTTCATGATTTCTTTCCTTCTGCTAACTTTGGGTTTTTTAAATTCTTCTTCCTCTAATTGCTTTAGGTGTAAGGTTAGTTTGTTTATTTGAGATGTTTCTTGTTTCTTAAGGTAGCATTGTATTGCCATAAATTTCCCTCTTAGAACTGCTTTTGCTGCATCCCATAGGTTTTGGGTTGTCGTGACTTAATTGTCATTTGTTTCTAGGTATTTTTTGATTTCCTCTTTGATTTCTACAGTGATCTCTTGGTTATTAAGTAGTGTATTGTTTAGCCTCCATGTGTTTGTATTTCTTACAGATTTTTTTCATGTAATTGATATCTAGTCTGATAGCATTATGGTCAGAAAAGATACTTGATATGATTTCAATTTTCTTAAATTTACCAAGGCTTGACTTGTGACCGAAGATATGACCTGTATAGGAGAATGTTCCATGAGCAGTTGAGAAGAAAGTGTATTCTGTTGTTTTTGGATGGAATGTCCTATAAATATCAATTAAGTCCATCTTGTTTTAATGTATCATTTAAAACTTGTGTTTCCTTATATATTTTCATTTTTGATGATCTGTCCATTAGTGAAAGTGGAGTGTTAAAATCCCCTACTATGATTGTGTTACTGTTGTTTTCCCCTTTTATGGCTGTTAACATTTGCCTTAGGTATTGAGGTGCTCCTGTGTTGGGTGCATAAATATTTACAATTGTTACATCTTCTTCTTGGATTGATCCCTTGATCATTATGTAGTGTCCTTCTTTGTCTCTTGTAATAGTCTTTATAGTCTATTTTGACTGATATGAGAATTGCTACTCCATCTTTCTTTTGATTTCCATTTGCATGGAATATGTTTTTCTATCCCCTGACTTTCAGTCTGTATGTGTACCTAGGTCTGAAGTGGGTCTCTTGTAGACAGCATATATACAGGTCTTGTTTTTGTATACATTCAGCCAGTCTTTGTCTTTTGGTTGGAGCATTTAATCCATTTACATTTAAGGTAGTTATCGATATTTATGTTCCTATTACCATTTTCTTAATTTTTTCTGTTTTTTTTTATAGGTCTTTTCCTTCTCTTGTGTTACCTGCCTAGAAAACTTCCTTTAGCATCTGTTGTAAAGATGGTTTGGTGGTGCTGAATTTCCTTAGCTTTTGCTTATCTGTAAAGTTTTTAATTTCTCTGTCAAATCTGAATGAGATCCTTGCTGGGTAGAGTAATCTTGGTTGTAGGTTTTTCCCTTTTATCAGTTTAAATATGTCCTGCCACTCCCTTCTGACTTGCAGAGTTTCTGCTGAAGGATCAGCTGTTAACCTTATGGGGATTCCCTTGTATGTTCTTTGTTCTTTTTCCCTTGCTGCTTTTAATATTTTTTCTTTGTATTTAATTTTTGAAAGTTTGATTAATATGTGTCCTGGCATGCTTCTCCTTGGATTTATCCTGTATGGGACTCTCCGTTCTTCTTGTACTTGATTAACTATTTCCTTTCCCATATTAGGGAAGTTTTCAACTATATTCTCCTCAAATATTTTTTCAGTCCCTTTCTTTTTCTCTTCTTCTTCTGGGACCCCTATAATTCGAATGTTGGTGAATTTAATGTTGTCCCAGAGGTCTCTGAGACTGTCCTCAATTCTTTTCATTCTTTTTTCTTTTTTCTGCTTTGTGGCAGTTATTTCCACTATTTTATCTTCCACGTCACTTATCCACTCTTCCTCCTCTGTTAGTCTGCTACTGATTCCTTCTAGAGAATTTTTAATTTCATGTATTGTGTTGTTCATCATTGTTTGTTTGCTCGTTAGTTCTTCTTGGCCCTTGTTAAATGTTTCTTTTATTTTCTCCATTCTATTTCCAAGATTTTGGATCATCTTTCTTATCATTACTCTGAATTCTTTTCAGAAAGACTGCCTATTTCCTCTTCATTTGTTTGGTCTGGTGGGCTTGCTCCTTCATCTGCTGTGTGTTTTTCTGTCTTCTCATTTTGCTTAACTTACTGTGTTTGGGATCTCCTTTTTGCAGGCTGCAGGTTCATAGTTCCCATTGTTTTTAGTATCTGCCCCCAGGGGCGAAAGTTGTTTCAGTGGCTTGTGTAGGCTTCCTGGTGGAGGGCACTAGTGCCTGTGTTCTGGTGGATGAGGCTGGATCTTGTCTTTCTGGTGGGCAGGACCATGTCAAGTGGTGTGTTTTGGGATGTCTGTGACCTTATTATGATTTTAGGCAGCCTCTCTGCTAATAGGTCGGGTTGCATTCCTGTCTTGCTAGTCGTTTGGCATAGGGTGTCCAGCACTGTAGCTTGCTGGTTTTTGAGTGGAGCTTGGTCTTAGCATTGAGCTGGAGATCCCTGGGAGGGCTTTCGCCATTTAATATTACGTGGAGCCGGGTGGTCTGTGGTGGACCAATGTCCTGAACTCGGCTCTCCCACCTCAGAGGCTCAGGCATGACACCCGGCCGGAGCACAAAGACCCTGTCAGCCACACGGCTTTCTCTTATTTGTTTGCACAGCTTCCGGGGTTCAGCTTTGGATTTGGCCCCGCCTCTGTGTGTAGGTCACCTGAGAGTGTCTGCTCTTTGCTCAGACAGTACAGGGTTAAAGTAGCAGCTGATTTGGGGGCTCCTGCTCACTCAGGCCGGGAGAGGGAGGGGTACGGATGCGGGGTGAGCCTGCGGAGGCAGAGGCCAGCGTGACATTACACCAGCCTGAGGCACGCCGTGTGTTCTCCTGGGGAAGCTGTCCCTGGATCCCGGGACCCCGGCAGTGGCGGGCAGCACAGGCTCCTGGGAGGGGAGGTGTGGAGAGTGACCTGTGCTCGCACACAGGCTTCTTGGTGGCGGCAGCAGCGGCCTTAGCATCATGCCCATCTCTGGGGTCTGCACTGATAGCCACAGCTTGTGCCCGTTTCTGGAGCTCCTTTAAGCAGTGCGCTTAATCCCCTCTCCTCGCGCACCCCGTAACAATGGTCTCTTGCCTGTTAGGCTGGTCCTGACTTTTTCCCGGACTCCCTCCTGACTAGCTGTGGCTCACTAGCCCCTTCAGGCTGTGTTCATGCAGCCAACCCCAGTCCTCTCCCTGGGGTCCGACCTCCGAAGCCCGAGCCTCAGCTCCCAGCCCCCGCCCGTCCCTGGCAGACAAGCCTCTCGGGCTGGTGAGTGCTGGTCGGCTCCGATCCTCTGTGCGGGAATCTCTCTGCTTTGCCCTCTGCACCCCTGTTGCTGCGCTCTCCTCCATGGCTCTAAAACTTCCCCCTCTGCCATCCCCCGTCTCCACCAGTGAAGGGGCTTCTAGTGTGTGGAAACTTTTCTTCCTTCACAGCTCCCTCCCACTGGTGCAGGTCCCTTCCCTATTCTTTTGTCTCTGTTTTTTCTTTTTTCTTTTGCTCTACCCAGGTACGTAGGAAGTTTCTTGCCTTTTTGGAAGTCTGAGGTCTTCTGCCAATGTTCAGTAGGTGTTCTATAGGAGCAGTTCCACATGTAGATGTATTTCTGATGTAGTCGTGGGGAGGAAGGTGATCTCCACGTCTTATTCCTCCGCCATCTTGAAGGTCTCTTACGACTCACATGGTTTTAACTTCCACCTATATTCTGATGATGTCTGAATCTACATCTTTGTCTCTGAACTCTCACTTGAACTTCAGTCTCCAGATCTCATGGCTGACTGAGAAATCTACCTGAAATTTCCATAGTCATCTCAAACGCAAGTCGCTTTGATTCTGATTGGTGGAATCTAAATCACATTTGGAACGCTAGCTACAAGGACGTTTCAGAAGTAAGGTTTTCAGCTTTTCAATGTCTGTAGTAAAGGAGGAGAGAAAAGTTGGAAAGGATCTTAAATGTCATTCACAAAACCTGTAGTTGTTGGATAGTCATTGTATTAGTAATCTATTGCTGTATAACGAATTACCCCCAAACTAGCAGCTCAAAACCACAAATATTTATTATTTCATAGTTTCTCAGGTTCAGAAATTCAGGAATGGCTTAGTTAAATGGTTCTGGTTCAGCATCTCTGACAAGGTTGCTGTCAAGATGTTAGTTGAGGCTGCAGTCATCCAAAGGCTTGTCCATGTCTGGAGAGTACACTTCCAAGATGGCTCATTCCTATGGCTGTTCACAGGAGCCTCAGTTCCTTATTGACTTTTAGCAGGAAGCCTTTGTTCATCACCATGTGGGCCTCTCCCTAGAGCTGCTTGATTGTCCTTACAACATGGTAAATAGCTTCCCCCAGGGCAAGTGTTCTAAGAGAGAGAACTAGGAGGAGGCCATAAACATTTTAAGACCTAGTCTTTGAAGACACACACTGTTAGTTATGTCATATTCCATTTATTAGAATCAAGTCACAATATCCAGTCCATTCTTAAGTTGGGGGGGAATTAGTTTCCACCTTTTGAAGGAGAAGAGTATCACAGAATTCGTGGACATCATTAAAAATGACCACAGTTACATTATCCATCAAGAGTTGACAGGGTGGTAGGATAGTCAAGATGGAAATAATGCTACAGTAAAGGTTGATCCAGTAAGGGCTGAAGTTTTGGGGTCTTGGATAAATATAATGGATCTAGGTCAGCATAAGCAATTGTATATCCCCAACACCTAGCACCATGTACATACTACAGTATATGGTAGACCCTATGAATGCTGAATGAATAAAGGAAGGAAAGTTGGATTGATTGAATAGGTAGATAATGGTTGGCTGAACAAATCCCAACTTCTAGGGTTCCAAACCATAATGAAAATAATCCTTCAAATACAGTGATTCAATGTCCAGTCTGCTTGCATTTGGTTCTAAGTTGCTTCTTTAACAATAAGACAGCTCATTTCAAAACAGTTCGTAAAACCCAAACATCATGGAAAGCCATATTGAAAAGCTGATGTATTTGTTGTTCAGGTCTGTAATCAGCAAATAGAAGCTACAGTCAAGAGAGGGTCAATAGCCCCACATGCTGTAGATATTATTAAGGAGACAACCATTGCTTTCGAGCCGCAGAAAATGTGCTCACCCTCCTGGCTCAGCAAATTCAGATGGGAGGAAAGGTGACTGTTACTCTTCTATCCTTCTTTTTTTCACCAGCCTGAATCCGTAGCTATTTTTAAAAAGTTGCTTCCCATCTAGCAAGAGGCAGTTAATGACAGAGCAGCAATTTTCTCACCCATCAATCTGAACTAGCAGGTCTAAACCAGCACAGCACTTTTGAACATGCCGTTGGAGAAATAAAATGGAATGTCAGGTTGGTCATCTTTGAAAGGCTTTCTTGAATCACTTGGCTAACTTTCTGAAGAGTGAAAAACAAGCCTCAGGGTGACAGCATCCCATTGCTCAGGCAAGGGATTCTGAGGAATACCCTGAGCTCCCCTTTAAGATGTTGGTTTTGGGTGTCCAATCTTGTGGCTTGCCTCAAGGTTTCTGTTTTGAAGACGCTGGGTTGGGCATGCTGTTATAGCAGAATGTTTCTTTCAATCTAGAAAACTTAGTCTACAGTTAAATAAAGACAACTTGTAGCAATTTATTATTTTTCAGCAGACATTTCTTGAGCTCTTATTAGACACTTACTGGTATGCTAAGCCCTGGGGATACAGTTCACCCTGTAGGGTGAACAAGAGAGAAGTGGTCCCTGCCTCCATGGCTGTTGAAGTCCAGCTTTTTATTCCTGACTGAAAATTCGGTGTCAGACTCAAATAAAGCATGACCCTTTGACCTCTACTTAGTCTTGCCTAGAACTGGAAGGTGACTTGATTGTGATAGACCTTTTGGAAAGAAAACAGAGGGGCCTATTGTCTAACACCATCTCACTCTTTTTGCTGCTCTGTTTTCAAACTCATAAACAAGCCCTATGAAATTGTGACTGTGTGTGCCTCTTTAAGTGAGCATGGCTCTGCCACAAGCCCTGGTAACTTCAGCAAGGCAGGACCATCTCTCTGGGGGTGCCCTTCCCTGCTCAGTTTGGTGGCCACCACGGGCAATGCCGTGAAGTGTGCACATCCATAAGATTAGTTACAATTTTTCATGCTGCAGGTGGCAGAAGCCCAAAGGCACTGCTGTCCTCAGGAGCAGTCATAGACTAGGAAGCTCAAATAATGGCAGCAGGACCTGTTACTCAGCTTTGCTTCATTTGGATGTGAGTTGTCTCATAGCATCCCTCAGTCTTATTCTCTTCATGGTAACAAGATATCTCCTGCAGCCTTGGAAACCTCAGATTCTCACACCCTGGTCCAGAGGAAGAGTAAAAGCTTTTCTTTCCTAAGGCCTCAGCAAGCAGCTCCTGGAATCCTACTGCTTTGATTGGTTACCTGTCCATTTTTGAACCAGTCACAGTGGCCCAGGTGAGCGGGATATTCTAATTGGCTTAGACCATGAGAGCCCTTCACTGGAGCTGGAACAGGGATGAATCCCACCCATGTTGCCCACTGATGTTAAGGGAGAGGTGATTTAAAGGAAATTCGGGCACTATTAGGAAAAGGAGGGGGTATGGATGCCTCTGCCACTATCTTTAGTGTTCTCAGCCTTCCTTTTTTTTCTTTTTTAAAACAGACTTAATTTTTTAGAACAGTTTTAGATTTACAGAAAAATTGATAAGATAATACAGAGGGTTCCCATATACTCCATACCCACTTTCCCCTATCATTAACACCTTACAGTATATGGTACATTTGTCATATTGATGAACTAATGTTGATAAATTATTATTAAGTAAGGTCCATATATTATTCACATTCTCTTATTATCCTTCTTCTCTTCCTGGATCCCATTAAGGGTACTATATTATAATTAGTTTTCATTTCTTCTTAGGTTCCTCTTGGTTGTGGCAGTTTCTCAGACCTTCCTTGGTATCCCCCTCCTTCACCTTGTGGTTTAAAATCACGTGTTACCTATATTAAATCAGTGTGTCCAGCTCATAGTAGGAGTTGAAGAAATTACTTGTTGGATAGTTGAATTCATAAAAGCTGACTTTTATCGTCTCAGTTCATTTAATGGTTTTAGGAATTTTCCCTCTAGGAAAATTTAATTTAAGCCTACTTTAGCTATCTGTAATTAACAAATCAATGTTTAGCCGTTCACAGTTTGCTAACAGCCAGCTGTAACATTTAGCCCTGGACCATCTAAGACCAGGATTATTCTAGCAAATTCTGGCTCTTTCATTGTTTTATACTGCACATAGCTTCATCCTCTGGCACTAGAGGGCTCTAGTGACAGGCAGTTCCTGAAACTGACAGAGATAGTAAGTGAAGCTCTAGAAACTAATTGTGTGATATTTGCTGCCCTAGGGCAGTTAGCAGTTAGTCTTGGCCAAGGGTAGGATTTTTCTGAGTCTCTTTCCAGGAGACTCAGGTTGAAAACAATAGGAGACTGGGTCAATGGCTTCCTTCTTCCACAAAAAGGCATGTAATCCTGTGGGGTTCTGTCTTGGACTCAGACCAACCTTGAGCACACCTGTAAAGCAGGCAAGCCTTGTGTTCCATGTCCCAGTTGTTCTTTTCCCATCGCTCCCCTCATTGCTGATTCTGATTCCCCCCTTTTTAAGCTGCAGGGCCATTGTGCTAAGGTCTTCATACTCTCTTGTTTACCTTTCACAGCCCACTCTTGGGAAAGGGACTAACAAATCCATTTGTATCAGGATATGAATATCTGAAAATGTTTAACCTTTGTTAAGGAATGGACCTTTAATTGTAAAATTGCAGGCACTAGACAGCTGTGACTAGGGTGTGTAGGGTAGATACAGTTTTAGGTAGAATCACTTCCATGCCAGTGCTCCTGAAATGTGGCTGTAAGTACGCGGCACCCACTTATGTATGACACCCACTTATGTATGACCACAGTTGGGCCCTGGAGTCAGGATTAGCACCTGCTCAGCTGTAATGAATTGGAGAAAGCCTCTCCTTTCCCAAGCCAGATTCTTCTGAGTTTGATACAGGAGTCTTGCATTTCTCTTGGCTTGTTATTTAAGTTAACAACCACTGGTTGGCGGCTTTGTATTTTATGTTCATGTGTTCAATCCAATAAACATTTCCTGAGCACCTACTTCTGCCAGGTAATGTGTGAAGCTCTGAGCTAGGTAAGTTAGCACTGAATTCCCAGGCTGGAAGTCTCACCTGGGAGACCTACAAAAGGACCAGCCATTCTGCCAGGAGGCCCGTTAGGGAGTGCATTCTTCTCTGGTGACAGGTGACCAGTGGAGGACAGAGTAAGGCTTTGGAGTGGAGGGGTGAGTCCTGTTGGAAAGGACTGCTTTAGAAGCAACTGGAAGTTCAGCAGTGCCTTGTTGAATTTGACAAGAAAAGATGGAGGAAAGGAGAGTCATTCCCAACTGTAAGACTACTCATGAGGTATATGGTCTGGTTAGGCTGTAGCCTGAGGAGCACAGAGGAGAAAGAAAGAGAGATTATTGGAGGCATTGTCTTGGGGCCAGCAGAAAGGATCCAGCACTGAACTCAGCACTCTTTACCTACAGTGTGACCTTGGACATTTTGCTTAACTCTTCTGTGCCTCATTTTCTCATCGAAAAGATGAGGATAACAGTAGTAGCTACCTTGTAGGCTTGATGTCAGCATTACAAGAGATATTCAGGATATATGCTTGGAAAAGTTCGTGACACATAGCAATGGCTCAAGAAGTGTTTTTGTACAGTTAGGGTACCACTAGACATCGTACCAAATAGCCTCCAAATTTCAGTGCTTAACACAATAGAGGTCTCTTTTTCATTCATATAACAGTACTGTGGTGATATTCCTATTCTCAGGAGTTCTTCAAGTCTGTGACTTCACCATCCCCCCCTAGGATGTCAGAGCCCTTGGCATTTAGTCAGCAGATGGATGTGGAAAAACAGAACTCCTCTTAACCTTAACCCAGGCCTGAAAGTGACACATACCACATGGTGAGAACAGGTCCCATGGCCCTACATGGCTGTCAGCTGCTTCCCAGAACAGCTTTGTACTCAGGAGGGGAGTATGGATTTCGGTGTAGAGTTAGGTGCCCCTGCCTCTGTTCGTTAGGAGGAAGAGGAAGAGGAGGAGGCTGGGGACTGATCATAAGCATCTTGGTTCCAGATTGGGAATCTAGATTTTGCCCAAGGATATAATGGTTGTTGTGAGGGGAACAGCGGTGCTACCCTCTCTCCCACCAATAAGGACTGTCTGAAATTCATTGCTCAGTCTCTCTTGTTCCCCAGGCTGGGAGTTGGACACTTCCTCAGGCCCAGGGAGCAAGTAGTCATGTTGTTTTCCCTGTCATTGCTGAAATGAAGTGGGCAAGTGGGATTTATAGCTTATCTAAGGCTTTTGAGTTGGTTGATTAGAGTGAGTTCATGCAGAGGGTTAGCCAGATAGCCCTCCAAGTTGAAAAATAATAACACTGTAGCTTTATCTCTGCTTTTATCTGAGGAGCCACAAAGCACTTTGCAAAGCCTGACAGCATCCCCCTGAGGTAACTAATATTATAGCTATTTTAACAAGGAGATTTTATCTCTGTTACAAGTTAGTATAAAGCATTCTGAAAACACTCTGGCCAAGGTTAAGAATTCTGCTCAGGGAAACAGAGGCATTTGGACACAAGCTCTGTTTTCTGTTCTCCCCATTAGGGACTATATGGAGGTCTATATTTTATCATTATGATGATCTTCTTGTCAGTATCTCTGGTACATTTCTCTGTACAGGAGACCAGTGGGGCCATTAAAGCCCTTTCAGACATTTTTGCGGAAAATAATTTCCCTTAGGAAGCTGACATTTTCTCCTCAGAGCAATGACATTGTTCTGTTAAATCCAGAGGGGCGAGAGTAAAATCTTCCCTCTTAACTAAGCTCACACATGAATTTATGCTGAAGGCATTAGAGGGAGTTTGCTTTCCAAGATGTCTTGGTAGATGATCTTGTCTTAAAAATCAGAATTTTGGCTCCTTTAAGCTTGCTCTCCCTGGCATCTCTCTCATTTTTACTTTTATTAATAATAATTACGTGCTTTGGACACAAACAAATTTCATTTACAATCCATGCATTGCCACTATCCAAAGTGAATTTAAGGTGGAGGGAAGTTTCTTTTTTACCCATTAAGTACAAAATCTTTATTCTGGTGTCGTAGATTCACTCCCTCAGAACCTGAGGTGGATATTTGTGTCAAGATACTTATGGGAGAGTACTCTTATTACTCACCTCTATGGGGCTTCCCTGGTGGCGAATTGGTTGAGAGTCCACCTGCTGATGCAGGGGACACGGGTTCGTGCCCCGGTCCGGGAAGATCCCACATGCCGCGGAGTGGCTGGGCCTGTGAGCCGTGGCCGCTGGGCCTGCGCGTCCGGAGCCTGTGCTCCACAACGGGAGAGGCCACAACAGTGAGAGACCCGTGTACTGCCAAAAAAAAAAAAAAAAAAAAATCACCTCTATGAGGGAGCCAAGGAAGTAGGCTTGGGTAGAGGGAGGAGTTGAACTGTGAAGCAGTTGTAACAGAGGCCTCAGCTGGGAACCCTAGAACTAGAATGGCCTATCAGAGTTGTCCAGAGTTGAGGTAAGTGGGCCTGGCCTTCATATCCCTGCATTACCAGCCATTGGATATGTACCACCTGTGGGAGGTGGTGCAACCCCTTTGAGC
The DNA here is from genome assembly GCF_026419965.1 of Kogia breviceps. NCBI lineage: Eukaryota > Metazoa > Chordata > Mammalia > Artiodactyla > Physeteridae > Kogia > Kogia breviceps. The sequence continues at coordinate 44,656,187 of NC_081314.1, forward strand.
CAGGAAGCCTTCTTCAGCCAAAAGCAATTCCTGGGAGGGATGCTGCTGTGTGCCACCAGTGGCCAACACTCCTGGCATCTGGGGGAATGGGTGTCTTAGTCCTGAAGAGCAACCTGGACGGTGCACCCCAGCATCTACGATAGTTCACCACTTGCATGCTCAGATCCACTGTCTTCAAATAATAAGTTCATCCCATTTGGGAATAGGTCATCAAGAATTCTGGTTAGCCTCTTTCCAGGGGAAGCTTACAAGAGGAAGGTTAGAAGATGAATCTCAGCCCCTTCACTGCTGCTGGTCTCCGGGCCACATTGATACTCGTCATTTCTTTCCTCAACTACCCACCCTTCACCCTCAGCACTTTTGCAGGTCAAAGTGGCTTATTTTGTGAGGCAACCCAGACTCTCATCCCTGAGGGGTCTGAATTCCTGGTTACCATGTTCTTCTTGGTCTGTGACTGCTACATTTGACCTTCAAAATTGGGCAGGAGATTACCAAGAGACATCCCAGTAGACACCTTGTCAGAGGGAAATACTCCCTCTCTGCTGGCCAGGACCTGTGGACTTGATGAGCCTGGAGTTGTGAAGATGGGAGACATGGTCTCCCCAAGTATGCCACGGGGACTCCTACTTCCACCCCTTGGTTCCAGAGCCATGTATTCTATTCATGGCAGACAGTACTTGAAAAGTGTCATCTCCAAACTGATACCTCAGTACTCCTTCCAAAGATCAGCTGAGTACAGCAGCTTATGGCCTCTGCAGTAACTGATAGGAACACTGGATTCTATGCTCATATGCCCACTGCTGTACCTTCTTTGCTCCAAAGTGGATTCTTCGGTTCAAGGGACTTGGTTCAAGTTCCTCGATACTATATGTGATTCCATACTGGTAGGCCAAACATTCTGTAGGCCTTTGGATAGTAGAGCAGGCTGAGATCCCATGGGTAGAGAAAGCAAATCTATACCTAGAATATGTGTCAATTCCAGTCAAGATCAATCACTATCACTTTTAAATAGAAGGGATTCAATCTAATCAACTTGCCTCTAAGGAGATGTTGGTCTTCTCAAGGGATGGTGCCACGTGGAGGATCACTGGTCTTTTTTACTGGCAGATGGGACATTTAACAGCAGCGGAAGCTAGATAAGACTTGGTGCAAGGAACCCCATGCTGTTGGGCCCTTGTGTACCCTCCATCCATATCCCCATGGCTACTTTGTTCATATGGCCATTGGCCAAAACTGGAAGGGCCCAATGACAGAGGCTGGCTGTCATCATGTGCTTCAGTCATTCTGTCTACTTAGTTGTCAAGGGGTATCAGTGTCCAGAGTCCTAAAAATGTCTCAATATTTCTCTTTCTTCAGTGTATGGGTACCTGAGTAAATGGTCATAGATCCCTTTGGGGAAAGATTGAGTTAATATTACTATATACACTTGCTGTGGTATTCAATTATTATCAATTACTGATTATTTTCCCAGGATTTATCAAACATCTGATATATTGCATCTGCCAGTACACTCCCTTCCTCTGGTATCCTTTTCCAGTTCACCGTTGGTTAAAAATTTAACAATTGCACTGCTATAATGTGCCAGGGACTATCCATTCTTCCCCTCCTAGTAGTGATGGAATCATCATAGCAGCTGGCTAGCAGATAACCTCTCTCCAAAATCCCATCTTATAGCCTCCTTGGTTGGGTCACTCCTGCACCAATAAATGCTCAATAATGACAATAAGGATAATAATAGCAAACCTTTATTAAGTGCTTACTCTGTGCCAGGCACTGTTCTAAGTTCTTTTTACATATTAATACATTTTCCCCACAAACAACCCTCTGTGATAGACAGTGATATGATCCTAAAGCATAGAAAGGTAAGTAACTTTCTCAAATTCACATAGCTAAGTAAGTGGCAGAGCTGTGATTTGAACCCAGGCCTAATTTCAGAGCCCATGCTCATAATCAGTACCTTATTCTACTCTAATTGCTAATAAATGGTGGCTATTATTTTTATTATATCTTCTAACAAGCCCTTGACCTACAGTAATGTTATAAGAAAGGGCTTTGTTGGAATTTACACTTAGAGCTACATTTTGATGGATGGAGCCCATTTTAAAATGAGAAATCCTTTCCTTAGGAATATGGTTCTCAAAATTGTCTGTATATTAGGACCACCTGGGTAACTTTCAAAACTCTTAACACTCAGGCCACATGCCAAAACAATTCAGTCAGCATCTCTGGGGGTGAGATCAGACATCAGTACTTTTTGGAAGCTCTCCAGGTGGTTATAATAAAGAGCCACATTTTAGAACTGCTGCCCTAGGGTTCCATCTGCTTCTCTGCCTCCTAGCTGGGCTCTGCTCTTGGCTTTCTTCCCTCTGCAGTGTCTTCTCCAGGGAGCACATTCATTGTGCACGACTGTGATGGCTCATGTCTCTTTCTAAGGTCCTAGACTCACTCCTGCCACTACACTTATGAAGTGGGCACAATTATTAATTCCCATTTTTCAGAGGAAATCAAGGCTCTGAGAAGTGAAGTAACTTACCCAATGTCACATAGCTAGGAAGTCATAGAGCTAAGATGCAAACCGAGGCATTCTGGTTCTAGAGTCCATGTGATTTGCTTTTATATTATGTCACTACTTCCTAGACATCTCCATCCATTTCTTGATTCTTATGTGCCACAGTAAACCTTTTAACTTCTCCCACCTCCAGGCTTCTCCCATGCCCCACCTTCCACAAAAGAAATGTTTTATGTTCTCCTGCATTCTTTGTCTTCATTAAAGGCACCTAAAACTGGATTCATCTTCGATACCTCCATTTCTTTTGGCACTAGTGTATAACTGACCTATTAGAATGTTAGGTAGAAATTGGAAAATGAGCAGTAGAGTTTGACTGAAGTGGGGACTGTGTGTGTGGAAAGTCCAGTAAGATCTGTGAAGTTGGTGAAGGGTAGGTTAATATTAAAATCCAATCAGTTGTTAGCTCCTGTTGATTCTGCCTCCTTAAAATCTTCCACAGCTGGCATGTCTCCATTGCCGCTACCATTGCCCCGATTCAAACCTCTCTTCGAAACTATTGCCCTTGTTTTCTAACTGTTTTCTCCCACCTCCAGTCCACCTTAGATCCAGGTAAATCCTGGCTGAAACACAGGTGTGATCATGGCATCTGAGCCCGCCTTGGATCAGCTGGTGAGAAGTACATTCTCAAACTGTGAGAATGATTTTCCTAGAATATTAGGAAATTTAGAAAATCATGTCACTTGATCCAACAGATTTTCTCCTGAAGGAATAGGAACTATGCAAGTAACAATCCTAGTTGTAACTTATAGGCCATCGGATCCAGAACGTGAGGCGCAAACTCAGTTGCCTGCAAGGGCCAGGCAGGGAATATAGGTAGGTACGGGGGTAAGGGAGGCGGGGAGCTGAAGTAAACTGGAGCGTTTCTCCCTGTGCAGAGTAGTCACTGTCAACTGAGCACCTTGTTACCTTGTGGTACTGTGGCCCCTATGTGGCCGGCTCTTCCCATTTTTCTCCAGAAGCCAAAACTTCCAATTTAATATTATATCTCCTGGTTTTTAAATGTTAGAAACCAAATTAAAATTTTTACTCGCATAGTACTTACAAACAAATCATGCCCGTGGGCTGTTGTGTTCTGCAGCCTCCAGTTTGCAACCACTGGTCTAGGGAAGGTTGTTTTCTGCTCTGTGTACTCTGACTCCCTGGTTGAATTGTAAGTACCCTAAGGCCTTGAATTTAAAAGTAGGTCCTGTAAATCCTAATGAAAAGTGCTCTCCAGCAATCTCTGAAATGAGCTTTATCCTATTAAACAAAGAATGTGTGGCAGAAATGGAGACATTTCCTCGATGGTTATAGGGTAACTAGATGGACTGTGAAATTTTAATCAAGTAGAAAAGCACGTGTACTTCACTGCACCAACAAGTTCTCATGGAGGCAAGTTTCTCTGATTCTAAATAACAACTGGAAAAGGGAAAGGAGAAAATAATGGGACCTAACATTACTGAGTATCTAGTATATACAAAGCATGCTGTTAGGTATAATAAATATGGTATTAACTCTTCCTACAACCTAGAAGTGGAGCTGTGTGAGAAGTTACTTCCTCTGGGCACATTCTCCATAAAAGTAGTAGGTTGATATTAAAAGAATGATGAGAAGCTATTAGCTTTGCCATTGAGATATGAGTGGTTAGACCATTAGATATATGGAAAAGGTAATCCTGGGTAAAGTTTTCTTGGAAAAAACATGAGAGTTCAAAGAAATGAAGTAACTCATCAGAGATGAAATAGCTAGTGAAGGTATAAACCCAGGATTCAAACACAGTTCTATTTTAATGATAAAATCTGTGTCCTTTCCTTTGCACTCCACTCCACCATTTTTCTACTTTTAATGAAAGGAGCTGAAAGTTGGGTGATGCTGTTCTGAAATCAGTGATCTGAATAATATTAAAAATGGAAAATCATGGAATCTTAGAGGTGTAACTCCCAGATACTATCTACTACCTTCTAAAACAGAGCAAATGAGGCAGTCACCCCAGAACTCTCACTTTGGTGAACAGATAAACCAACTAAAATGTATACTTTTTGGAAACAGAAATAGAAGTAGACCACACTCTAGCCTTCCTTGCAGATTGACCAATGATTTTGACCAATGGAATTTGAGCTGAAGAAAATTGTACCATTTCTGGGCTCCAAAACTTAAAAGATGTGTCTGTGGTTCTTACATGTTCTTTTCCCCTTTATGTGAGCTAGATGTAAACGATGGCAAGTAGGACATGGGAATTGATGGCTGAGCCACAGGGTGCAAAGGACCCAGGGCATTGAATTGCCTCATGAAAGAAAGTCACTCACCAACCTGGCACACTCACATTGGCCTATATAAGAAATAAACTTCAGTTGTGCAGGAGACACTTTGAGATCAATTTGTTAACAACAAGTGATCTTACTCTAGTATAGAAATGAGTACCATGAAGTGAGTATTGCCATATGCAAACCTAAAATATGTGGTTCTAAATTTGCAGTCAGGGAGCAAGGAAATAGATATGTCAGCCTGGAAAGCTGGAAACTTCAGTGGCAGGACATTTGGTAATGGTTTTTCTTGCTTCATTTGACAAGATATTCAAGCAAAAATTGGCTAATTTGAGATTAAAAATGGGAGGTAATATAGAGAATTCAGAAATTTGGGGCTTCACTGGGCTCGAAAAGCCAACTGCTTCTGAATCTAAACAATAAAGATAGACTCAAAAAAGCATTGAAAAATAATAGCTCACACAGTTTTTGCAGTTATTCAGAGGGAGTCCCAACTTATGATTTTCCCTTCTTCTAGATGTCTGCCCCCATTTCTCTGGCACAGAGGAAGGATTAGATCCTTTAATAAATATTCATTTAGAATAGTCCAAGAAATGTGGAATTCCCATCATTGTTTCTGGACTCAGATGTCTAAATTACTTTCCATTGTTGTGGTAGATTTAACTGTTGTGCATTCAGGCAGCGTGGTAGGCAGAATAATGGCCCTTCCTGTTTCCGCATCTTAATCCCTGGAACCTGTGAATATGTTACCTTACATGGCAAAAGGGACCTTGCACATGTGAAGTGAAGGACCTTGAGATCTGGAGATTATCTAGGTGGGCCTTAACTATAATAACAAGGATGCTTAAAAGAGTCATAGAAGATGCGATGACCAAAGCAAAGAGAGTCAAAGAAAGATTTGAAAAGATGATAGAGTTGGCTTGGATGTTGGAGGAAGGGGCCATGAGCCAAGGAATGCAAGCAGCCTCTACAAAGCTGGAAAAGGCAAGGAAACTGATTCCTAGTATCCCCGGAAGGAACGCAGCTCTGCAACACCTTGACTTTAGCCTTGTGAGACCCATTTCATACTTACGATCTCCAGAACTGAATATAATAAATGTGTGCTGGTTTAAGCCACTATGTTTGTGGCTATTTGTTATGGCAGCAATAGGAACAGATAGTTAAGTTGAAGATCATAGGTGTGGCAAGAAGAGAGCTTTTCACTGTCTTGATGAAATAGGCTCTGAGGGCATTAGCTGAACATTCACTAGGAGCTGAAGGGAGGGACCAAGACCTTTAGGAGAGGGCAGAGCAGTCCTTGACCCTTCATGCTCGGTCACAATGCTCTACAATTAGAGTATAAATCTCTTCCAGACAGAGACGAAGATCCTCAAAGTAGTCCAATTACAACGGAGAGAAAAGTTCAAAACCCAGAAGGGCAGCATTGTGTAGTGGCTAAGAGCACATAGCCTTCAGATTTTCTGGGTTCAAGCTACTTTGTAAGCTATGTCACTTTGAGGATACTTAACCTCTCCATGCCTCAGTTTTCCATCTGAAAAAAGAAGAATAACTGTAGTATCTTTGTAAAACGGTTGTGAGAGATAAATCACTTACATGTAAAGCACTTAGAATAGTACCCGGCTAATGGTAAGGAGTTTAAGGGGATACTACTACTTGCTACCTAGAGGGTGAATGAATAGCAGTGAGACTCATAGCTGGTTATTGGCACAGCCAGGGCTGGTATCCAGATATCTTGTCTCCTGGTTCAGGAATTTTTTTTTTTTTTTTAACCAGTAGATGGAGTGACCCCGTGAATAGCTGGAGAGGAGAAGCAGTTAGCTACCTAGTGGTATGATGGAGCTGTGGCATCGGGGAGGAAGTGGAGTGATCTGGGTTAGCTTGCTCCCTGGGTTTCTTCATGAATCAGTCAGCGTTCTTTGGTTGCAACCACAGAAACTGCTTGGGCTGATTTAAGTGAAATGGAGCTGATTGGCAGGATTGGTGGTGGTAGGGGGGCTCTCACAGTTGATGGGAGGCTGAAGACCAGGGAAGCAAGAGCCCCAGCCATGGTCCTCCAGCAGGAAGGGCCAGGTTGGGGTGTGACCCCTAAATGAATCTGATTCTTTTGTCCTGGTCCCTTGCTGATTCAGTGTCCTGGAAGAGAACATCTGGGACGAAGTGAGGAGTGGCATGGACATATATACACTACCACATGTAAAACAGAAAGCTAGTGGGAAGCGGCCACATAGCACGGGGAAATCAGCTCGGTGCTTTGTGACCACCTAGAGGAGTGGGATAGGGAGGGTGGGAGGGAGACGCAAGAGGGAGGAGATATGGGGATGTACGTATGTGTATAGCTGATTCACTTTGTTATACAGCAGAAACTAACACACCCTTGCAAAGTAACTATACTCCAATAAAGATGTTAATAAATAAATAAATAAATAAAAATAAAAGCAAAACTGTTTGACAGTGGTTCTTAATCTAATTTTTTCACTCTTCTCCATGAGTGAGTGAGTCAATTATGGTCTAGGTTAGAAAGCAGAACTCTCTGATCCCTGCCGTCATGGGGCTTACAGTTTAGATGATTCACTTGGTGAGTCTGTTTTTCCAATGCATAGAATGTGAGATCATGAAATACACTACACTGGAAGCTGGGAGATGTGGGTTCTTTCCCAGTCTTCTGTAATTAGTGTGTGACCTCGGGCAAGTCACTTCACTTCCAAGATCCTATTGACTCATAGGTTACCTGAAAATGTAAATTTTGTGTGTAAGTTCATGTTCATATTTTCCAGAGGACAGTGTCCATAGCTTCATTAGCCTCTTGAAGATTCATTTGCAACTTGAAAGACTCTTTAAGATCCTAGTGGTTAAAAGTTTTTCTCATCTATAAACCCTAGTTCTCTTCTGGAATGTTTCAAGACAAGAACAGTTTTCAGTCTGAGGGCTGGAAGGGAAGGTGAAATCATTTGATGGATCAACATCCTTTGCTAAACATGAAAACTAAGAGCCAGGTGGTTTATGAAAACAGAAGCAAATCAAAATATGAAGATGTGATTTAAAAGCAGGTTCCTCAGTTTCTGTTCCCTGAGGGAGTTTCCATACTCTTGTTTTTCAGATGCCTTCCGGGGATTCCCTCAGAGTCTTTCTGAAATGGTCAGACTTGGTTCTCTCCTGAAGCAGATAAGGATAAAGAGGTAGCCGTTCCTTAATGGCTCCTCTGGATGCTCTTGGCCTTCCCTGATAGGAACCCCAACTGCTGAAGTAGAGGGAGGCCCTATGGCGGCAAGCTAAATGAATTGTAAATGCCAATCACATGCTTGTTCTGGGGCTGTGTAAGCGGCAGTCAAGCATAATGGTGCAGATTGCTGCATGTGCCATTTGTTAAAGGAGGGAGCTGCCTCAGTCAGCTTTCTTTTTAGCTCGATGATTACAGCTGAGTCCACAGACAAGTAACTCAGATTCTTTTTGATAAGGTACTATGGGCTTTTAATTGACTCTTACATTTCGAACTGCTTTTTGACCTACATGTGAAAGCTGTTAGAGGATCAGCGTTCTAGAAAATGTGTCATTAACTAAATCCCTTTCTGCTGCCTGTTTATTCTTACCCAGAAATTAAATAACTTCTGATATCCTATGAAGACTTTTCCTCCTTTGTTCAAGATGTGAACTCCCAACATCACTGAATGAGTTAAAGAGGAGATTCTGCTCCCTTTTCAGTGGTCATCTAACATAGGATTGTGTACTGACGGGGCTCAGGGCACTGGTTTGAGCAGGTCAGCAACAGTTATGGAGGGTGTGGTCTGTGGAGTGACTCTGACCACTTTAGCGACAAGGAACCTGCAGCTCTGTGAAGTAAGGCCACTTGTCGAGTTCACAGTGGTGAGAGGAGATGGACATCCTGGGTCTTGGGTTTTCTGGTTTAGTGTGTGTTCCTTTTGTCATAGCCTGGCCCCAAGTATCACTCTCAGCCCCACTCATTTGCCCAGCAGTCTACCCCATCACCACCCTTTCCTCCTAAGAGGTTTGAAATGTGGATCTTTAGAAGTGACTTACACATCGGACCCTAACGGTTGCATCATGGTCTTTACAAGGCCGCTGTTAAGTGCAAGTTGTAGCTGAAGAGAGAACGACAGTGTGTGAGGGGTCTGCTGGATTCTTGTGAGTGTGTACATGAGAGCGGGGTGGTGAGGAAGACAGGCTGAATCCTATTTGAGAGAGAGAGAGGCATCACTGAGCATGGGAGGGCAGGCCATCCAAATATCTCCAGGTGGGCATAAGAGGGTGGCAAGTGAGAGCTCAGTCCCCGGATGGGAGAGGATTCAGTCCTTGCATGTGTGTTAAGGGCAGTTTTCCATGGGTGTAAGAGGGCTGTGTCCCCCTGTGTGAAAGGGCTTTGTCCTCATGAGGTAAGAGGACAAAGGGTCCCCAGGAGAGAGAGGATTGAATTCTTGTGTGTGTAGCAGGAATGGTTTCTGCAACTATCAGAGGGTCATGGCTCTGTGTGAGAGAGAGAATCAGGCCCCATTGGGCATAAGATGGCAGAGACCCAATTATGAAAGACTGGGCCCCATTTATGAGGGAGTGCTATGGTTATCTACAGTTGCATACCAAACTTCTTAAAACTTAATATCATAAAACTATGACCCTTTTATTATCTCTCCAGCTCTGTGAGTCAGAAACCTGCACAGGACAGAGCTGCATGGCTCCTCTCTGCACAGCCCCCCTCACCGCTCCCCCCCACCATGACTGTGACCTCAGCTGGGATGGATCAGATAACTGTAGATGGCGAGAATGGCTCGCCTGGGGCCCTCTCAGTTCTGGCTCTTCCTTGCTCCTTTAGATCGCATTTGCTGAGGCTGGAATGTGCACAAGGGCTTCTTCACTCTCAGGTTTGGCCCCTTGCTCAGATAGCTGGAACAGCTGAAGCTGGTCAGTCATCTTTTCTAGTGGCTAGATTGAGCTTCTTACGGGGCTGCTGGCTTCCCACAGAGCCAGTGCTCCAAGAGACAGGAGATGGAAGCTGTGTTTCTCATACAGAAAATGGCTCAGTGTCACTTCTGTCCTATTCTGTTGGCTAAAGCAGTCATAGCACCTGCTCAGATTCAAGGGGAGGGAACAACCCATCTTTCAATGGGAGGAATGTCAGAAAGTGTGTGGCCATCTTCAGTCTGCGGTAATGATGGATGAATCTCTCTGTGCCTAACAGGGCTGGGTCCTCAGGTATTTGAGAAGACAGGATCTGTGTGTGTGTGGAGAGGAAGGGATCCCTGTTGGGTAGACTCCAGAGAGAGGTGACCATTGTGGGTATGTGCTGGTAGTAGGAGAATCTGATGGAACAGGGAGGTTTCCGAGTGGGACTGAATGAATGCTGTGCTTCTGCACTCGGTACATTGCTGTCTGCACCTGTCACCTCTGGTATCACTGGGTGGCAAATGGATGCTCTGAAGGGTCCTAAGCCAGGCAGGTCCTGCTGTGGATCTCAGACTGAGAATTGCCAAGTGGCAGATCTTCCCTAGCTTCCACTCCAGGCCAACTCCCCTGGCCTCACACGTTTGTTTCCAGGTTGACAAGTAGCAAACATTTCTGCACCATGCATTGTGTCTCTGTGAGGAGTTTGGCCAACTGTAAAGTTAGAGGGAACAGTCCTCAAGACTGCCCTCACCTCTGACACCAGCTACAAGTTCAAGGGGCTCCCCAGACCACCCTCAGCTTCTATACTTTGCTAGAAGGACTCACACAACTCACTGAAAGCTCTTATACTCGTGGTTTTGGTTTATTACAGGGAAAACATACAGATTAAAAGCAGCCAAGGGATGAAGCACATAGGGCAGAGACAAGGAAGTGCCGAGTACAGAGCTTCCACAGTTCTCTCCTTGTGGAGTCAGGCCGTGTCGTGTCCCTGGCACCAATGTGTGACAATGCACACAAAGTACTGCCAACCAGGAAAGCTCATCCAAGCTATTATGTTCAGAGTTTTTATTGGGGCTCCATTACATTGGCATGATTGATAAAGTTCCCATGTGGTTGATCTCAGTTTCCAGGCCAACTAATGCTGTGTGACTCAAAGCCTCCACCCTAAATCACACTGATGGTCTTTTCAAAGTGGCCATCCCCTAGCCTTATTCATATTGTTAATCATTTGGCCAGCTCAAGGACCACAACTGAACAGAGATTATCTCACAGGAGCCGAGGGTACAGGCCAGACCTCTCTTTCAGTAAGGTTAAGTTCTTCACTACACAGTCTCGTGTAGAGAAGGCAGCAAGCAGTGTGGATAGGTTTCCCTCATGTGAACACTCCAAGTGGCATCCAATAGTTAGGATGACATGTTTCTTTACAGTATATGAATTACAGGCAACTTTAATATTTCTGCTTCCAAATTGTAAAATGTTTCAGCTTTTCTTTTTCTTTTTCTTCCCCCAGTGTTCTCTGTAGCCCCCCACCCCCAGAACCCTGGGTACTACCTTCCCTTTGTTAGAAGCATTAAGAAAATAAATGGGATGAGCAGTACCTCAGCTTCTGTCTGTCACAGATTTCCCTTGTTTCCTTTATCTTCTATATTACCTCCTTCCCAACTCAGAGACAGGAGTGTTCGCCTGCGCCAGTCCCTCCACCCTGGAAATGCCACCTCCCACCCACTCCTCTGGGTTCTTGATCCTCAGTCACTCCTGTTCCCAGTTTCACTTTCTCCTACTTCAGTGGAACATGTGCACACCCACCAGCCCTTCTCTAGCCACCATGTTCTGTATTTTGGTACCTTCCATTTTTAAACTAAGCCATTTCTTACATTTCCTTTTTTTTTTTTTCTAATTTTCTCCACTGAAGAGTCATAATGACTGCAATGGGCATTTATATGGTGCTGTGTAGTTTACCAAACAGTATTTCATACCATCGTAGGATCCCTTGTTTTCATGTACTAGCTGTTTCATGTACTAGCTGTTTCCCTTTAAGTAACAATACCCCAATTTTGCAGAACAATATCTTGCCCATTTGGGACTAACAATCTTGTTGGGACTGTCAGTCAAGATGCCCACCCTGGGCTTCCCTGGTGGCGCAGTGGTTGAGAATCCGCCTGCCGATGCAGGGGACACGGGTTCGTGCCCCGGTCCGGGAAGATCCCACATGCCGCGGAGCGGCTGGGCCCGTGAGCCATGGCTGCTGAGCCTGCGCGTCCGGAGCCTGTGCTCCGCAACGGGAGAGGCCGCAACAGTGAGAGGCCCGCGTACCGAAAAAAAAAAAAAAAAAAAAAAAAAAAAAAGATGCCCACCCTGTTCTTGCCAAGGGGTTGTTGTGTGATCCTGGCCAGTCAGTCACATGCTCCCTCCCTAGAACAGGAATCTTAGCTGAGTAATATGAGACTGAAAGTGGATAGCATAATTCATCCCTGTGAACGGTAGAACAGCTGGACCATTAGATTCTGCTACCTGCATCCTCTAACTCTGCCTTTGTTCCTGCCCTTTCCTGAGACCTCTTCTCATAATTCTGTGAGTTACCGCATATTCTTTTGATAAATTTTTCCTTTTCCCCTGAGTTAGCCTGTCAATTTCTGTTGCTAGCAACCAAAGAACCCCAATGGAACTTTTTTTTTTTTTTTTTTGCGGTACGCGGGCTTCTCACTGATGTGGCCTCTCCCATTGCGGAGCACAGGCTCCAGACGTGCAGGCTTAGCAGCCATGGCTTACGGGCCCAGCCACTCTGCAGCATGTGGGATCTTCCCGGACTGGGGCACGAACCTGTGTCCCCTGCATCGGCAGGCAGACTCTCAACCACTGCGCCACCAGGGAAGCCCCCCCAATGGAACTTTTTATTTGACCTTCCATTAATCTTGTAAAGTACTGGAAGGAGGAACATTAATATTTACTGAATAAATTTTCTAGTTTAGCTAGTTTAAGTAGTTTAAATACACAACGGTTAGGCACCTTTTCCAAAGTTCCATAGGGTTTTATCACTTGCAAATTTCTTGAGACATCTATATTTGCTGACTCCACTTTTAGTTCCTGAACCCTAGTAATTTGGTTTCTCTATCTTGCTCTCTTCTAAGATCCCAAGATATTAGTCAATAGTCAACATCATAATAGACTTTTACTAAACTCTAGAATTACTGTACAGAGCCTCTGAGCCCAGCAACCTTTGTTTCACATGCAATACTAGAAGAAGGACATTTATACATTCCGTCTATTTACATGCCCTACTTTGGCAACTCCCTTTTGCTTTCATGCCATAGACCTAAACGGTTAATTTAATAATTAATATTCTATGATTTTCTTCATGTTTCAGAAATTTACTTCAAAATCCAAGTGGTTACTGAATTCAACTGTGTATAGTCATGATAAACTGTTGATAAAGGCTTTATTTTATTTACCATCAATATTTTTTTCTTATCAATAAAATATGAAAGTTAAAAGTGATGGCATTTCAAAATGAAGATCTATGGGGAAATTTAAGATACCGTAAAATGATCAAAGAGAAAAATAAATGTCCAGTATATTATTTTGAAAAAACAAAATAAAGAGATGACTTTGAAAATCACTTGACTGTTGCACTGGTGGGTTTCAGAGCTATTGCTGCTCTGGTGTCATGGGGGTAAGCAGGCCTAAAGGAGTCCTATTCTCACTCACAGAAGTTGTAAATAAGATTTCTGATCATTCATCAAAAGCTGATAAGAAGGGAAGTTTAGCATTTGGGGAATATAGCGAACAAGGCTAGGACGTTGTTTTTGAAAAGATCTATCTTTTTGGGAAAATTTGTGGCTGTTACCGGAAATCTAGCTCCATCTGGTTGGTGTTGGGAGAGGTAATAACAAACTTCATTCTGAACCTTTGGGACACTTGGCAATTGCCCTGATTTTTCCAGTATGCATCCCTAGCTGAACAAGCAGAAAAACAAATGCAGCCAGATCTTCTGACTTCATTTGTACACATGCTAAGAAAACAAACATACAGTAGTTCAGAGGCAATTAGGGCTGTGGTGCAGAGCACCATTATTTTAAAACTTACCCTTTAGCACAGTTGTGACAAGATAATGAATGTGCATTTGCTAGTGTGAGAGTGGAGCAACTTAGAAGGGAGGAAAGTCTTCATGCACCATCAGGTCCAGAGACCTTTTAGTGTGAAAGGGCTCTTTATTAGTGCTTCCAGGAACCCCTCACAGATGATTGAAAGACTATCAGACTATTCCTCCAGGAAAAGCCATCCCTAGAGCAACTATGCCATGCCCAGCCTTTGCTCTCACCTCACCCCACCCAGCTAGTCCTACTGACACTTTCCACTTTTCTCCATCATAAAAGGGACCCGGTCAGCAGTCAGCTGCCCCTACTCATGAGCCTTTAGGGGCCACAACATTTGTTCTCTCACTCACTGTATTCATTGCGATACTCTTGGCCCCCACTGCTCTCCTCTGTGGAGAGGTCAGGCACAAACCTAAGCCTCTTTTTCTCTGCCTCTTGGGTTTCTGATATTTCTTAGCTTCCTTCCAAGGAACTTGTCCCCAGGGCAGAACTGTTGACCAATGGGCTGGAAACTACTCAATTCCTAACAATCCTCACTTTGCAAGGGGAATTCTCTTTTCTCCAACTTCTTTGTGGAAGTTTCCTGGATTAACCCAACACTGTCACTGTCTGTAGTGGGCTGTGTAGTGGTCAAAAAAAGATATGTTCATGTCCTAACCCTAGGAACCTGAGAATGTGACCTTATTTGGAAAAAGAGTCTTTACGGATGTAATTAAGAATCTGAATCTCTTGACATGAGATTATTCTGGATTAGGGAGGTCCCTAAATCCAATGGCAGAGGTCCTTATAAAGTAGATAGGAGAAAGAACACAGAGAGGAGACCATGTGAATGATCTCAGGGGCCTGCGGGGTATGGCAGCTTGAAGCAGGATCTTAGTTCCCTGACAGGGAATCAAACCTGGGCCACGGTCCTGAGAGTGCTGAATCCTAACCACTCGACCATGAGGGCTAGCAGCCTTGGAACAGGACCTCCATCCTTGTCTTCTTTGAGGAAAGAATTCAGCGAAGAGATGGAGGGTAGTGAAGTGGATAAAGTGTTTCTTAGAAGCAGAGTACGTATGAAAAGGACACACAAGCGGGCTCAGAGAGAGAGAGTTGAGCTATTGGGGTGGCTTAAATTGCTTATATGGGGGTAGTTTTCTAGGTTCCCTCTGGGCAATCATCTTGCTTATTGTCCATATCTGGTCTGATTCAGGGCCCTTCCCAACGTGTATGTGCACCGTTTAGCCAGGATGTCTTCCAGAATGAGGGTTCCTGGGAGGTTGACAGGACATATTATGAGCTGGCACCCCTGCCCTTCCCTGACCCCTCAGGATTTTTTCTGCACATGTGTGGCCTGAGAGGTCTCCTCAATCCCAAGAAAAATGTGGCCTCCTTATCTTTTACTCAAGCAGAGCTCTGCTCCTGCCATTATCTTTATCTTGAAGTAACAGGAGATAAGTTCCAGCTTCACAGCCTGGGGCCCAACTATCTCATGTCTCATGAAGACCACAAGATTGGAGTTGTTACCAAACCAAACTTGGGTCCACACGCAGTAAAGCCAATCTACCTACATGGGGTTGTGATGAAGGAAGGTGCAGCATTTTTTGTAGGTGCCAGACATGGAGGCCGGGACAGCTAGTGCACAAAAAGCCCGAACTCTACGATGTGTTTCAGCAAAGCATTTTTTTTTTTTAGACAAATTAAGCCCACTGGATTAACTTTATTATTTATTTATTTATTTTTGGCTGTGTTGGGTCTTCACTGCTGCACACGGGCTTTCTCTAGTTGCAGCAAGCAGGGGCTCCTCTTCGTTGTGGTGCGTGGGCTTCTCACTGTGGTGGCTTCTCTTTGCTGCAGAGCACGGGCTCTAGGCGCGTGGGCTTCAGTAGTTGTGGCACACGGGCTTAGTTGCCCTGCCGGCATGTGGGATCTTCCGGGAGCAGGGCTCGAACCTGTGTACGCTGCATTGGCAGGCAGATTGTTAACCACTGCGCCACCAGGGAAGCCCTCAGAAAAGCATTTTTTTTTTTTTTTTAAATGGGAACTGGTTATGAAACCTTTACTGTTTTGTTGATGGGAATGCTTTCTTTCTTTCTTTTTTTTTTTTAAAGAAGATATTGGGGGTAGGAGTTTATTAATTAATTTATTTATTTTTGGCTGCGTTGGGTCTTCGTTTCTGCGTGAGGGCCTTCTCCAGTTGCGGCAAGCTGGGGCCACTCTCCATCGCGGTGCGCGGGCCTCTCACTATCGCGGCCTCTCTTGTTGCGGAGCACAGGCTCCAGACACGCAGGCTCAGCGGTTGTGGCTCACGGGCCCAGTTGCTCCGCGGTTTGCGGGGTCCTCCCAGACCAGGGCTCGAACCTGCGTCCCCTGCATTAGCAGGCAGACTCTCAAACACTGCGCCACCAGGGAAGCCCAGTAAAGCATTTTTAAAGGCCAGGTGAGGGAGGGTAGTCCCAGGGTATGTGATCAGCTTTTGCACAATTCTCTGATTGGTTGATGGTAAGGTAACAGGGCGGAGTTACAGGCCTTAACATTTTCAATCCTTAGACACCAGTAGGTCTCAGGGCTATGTGCTCATGGTCATCAAGTAGTTAATTTCTTCCATCTGGTGGGGGTTTTCATATCTGTAAAACAGCTCAGGAAATGTGCATCAGATACTATTATCTAGGTACTTAAGAGAGGAGCCAAAGCAGAGGATACGGGGGAAGGGGTCTGTCCCAGGAAGGCCCTGTAGGGTCCTGCTCGGTTACAGATATGCAGACACAAACCAAGGAATGCTTAGAGCCATCAGAAGTTGGAAGAGGCAAGGAAGAATTCTCCTCTAGAGCCTTGGGAGGGAGTGTGATCCTGCTGATACCTTGACATTGGCCTTCTGGTCTCCAGGACTGTGAAAGAATAAATTTCTGTTGTTTTTAAGCCACCAAGTTTGTGATAATTCATTATGGCAGCCCTCGGAAACTAATGAACTATCTTTGCTTTAGCCAGGGATGGGCTTGGATGAAACTGCTCCATGCTAACCTGAATTTGCACTATAAAGGCTGGAGGGGGGATGTCTTAGCAGTGACGATAAAACAGATCACACAAGTGAAGACTAGTGAATTCCCACTCTGATGATGAGAGAATAAATCTACCTCCCCTCCTGGGAAGTTTATATTCTAGTTGTCAGCACAATGCCTAAACATTAAAAAAAAATAAAAGGGTTATGCTATTACGTCATGAGTCATCTTACCTGTAAAGATGGACACCTGTAAAGACGGACACAAGGCACACCAAAATAAACGGACAAAGCTAAGGAGAAGTGAGGCCAGAGCTCAGAGGAAGGAGTGGTTGAGTGAGCTGGAGAGGCCATGGCCTTGTGGAAACTGTGCCTCACCAGGAGTGGGCCTGTGAGTGCCGTCTGCCCAGTGCAGACAATAAGGGGTGCGTAGTCTGCAGGGAACTTAAAAAAGTAATAAAAAACCACTAAAAGTCGATCTGCTTTTTATTATCACCATAGGCCAACAATTAGAAATGATTTTGCCAGTGACCAAATGCTCCTCCCCACAAATCTTTCATTAGTATGTTTTAAACAATTGCTGAAATGCTGATGAGGTTTAATACTATATACATAAGTTTCACATGAGCACATTTTTATTACTTAGCCTTTAATAAACATTGTATCTATATAGAGTTAATTCAAGTTATGCAGTTGACCCCTGATGGGCAGAGTCAAGAACACGTGCTTGTTTTGAGACTCAGTGTATAGGGTTAGAAATTGTTTGAGGTTACTTTAGAACAGTTCATGTCTTCAGCGCCTGGAGCTACATATTCCTGTGTGTAAGTAGTAGATTCATAAAAAGCAATGATGACGCATGGATTCTAAAAACCAAGAAATAACTGGAGTTACTTTAATTGTCACTCTGTGCAAATACTTTGAAATTTTATTTGTGACTGAGTTTGAAAACAGTGAAACGGAGTGGAGTTCACATTACAAGATGTACTATTTTTGTGGGGTGAATACAAATTTTGTTTCATACGTGAAGTATTTTGCTGAATTTAAATATCTTTAAAATTGAATTATTTTAAAATTGTTAATTGTTTAAAAAGTAAAGAACAGAGCAAGAAACGATTATTATTGCTGATTTGCGAAATTTTTTTTCTGAAAACAAATTTTATTTATATTGGGTGAGGCATTAAAAAATCCACCCTGGGTGTCAAATATATGAGTTATGCCATTGTGTGGATGAGGAAAGGCAGATGTAGAATTTGAGGAATGGTGGCTTTTAAGTTCACTCCTCCAAATTTAAATCCTTTGCTTACAATTACCCTGGCCAATTTCACAGTATTTATGAAAAATTTTAAAGCAAAGAAGGAGGCTATGTGGATAATTCGGGTGACCATATATCCTGGTTTTCCTAGGACACCTCCAGTTTAAGCCTGTTGCCCAGCATCATAGTTAATGGAGCTCCTCCCTCCCACTCGCCAGTGTGTCCCATGGGTCATCCTTTAGATGAGGGGCAAGTTGTGCCCACACAGAACAAAGTTTAGAATTGAAAATATTGTTTGTAGTTCTAAATACATGGACATTAAGGGTCGTCTATTGGTAAGAGGGCCAATCGACAACTTTACTGTCAATTGTGAGTTATAAATGTCGAATAACCAGGGAATAGTGAAGGGAGATTACGAATCCATTTAAATGGCAATAAATCGCAACTCTTTTCATTGGTTGAGCGGGCAAACGAGTTTAGAAGGAAAGCACTGGTGTGGATCATCAAGTTTCTATTTCTTTGCTTAACAGTTTTAGAAGGAAAGCTAGAGTGGTGACACACAATCTAGACAGAAGAGAGGTTTTAGAGTGTGATTTGAAAATTGTCAGAGCTGGAGTGAAACCAGGCAGCATGGAATGGAAGACAGTGGAGAGAGCTGAAGTAAGCAGAGAAGTTTTTGTGGTGGACTGCATGGGTAAAGGCAGCTGGGGTTCAGTAGAAGAGTGTCTGACTATGGAGAGAATAAATCAGATTTAAAATAAGAAGCATAATCTGAATTAGATAGCAGGTAAGACTGGGGTGATATAAGCCAGGAGAGACTTTCTTCCCTACGGTAGTTGTGAGCGAAACCCAGCATAACTGTGCATGTTCCTCCATGTTTCTTTGTCTTAGTGCGTGCTCTTTCTTGGATTAGAAACAACCATTCCCATCTCTTCCACTGAACAAATTCTGAGCTGTCCTTTAAAAAGCAGTGTAGCGGGCTTCCCTGGTGGCGCAGTGGTTGAGAGTCCGCATGCCGATGCAGGGGACGCGGGTTCGTGCCCTGGTCCGGGAAGATCCCACGTGGCGCGGAGTGGCTGGGCCCGTGAGCCATGGCCACTGGGCCTGCGCGTCCGGAGCCTGTGCTCCACAACGGGAGAGGCCACAACAGTGAGAGGCCCGCGTACCGCAGGAAAAAAAAGAAAAAAAAAAAGGCAATGTAGTATGGTGGTTTTAAGCACTAATTTTGGAAGCAGAGAACCAGCATTATCACTTTCTAGATGTGTGATCCTAGGTAAGTCAGCCTCTGTACCTCTTTCTCATCTGTAAAATGTGGGTATTGATAGTGCTTACCCTGTGAGGTTTTTGGGACAGTGAAATGACTTAAATGTTTAGTACTAGAACCTGGCCCCCAAGAAGCACTATGTGAATGTTAGCCATTATTATTTCAAATTCAGCTCATGGAATCAGTTCCTCTTGAAAGTACTTCCCAACTCCACTTCCAGGCTGTCACAGGGAACCTCCCATAAGACCCTGTACACAGCCAGTCCTATGCTGTAAGCATTTATTTTATTTTCCAACTCAGTTTAAACTCCTTCCACCAAATATTAGGTCTTATGCATTTTTACATCCCCCTGCCTAGCGGAATTCTTCATAATAGTAGTTGTTCGATAAATATTTATTGAATGGATCAAATGAATGCTGGCAATTCAGCTCTCCAAATCTGTCTTTGAAAGGGATTTCTTAGGGAGTTAGAAATTTCTTAGGGAGATATTTCTTAGGGAGACACTATGCCTACTTTAGTGGCAGAGGGCTCTGGAAAGAATGTAATCTTCAACCACTGAAAGCTGGCATTTGCCCACAGTACACTATTAGACCAGACACATAAACCTTGCTGTTGCCACAGAAAGCCTCCCACCTGTGAAAACCAGTTTTCATTTCTAATCTTCTTGATCATTTTTAGCCTTTTATTGGAAGCTCCTAACTTGGCTTCTGTGACCCCATTTCCTCCTCCTATTTTACTGGCTGGGGATGTTCCATCTATTCTGTGGGCTTCTCTTCAAGTCATTCTTTAAATGTTCATGTTCCTGAGAGCCATCTTTGTTCTTTAATTCTCACTTGATACACTTTTCCTGGGGAATCCCATCCTTCCTATTACTAACTGCAGATTTCCAAATGTCTATCATTATCCTTGACCATTCCTTCAGTTGCAAACCTGCCTTCTGGGCATATCCACCTAGACCTTAAACTCAGCATGACCAAAACACAAAACTGGACCTATCATCACCTCTGTCCGCACCCCAGACTGTTTTTTTCACTCTCTCTCTTTATCCATTCTTGTTAATGGAGTAAAAATCTTGGGAATTATTATAGGCAACTCTCTCTCTTTCTCTGATTTGCTCCGGGGCTAGTGCTAGCTATTTGGCCTCCTAGAAATCTCTTAGCTGCATCCCACCTTCCCTAGATCCTCACCACCATTAACCTAGTTCAACCCTAACGTATCTTGCTTGAACTATTCCAAGATCTTAGGGTCTTCACAGTATTCACTGGTTCTGCATGGTTCTTAGCTTAGTTTCTTGGCTTGATGTTTCTGATCAAATGAGTGTTTCAAATTCAGGCCTCTCAGCTGCGTAGCATGGGCTTTAGGTCCCCATCTGTCAATGATGTCTCAGTTTCTCCATGTGGCCAAGGGCTGGCAGTGATCTCCCTTTACTCATTCACATACACCGTTAACTTCTTTCTGGCTCCCAGCCCTATAGAAGAAACCCTTTCCACCTTATCAGCAGGTACTGGGCATTCACAAACATAAAAACCTACCTGTGAGGTAAGCACTAACCCAGTTTCTCTGTGAGCAGCACAGTTTAAACTCTGGCTTATCGCTCTGGCTTTTGTTTCCTTTTCTGTTTCTGGCAGCTGGAACTTTTCCTTTCTTACTTTTGAGCTTGGCTCAAAAGTAAGCACCATTCCATGCTGCCTGGTTTCAAATCTACAATTTGTTTGGAAAGTTTATCCAGCAAGTCCATGTGTTTGGAGTTGGAGGGGGTATTGCTACCCACTTCTCAGCTTGTCACACTGAAGGGAAGTCAACTGTTAAAAGATAATTTCAAAAAAAGTTAAAATAATCCTCATACCAATCTACAAAGGAATACGTTAAAGATTTTATGTAACTCATTAAGAAGACCAGCAAAGATGTTACACTGACTTGAAGAAGTTGAAACACAGACCCATTATAGATCAGGAATTTTGAAAATGGTAATGCAAATGGAGGTACACCTAACTTCTTCTATAGTGCAGAGAGAGGTCAATTAAACTCTCCTGGACAGGAGAGTTTGCCTGTCTGCAGGCAAGGATTATTTTGCATTTTTATCTGTTATCTACAATTTGTAGAGTTGTGAAATAGCTAAAAGGCAACGAACAGCTAGAACAGGTAACCCAGAGGACGTGCTGGATTTAGATAATGTGTAGTTTTCCACTGAGGCACAGTTTTTCCCGACACTATGCTGTAATTATTTGTTTTGTGTTTGTTTCTTGTTTCCCCAGGAATAGGGGTTGGGTTAAAGTTATTGTTACACATCTAGGGCCTAGAACATCTTACGTTACTTGGAAACGACTCACTAACTACAGATGGAATGAATAAATGTGTTTCATATAGAAACTGAAGGATTTTCTCCCCTCCTTTAAAGAAGGAGAAATTTTGAGAGAGAAAGAAAGAAAGAAAAAATGTATTAATATTTATATTTCTGTAATATACATGACTCAGAAAAGGAACTGAGAAGCTTGTGTCCTCCACCCAACTTGCTCTCTCCATAAGTCCAGGCATTCAGGGCACCTTCATCACTTGGTGTCCTGCGTCAGCAATGTATCACGTTGTTACAGGTGAACATCAAATAAAAGATCCTTCTTTTTAAGTTGTCTGTCAACCAGGTCTAATTTCTTAAGGCATATTTGCCAAAGTATCTTCCTTTTGATAAATAATGCTAGTTCTCCTCCTGGAATACATGTAAAGAAAATTCTTAATTACTTTCTTTTCAGATGCTTCTGCATCCGAATTGCTTAATGGCTGCTGCCCTTTAGGTCCTGCCTTATCAGGGGGATCTTAGGGGCCTTGCCAGCAACACCATCAGTCAGGTAATTTGCATGAATAGTTATTTAATAAAAATCCAGCCCCCTTATCACTGTTCCCTGCAGGATCCTCATTAGTCAGTAACCTAATTCAGGCTTGAAAGATTTCCATTATGGTGCCCTTTGTTTCCTACCATTGCCTAATTTTCTGTTCAGCAGGACATTTTTTCTGCAGCCTATGACTTGTTTCTTGACTGACATACATGAATATTTTTTCTTCAAAATAAATGAGGGCATAAATGTACACAGTCCATTTCCCATTAATGGTGCATTCAGTTAGGTAATACAATAAAATGTCAGAGGGGTGTTATCAAAACAACCCCTGAAGTTATCTTTAAAAGCAAACTAAAGTGACTTGAAAAAATATAAGTCACTAACTTGACTGTGAGTATATGTGAAGGTAAATAGACAATCCAAACAGCAAAATCATTTTAGTCATTGAAATAATAGTTCCCATTTTACCAGTTTAAGAACTCGATTATCTCTCCCTTTTTCGCCCAACAAATTTAGTTTGAAATAGTAATCTAAACTGGAATAGATCACCTAATAGAGAAGTTTGGGATATTTCAGAACTCTTTAAAATCTTACAGAGAGTGCTAAGCCAGTAATTTTCATCCCTGGTTGCATATTACCATCACCTAGGAAGGTTTCAAAACATGCCAGTGAACTGATTCCATCCATAGATATTCTGTTTTAATTGGTTTGAGATGAGGCCTGGGAATAGGTAATTTTCAAAAACTCCCTAGGTAATTCTAATGTCCAACCAGGGTTGAAAACCTCTAGAAATTTTGCTCAGTAGAACTCTTATAAGTAACACTGAATTGTGCTTTTCTTATTATCGGATGACTGAGTTGTCATCTAGATTTCTGGGTGGTCTGTCAAGACATTTTTCTTTAGAAAAATAAAATGATATCTTTTGTGTTTGCTGAGCATTTATGACATGGTTGGCTGGATTTCATCATGGTGGCCTAAAACTTTGTGAGATGTATAATTTCTGTCATGTAAGAAGCAGGAGCATGAATTCTCAGTCAATCTCTATTATGTAGGAGCAATGATCTTGAATTTGCATATTATACTAAAAGGAGGATTCAACTTGCAGTGTTCCAGTAAATTGAGAGAGTTACTTTTTTTTTAAAAGATGAATTATGACTAACTTTAGTTAGTTAGTTTTATTTATTATTTTATTTTTATTTTTGGCTGCGTTGGGTGGGTCTTTGTTGTTGCAAGTGGGCTTTCTCTAGTTGTGGCGACGGGGGGATACCCTTCATTGTGGTGCGCGGGCTTCTCTTTGCAGTGGCTTCTCTTGTTACAGAGCACAGGCTCTAGGCGTGTGGGCTTCAGTAGTTGCAGCACGTGGGCTCAGTAGTTGTGGCTTACGGGCTCTAGGGCACAGGCTCAGTAGCCATGGCGCACGGGCTTAGTTGCTCCATGGCATGTGGGATCTTCCCGGACCAGGGCTCGAACCCGTGTCCCCTGCATTGGCAGGAGGATTCTCAACCACTGCGCCACCAGGGAAGCCCAAGAGAGAGTTACTTTTAATCCAAGATACTCTCCTTCCCATACACATCCTGTCCACCCTGCAGGAAACACCCTTCTGCTTAATTGCCAGTGCCCAGAGCACTCTTGTCCTTTTGTTTTTTATGCCTGCTCCACATCACAGCCTCTTCCCTTAATTCCTCCATTTACCTGGCCAACCCCTTTTGCTTTTCAGGTGTCAGCTGAGGGATTACTTTCCTTAAGTAGCTCTTCTTAACTTCCCTTTCCCCCTAGGTTCTGCATCCGCCTAAGTGCTCCCAGAGCCTGTCCATTGAAGCATTCACCCTGAATCACATTGCCCTCTTTTCTTACCTGAATTTCCCACTAGAAAACTCCTTGACGACAAGGGCTGTGTTCTCTTTACTATAGCGGCAGTGGTAGCAGTTGCTGTTCTAAGTACTTTATGTAATCTATCCACATAAGTCTCATAAACAACCCTATATGGTAGTTATTGCCATTATTCCCATTTTAAACATGATGCAGCAAAAACTTAATTAACTTTTTTGACTACTGCTGTGAAGATAATATTGTGCATATACACGTTCACACAGCCAGCAAGAAGAGTGGTTGGGTATTGATGTAATCTGGCTCTGGATTCTGAGTTCTTAATGAATATGCTGAATAAACAAGTATAGCTGCACAAGTACGGACTTATAGATGCCTAGGGGTACGGTGAATATAGTTCCCACTTAGGTATGCTCTAAATGGTTATGCTGAATTATTGAGATAGTACTAATCTCATTTTCCTGAAAGAGAAATTGTGTGTGTGTGTGTGTGTGTGTGTGTGAGAGAGAGAGAGAGAGAGAGAGAGAGAGAGAGAGAGAGAGAGAGGGAGAGAAAAACAGGAAGTTAGAGGGAGAGAGAGATAACGTATTATCAGAAGTTTAAACACACAAGAAAGAGGCAAGATTATGACAAGTCAGTCAATGACATGTTTGGGATGGGCCCAGCAGTCAAGTCAGAAACGTAAATATGCAGTACCATATCACAAAGCTTTTTGAATCAGCTCATCTTTGTCTTTTGTGTTAGAAGAGAGGGCAAGAAGTAGTGTCAGAATCTACCTATAGATTAACCAGACCATTTAAAACTACCTAGGTGGCCTAGCATGGGGAAAAGAATTTGAGAGTTCATAAGTCTCAGAATTGTTTATATTGTCAGTGGGGTAAATAAAAAGCAGACATAATTCTCTATTTCGAAACCTATTCAGGGGCTATATGTATTGAACCTTTTTATTAGTTTTCTATTTCTGCTGTAATGAATAATTATAAACTTAGTAGCTTAAAACAACACAAATTTATTATCTTACAGACCTGATGGTTAGAATATTTCAGGAAAAATGAGGCATGAGAGGAGGGTCATGTCCCAGGTCTTGAGCGAGTCCCTGGGACAGGCTGCCAAGTGAGAGTCCTTGGCTTCATGAAGGAGAGAATTCAAGAGCGAGCCATTGTAAAGTGAAAGCAGGTTTATTTAGAAAGATGCACACTCCATAGACAGAATGAGGTGCATCTCAGAAAGTGAGAGTGGCCCCAAATATGGGGTATTTAGTTTTTATGGGCTGGGTAATTTCTTAGGCTAATGAGTGGGAGAAGTATTCCAACTATTTTGGGGAGGGGGGTGGAGGTTTCTAGGAATTGGGTCACTGCCCACTTTTTGGCCTTTTATGGTTGGCCTTGGCACCTCTGGGTGTGTCATTTAGCATATGCTAATGTATTACAATGAGCACATAACAAGGCTCAAGGTCCACTGGAAGTCGAATCATCTGCCATCTTGGACCTAGTTGGTTCTAACCAGTTTATGTCATGTCCTCAATGGCTATGTCATTCTTTGAAAGGTCGTGCCCTGCCCCCTTCCTGTCTCAAGAAGTCTGAAATAAGTGGGTTTCACTGGGCTAAAATCAAGTGTCTGGAAGCCTGCCTTCCTTCTGGAGACTCTAGAGGAGAGTGTGTCCCCACCTTCTAGAAATTGCCTCCATCCCTTGGCTCCTGGCCCCTTCCTCTGTCTTCAGTGCCAGCAGCATAGCCTCTCTCTCTCTTACTCTGACTCTCCTGCCTTCCTCCTGTAAGGACCCGTGTGATTACATTAGTCCACCTGGACAATCTAAGATAAACTCCCCATCTCAAGATCCTTTTAATCACATCTGTACTGTCCCTTTTGCCATGCAAGGGAACATATTCACAGGTTCCAGGGACATCGTTTGGGGTGGGGTCCATCATTCTGTCTATTAAAACTGTTAGCAATCTCTAAGAAAAATGTGTAGCCAAAGGACACCCTCATATGTTGTGTCTGGTTAAGGACATTATAGAAAATAAAACCAAAGACTCAGATTATTTTTTTTCAAACTTAGCATTTAAAAAGAAACTGCTATTTATAAGAATTGTGTTGCAGGAAGGATGGATGGAAGTCTTCCTCAGTCAGAAGCTTGGACCTACCCCGTCTCAGTTCCATACACATCAAACTTACTGGCCTCCTATACATGAGAATAGCCTAGGACCCCCCTCTGAGCAGTGACCCGTGGTCAGAAAAGAGGACCACCTCTTGACGTGCAAGAGAGACAAGACCATCTGATGCTTAGTAGAGGAGGTAAAGGTAAATTTGTCGTCATCAATTAGCAGACTTCAAAAAAGTTATTTGAGGACTTCCCTAGTGGTCCAGTGGGTAAGACTACATGCTCCCAGTGCAGGGGGCCTGGGTTCGATCCCTGGTCGGGGAACTAGATCCTGCATGCATGCTGCAACTAAAGAGTTCGCACGCTGAAACTAAGAAGTCCACATGCCACAACTAAAGGATCCCACCTGCCACAATGAAGATCCCGCGTTTCACAACTAAGACCCAGTGCAGCCAAAATAAATAAATAAATACATTTTTTTTTTAAAAAGGTTATTTGAAAAAGAGCCAATTCCAGGTCTTGTAAAAGGATCACAATGTTTTTCCAGTACAGCATTAAGGTTCTCTCCTTTGTTAGAGACTTTAATATTTTTCTTCTACCTGTATTGACTTGTATCCCTGTTGTAATGATATGGGAGGGCTGGTCTCATTAGGATATACATGTAAGCTGACTTATATTTCTATATTTGAGAAGTGTAAGCTGCAAAGACTTCTTTATAACTTCCACTTCACGTCCAAGTCTGAAATATCCTCCCGTTTCAGTCCCACTGGATGAGGCCCTGGATGAGTGAAAGAGAAAGCCTAGTTAAATGGGATGCTTTCTTCTGCACTCAGCAGTGTCCCTGGAGAAGTTTGACAGGTTTCTCTTTGCCCTTTATGTTTCTTGAATTTTTTCTCTGTTGAGGCGTGAACAAAACCTAATGGACAAGCAGTGAGTCTACAATGGGTCTGTTTCCATTCTTCCTATATCTCAGATTTCCATGTCATGTGCTCCCTGATATTTACTTTTGTACTCTCGCATTGTCAGACTTTAAAAGGCAGCCTCTGCAGCAGGTTAAAAATGAGAGTAAGGTTATGGGACTGAGGTCAATGCACAGCTCTCCATGGTCTCTGTTTTGTTCTGAATTTTGCACCACTGCCCCGCTCCCCGAAAAATATTCCTATGTTGAAGTCCTAACCCCCACGGTGACTGTGTTTGGAGCTAGGACCTTTAAAGAGGTAATTAAGGTTAAATGAGGTTATTAGAGTGGGAGCCCTAATTCCAATAGGACTGGTGTCCTTATAAAAAGAGAAAGAAACACCAGGGAAGTGTACACGCAGAGAAAAGTACATGTGAGGACACAGCAAGAGGAGAAGCCTCAGGAGAAACCAATCCTGTTGGGACCTTGATCTTGAACTTGAGAAAATAAATTTTTGTTGGTTGTACCACCCAGTCTACAGTATTTTGCCTTGGCTGTCCCAGAAAACAAATACACTGTCTTCTTTCTAGTCATGGGGACCAGAAACACTTCAGATGGTGTTGGATGGTGGCTGCTCCATTGGCCTGGGTCCCAACCTCAGCACAACAAAGACACAGCGACCCAACAGTATATCTGTGATGAACATGGAACATGGACAAAAACGCTAACTTTCTGGTTTTAGAACATTAAGATTTGGGGGCTGCCTATCCTGGCTGCTGACTATAGTGGTTGTTATTTTCATCTTCAACATTGGAGAATGAAGCTGATAGTTCTGAAGACTTGCCCAAGTCCTTCTGTGTCCTGAACTAAAGCTTCCATTTCTGTACCAGGCTCCTTCCCCACCAGTTGTCATTTACATGTTTGGTTTGTAGGGGAGGGAAAAAAGTCTTTTCTCCCTGCTCATCTTAGATTCTCAGGCTTGGGCCTTCTATATTAGACTGACAAAAGACAGATTAACAAGAGAAAAACAAACAAGTTGATTTAACATGTGCATTGCATTTACACATGGGAGCAGTCAGTGATGAGTAACTCAAAGGGGTGGTTAAAACTTGGGCTTCATGGCTTCCCTGGTGGCGCAGTGGTTGAGAGTCCGCCTGCCAATGCAGCGGACGCGGGTTCGTGCCCCGGTCTGGGAGGATCCCACGTGTCACGGAGCGGCTGGGCCCGTGAGCCATGGCCGCTGAGCCTGCACGTCGGGAGCCTGTGCTCTGCAACGGGAGAGGCCAGAACAGTGAGAGGCCTGTGTACTGCAAAAAAAAAAAACCCAACAAAAACAAAAAAACTTGGGCTTCATAGCATCTTAACAAAAGAACAATACATTTTTAGGGAAGAGACAAGACGGAGGAAAAGAACTTTGAGTTTCTAGGGCATCAAACGGTGTGAAAGTAGTAAATGTACGAGGGAACTAATGGTAGAGAAGTGTTAGTTTCAGCAAGATGTGTACTGTAGATTCCTCTGATGGTCTCTGGGCTGATAAGGGTCTTGAATTGTCTCTGGGCATTAACTTCTGTCCTTCCTGGTGGAGAGGGGAGGGGAGGTACCTTTACAAATTTATGTCTTGCTTTAAGGCAAGCAGGAAAGGTCAGCGAGCTTTTCTTGTATCTGCGTCTTGTCAACTGTCAGCTCAATAATCAAAATGCTGAAGTGGCATATTTTGGGGTAGCATATTGTGCTACCCTTCTAGTTCTTTCAGAATTTGAGAAACCTAATGATATGAAGAAAAAATCTGTTATGGAGAGAATAACAGTCAGGTTGCCAACATTTGAAAGGTAATTTAGAATAAGACAGCAGAGAGCAGGTAAATTAGGAAGTCAGAAACAACAACACCACCTGGTTTTTGTTTGTTTCAAATTTCAAACAGAAAGTAACATTATTTATGGTCTTGGAGTTAGGACAGGCCTGAATTCAAATGCCTACTCTTCTGGTGTAATCTTAGACAAGTACTTAACCTTTCAGAGTATTAGTTTCTTCCTCTTTAAAATGATGATGATTGAAATAGTCTCATAGGCTTTTTATTTTTTATTTTTTTGGCTTTTGTGGGAGAATTTAGTTGTATCATAAATGTAAGGTCCATGATGTGGAATAGATGCTCCATAATTTCCAGGCCCCTTTCCCCAGTACCACAGATGCTTAACAAGAGACCTTCAAGGGTTACATAATGCTTTTATGAAAAGTTGTTCTTAAAATGGTCTGAGTCGCAGCCCTAGCATTCTGAAGGAAAAAACCTGAAGGTGATTGTACCTGAGAGTTTTCCTACAGAGAGTGAAGTCATTATAAATTACAGCATTTTTTTCTAAGTAGAGACAAACACTAGGGCTTTAAAAGGCACATAATGTTCTGCTCCCAGACTTCATGGAGATATGAATATAGAATGCCTGTCAACTTTCTACTTGGTCCAGATTCTTCCAAATGGCAAAAGCCCTGCTGTCTCAGTCCCTTAAGCCAGAACAAAGTAGCTGTTAACAGAAGTTTCTACCCCATCCACTAGAGCCAGCCTCTCTGCCAGGGAGGTGACAGAGCCCAAGAAAGAATTAAAAATAAAGAAATAATTTCTTTATTTTTGTTTCATGAATGGAATGTGAAACTGGAAGACGCATGAGTGAATAAGCACACGGATAGTGCCTTAAGAGAAAGAAAAAGTGGAAAAGAGAGCAATGCTTAAAATCAAAAAGAAGTGGAGGAGAAAGAAAGATTTGAGAGAATATGACAAATACTTAAAACATTCAAGAAAGATCCAACATACTCAATCCCTTAAGAAGAAAACCAAGCAAGGGAACCAAATAATAAAATTATAATTCATCAGGAAAACTTCCCTGAAATAAAAATAATTGAAACCTCTATATTGAAAGAGGACCCTGTGTACCTGAAGTTAGCAATCCATAATGACAAATACCAAGACATATTTTAGTAAACTTCTTTAACTAAAAGGAAAAAGAAAAATAGCCATTGGATATCTAGGCAAGAAGAACATATGATTTACAAGGGAAAAAAGTTAGGTTATCATTATATTTTTCATTAGGTCCAAAGAAAATGGAGTAGCATATTTAAGAGACTCAAGTAAAGGAAATGTATGCCAAAGATTTTACATACTTGAAAGAAATCTTCCAAATATAAAGAGCACTGTAGGGGAGGAAAGACTTCCCTCTACCCTCCAAGTTTAATAGCTGGGGCCTGAAATAAACTGGCAACAGGTAGATTAACAGGAGAAAAGTAACTAATACAATAAATAAGAATTTATTAAATTTTAATATTACATGCACAGGGGCATCACAGGAAAAAAAAGAGTTTATATACCATCATAATAGGGGAAGGGGAGGGGAGATGTAGGCAACTTACTGGAGAGCAAATGATTTTTAGGAAAGATGAATGGGCCTTTAGAAGAACAGGTGGGTGAGATGATAGTTTGTGACAAAGTTTGAATGCGGTGTGGACATCTCGTCTTCTCTCCTGTAATGAGTCAGTCTTCCCAGGTTGATAAAATTCCCAGAGATGGGATTTGTGACAATTGGGTTCCTTTTGGAGTATTTGTCTTTAGGCAGATAAGGGGAGATCAGAGAAAGCCTCTCCCTACTTTTGGTATATTTCAGGTACCTTCAGCTCAAAATAGTCAATATAAAAAAGCAGCATGTTTTGAGGTGGCATGTTCTGAAATTCTTCTGCACAAACTCTTATAGACATATAAGAACTTAGGGAATTTTTTCCTAAGAGGAATTTACTAGAGAAAATTCTTCAGACAACCAAACTGATTAGAGAGACATGAGCTGATGGAGTGGTGGTATGCATTAAACATATACTTACTGAAAAATTAAGGTAAAATTAAGGATCAAAAAAGAGAATATAGTATACAATGGCTGTATGCAACAATGTAGATATAATAAAACTATTTAAAGAAAGAGAGGGATAAAAAAATGAGGATAACATATGTAAACAATTTAACTGTTTTTGGTAATCATAATGAGTGGTAGCAGTATTAGTAATGTTACATGTGTTAAGTTCTTATGTGTATAATGTCATTATGGAATGAGTAATTATGCAGTATTCTAATTCTATAACCCCCTGTGTCCTTGAGAACCAGGCTTTGGTGTGGGAGATAGAGATACAGACATTTATAAAAGAGGTTAAGTTAAAACTCTGCAGTCCTGAAATTGAATTGGAGATCTCAGTATGAGCTCATGAGGTATTTTGTTATATATCCTAGCTCTGTCTACTGAAAAGTTCTTAAAATAATGACCAGTGCAGTGATAATGAGCTTTCCTACTGCCCAGATGATGATATTAAAATACCATTTCCTACTATAAGAAACCAGGGCTTCTTGCAGAATTGGCTGATTCCTGGTTTGTGGCAGGAAATGTATGAGTCTGGATTATTTTGTGAGAGCAAATAGCCAGGAAGCTATCACAGACTGTAAGGGCTGTATCGAAAAGACTTAGGAGCCAATTTGAAGGGGTTCCCACTGTTCCAAAATGGAACAATTTGAGTTTTAATAATAATAAAAACAATAAGAATTAAAATACCTAGTATTTAATAATAAGGAAAAACCATCAAGTTTGTTTACATTCATGAATTCCTAGTGATGTTAAAAAAATAATTGGCCACCTTTGCAGGATGACAGAGAACCACTTCATCTTGAAAACTGCTCAAGGAAAATAATCAAGATTTATTCTGCCTCTTCTATATCAATTTACTAGTGGGTAAGCAACTAGTAAATAAAGGAAATTTTCTTTATAAAATTATTGCATATAATAAATACAATAAAATTACATAATTAACACACAATCATTTTGCAACTCATTCCCCCAAATTAATGGATGTAGGCGAAGCACTGAGCTTCAGTGGATGCTCTTGTCGGAGATATAGAGACCATCAGACCCTCGTGAGCCTCCTGATGAAAGGACACACCAGCACCTAACTCTGCCAAAGGGATCAAACTAAAATATGATCAAGCCTCTGGATCCAGCTCCATGCACAAATTCATCATGAACATATAATTCGGTAAAATCCAGACTAGGAAACTCTACAGTTCAACTTGCCTGGGTTTTTCAACAAACATATTTTTAGAAAAAGAAAGAGATGGAAGGGGAATCTATAAATTAAAAAAGAAAAAATTCAAGTACATATCAATATTTTTTAAAATATTGGCAAGGATACAGAGAAATAGGCTAACTCCTGTACCACTGGTGGGAATCTAAAATGGTACAGTCACTCTAGACAGCAGTTCAACAATTTCTTCTAAAATTAAAAATGCACTAACCATATGACCCAGAAATTACATTCTTTGACATTTATCCCAGAGAAATAAAAAGTTATGTTTATACAAATAAACATGAATGTACATAGCAGCTTTATTCATCATAATAGCCAGAAATTGGAAACAACCTAAATGTTCTTCAATGAGTGACTGTTTAAACAAACTGTGATACATCCATACTGTGGAATACTACTCAGCAATAAGAAGTAATGATACTATTAATACGCACAGCAACCTCAAGGAAATTATGTTATGTGATAAATACTCTCTAAAAGTTACATGATTTTTGGATCCATTTGGGAGTATTCTTGGAAGGAATTATGGAAATGGAAAACATTACTAGTTGGCAGGGGTAGGCTTTGGAAGAGGAAGAAGTCGTTGTGGCTATAAGGGGGTAGCATAAGAGAGCTTTAAGGTGATGTAGCAGTTCTGTATCTTTATTGTGGTGCTTGTTGCACAAAGCTACATACGTGGTAAATATTGCATAGCGCTATAAACATATGCACACACAAATAAGTGAATATATAATTGATTAAATTCAAATAAGCTCTGTGAATTGTATCAATGTCAATTTCATGGTGCTCACAGTGTACAATAGTTATTCAAGATGCTAATATTGGAGGGAAAAGAGTGAAGGGCTTGGGACTTCCCTGGTGGCTCAGTGGTTAAGAATCCGCCTGCCAAGGCAGGGGACACGGGTTCAAGCCCTGGTCTGGGAAGATCCCACATGCCGTGGAGCAGCTAAGCCCATGCACCACAACTACTGAGCCTGCGCTCTAGAGCCCGCGAGCCACAGCTACTGAAGCCTGCGCACCTGGAGCCAGTGCTCTGCAACAAGAGAAGCCACCACAATGAGAAAACTGCGTGCTGCAATGAAGACCCAACACAGCCAAATATAAATAAATAAATAAATTCATTAAAAAAAATAAAAGAGTGAAGGGCACATGGAACCACCCTGCAAATTTTTTGCAACTTCCTAAGAATCTAATTATTCTCAAAAAAGTTTTTAAAATGGTTTTAAAATGGACAAGCTTAGACAATAGTAGTTAAGGATGCACAACTGGGTGAGAAAACTCTAGTGAAATGTAAGGAGGTGGTTCCTGTACAAGCTGTGGTAAAAGTGGTTCTGGAGGGAGTGAGGGAGGGAGTTGTAATCAGAATGGGCACGGAAAGGGGCTTCTGACATGTCTGCAGAAGTTCTATTTCTTGACTTAGGAGATGGTGATAATAATTTACGTAATAATAATTCACCAAACTCTATATTTTTTGTGAAAGTGTTGTGTGTGTGGTGTGCATGTACATGTATGTGTATATTCTCTGGACGTGCTTTTGTTTGTGGAGCAGAAGAGGAGGTGAACAGGGACCATTTAAGCACACACAGTAGATTGCTTTCAGCTAATACTAGACAGCTGCTGAAATCGGAAGTCTTAATGAACTGGCGTAATGTTCTTGGGTTTATGTCTTTGCATTAACAGGGAAAACCTCCAAATGATCTAGGTTTAAGTAATGGGATGCATTCTGAATTGTTAAAATTAGACTATTTTGGTAGCAGTGAACATAGACAATACGATGCTTCACTTGGAGAATGCATGTTTTTAAAGATATCAGGAAATACATAATTTTGGTGTGGTACATTATAATCTAATGAATTTGCAATTATCATAAATTATTAAGCCACCACAAAATTGTAGCTAATTGGATTCCAAGGCCACTTATCAGTGTAAGTGGTTATAAAGTTATAACCACTTACACTGATATTTTTGAGACCTTCTTACAGAGTGAGCATCTTTATTATTTTGTGGGCAGAATCAGGGTTGGCGGTAGAAAAGCAGGACTGTTTTCCTTAAAGGGAATGTCCCAGAATGCATTTGCTCTGCTCACCTTGCATCTTGGGTAAATGCTAGGGTGTATGATAATGGCCTTTAAATGTGACGGTGTGGGTTCCTTGGCTGTCTCCCCACCTTAGCACTTCAAAGCTGCTTGATTGCAGAGAATGACCCAAGTCCAGAGTGGGCTCTAAACCAATGCTAACTGGATGGAGCCTATTGTGTGCATCAGGTTTTTCTCAAAGATTCTGGCTGGGAGCATTCCTCAGAGAAGATTCTGCCAGACTGCCACATGGCAAAGGAGAAACATTTACCCAAAGAGTATGGTGTAAACATTTTATCAAAGAAGGAATGCATTTTCAGAAGAGCTTTCCAACATAGGTGGGGACATGGAAGTTACAAAGCAGATGTGTATGAAGTCCAGGAACACAGTCATTGGAGGATTCAGGATGAAATCCTCAATTTGAAGATTTTACAGATATTGAGAGTGACGATTTCATATTGAATAGGGAGAGCTGAGTGATAGTCAGTTAGGCAATTTAACGTGAAGAGGGAGAAGAGAGATGAGCAGTCTGGTCACCAGGCTGGGGATGGGAGCTTCAGTGAGCTGCACAGGGGAGTTAATACCACTCATGGGTTTAGCAATCCCGACGCATTCCATATGTGTTCCAATAATTTATTTTTATTTTTTTCTTTTCTTTTTATTTATTTTTTCTTTTTTGTTCCAATAAGTTCTTATTCTCTCTCCTCTCTTCTTCCTTGTCTTTCACCTTTAGAAAACCACTCATTTTTGCCCCTGTGTATTTCCTCTTGGTTTTTAGATGAAAGTGTCACTATGTCTTGAGTACATAGAGATTACATGTCTAAAAGATGTAATAGGAGTTTTAATAACAGACAGCTCAGCTGAAGTTTAATTTCCTCTTTGGGATGTTGACGTTCTTTCCGAACATTCTGCTATAGCTGTTTGAAGGAAAAATATCAATTATGACCTACCTCATTTTAGAATAAATTACTCCTTATCGAGTTGTTCACCTACTTGTTATGAAGCAATTTGGGCAATCACTAAAATCATGAAATGTAATGGTTTAAACATAATGAGGAATTTTCATGTATGAACAGAATAAAGTCATCTCATTGGGAATTTCTTTTCGTTTTGAAAAGTGAAGCTCTGTTTATTTGTCCTTCTGTGATATTTGCCCTTCCACATGGGTTTCTCTATTCAAGAAAATTAACGCTTGATTTAGAATGGATAACCTACAGAAGGAAGCTTTATTCTTCTGCATGATCTGCCTTTGGTGTTACTAGACTCAATTGTTAGTAGGTTATAAGATGCAAGGAGTAACTAGGCATTCTTACTTGTAATGGTGTCATGGCTCATCACATGACAAAGCAGATTTGGACACACTGTCTTCTGTTCTCCTGTCTGTCTGCCTGCCTTGTCTCTATCCCCCTCAATCAATGTCATTCTTATGGAATAAGCCCCTCATCTGTACCTTAACACTTTGCTGCCATTTCCGTCACCCTTTGCGCCTTCTACATGCAGGCACACCATTTGAGTCGGCCAGTAGGGGCAAGCGCCCCACCATGAGCATACAGACGACCCTCTCACCGCCTTTTCTTGGCCCTCTTAGGACACCATCGTTCAGGCTCTATCATCACACACACAAGAGTCAGGCTTGGGCTTCCCTGGTGGCGCAGTGCTTGAGAATCCGCCTGCCGATGCAAGGAATGTGGGTTCGTGCCCAGGTCTGGGAAGATCCCACATGCCGCGGAGCAGCTAGGTCCATGAGCCATGGCTGCTGAGCCTGCGCGTCCGGACAGGTTTTGAGTAAAAACCGTCTTAGACAACTCTTTGACTACTTAAAACTCATTTTTCCTCCCCTGGTTATTTTGGGCCTTTCAAGGGGCAGGAGGACGGGGCTTTATCTGCTTGTTTTCTCCCCAGCCCCCATTGTATCCTCATGCCTAGCATAGTGCCTAACACTTATGATTATATTTTTATTAAATAATGAGTGAAACCATGAATAAATGACGAAAGGAAAGCTTGCTGACTTGGGGCGCCTCTTCTTCAGGTTCTTTCTCAAGTTCTGTTTTCATATGCTTTCAGTGTTGTGGCCTCCATTTAACCCCGAAGTATCTCTTTCTTCTTTTTTCTTTTAACATTTTCATTGGAGTATAATTGCTTTACAATGGTGTGTTAGTTTCTGCTCTATCACAAAGTGAATCAGCTATACATATACATATATCCCCATATCCCCTCCCTCTTGCATCTCCCTCCCTCCCACCCTCCCTATCCCACCCCTCTAGGTGGTCACAAAGCACAGAGCTGATCTCCCTGTGCTATGCGGCTGCTTCCCACTAGCTATCTATTTTACATTTGGTAGTGTATATATGTCCATGCCACTCTCTCACTTCGTCCCAGCTTACCCTTCCCCCTCCCCGTGTCCTCAAGTCCATTCTCTATGTCTGCGTCTTTTAATGAATATTTACTGAATATTCCTCTTAACACTCAAGTTATTGCTGTGTGCCCAGAATTATGCTGGGTGCTAAATTTATCATATTGATGTACCCATGAGATATAATCTAAGCTCAGAAAGCTCAGCATCCACTGGATCTGGTGGGCAATCAGGTGTAGGAGTGAGTTTTCCCTTCCCTGAGTATAGTGATGTCTGTTTCATTTGATCTCATATGGACACACATACATGGATTCCACTCCCCCACCACAGCTAATAAATGCCATGAAGAGAACTAGAAGTAAAGTCCTATGGCATCGAAAAGAACAGTGTTACCCTTACAAGTACAAAATGTTTTTTATTTTATTCAGTGTTGACAGAAACCATACTATTGCACACTTCCCAGCAATCTTAATTTTAAAAATACATGATGTTCACTTTCCTTCCTGACTAGGGGAGTGCTTATCAAATTCTCACCCAGAACTATTGAAAGCAGAAAATAGTGAACATGTATGTTATTGTTAGGGAGTATGGGAAGAAGTAGCCATATGGAAACCTAAACTTTTTTTTAGGCCTTCTGTTTTAATTTTAAAATTAATGCAGGGACTACCCTGGCAGTCCAGTGGTTAAGACTCCATGTTTCCACTGCAGGGGGCACGGGTTCGATCCCTGGTCAGGGGACTAAGATCCTGCGTGCCGTGCAGCGCAGCAAAAATATAAAATAAATAAATAAATAAAAATAAAAATCTTTAAAAAATTAAAAAATTAAATTAATGCAAACCTTGGACTTTGTTTTAAAATCATGCATTTGCTATCCATGGAGTAAAAGTGATATCCTGGGAAATTGTGCCCTAGTCTTAGGGTCCATGTACCCCTGGCCTGTTGCTGGCACACCCCAGTTTGCCAGGTTCAGAAGTAGGGTTTACAAGTTTGAAAGATACTTAAACTTAATGAAAAAAATAAATTCTACCCTTAAACACTTAGGCTATATTAAGGAAAATAAAATACAACTTATATAGAGGATGTAAGGGCTATACCCAGCATAAACACATACAAGATCTCAGAGAAGCAAAATTTACTTCAAAAGGGGAGAACCTGCAGGAAGTTTTCAAGAAAAGGCAACATTCCAGGCAGTAAGAATCTTCCTTTATGTGTTCAGTGAAATATGGATCAGGATCTACTTTTTAGTCTTTCTGTTTCTTTCTCCCACATTTAGTCTGAGAACACCTCACCTCACAGCTTCTGATAATCTCATTCTTTTGAATTCTTTTGTTTGCTGCAAGATAGGAAACAATAAAATTATGTTTGCTTGATAATTGTTTTCTAAAGAAAACTCTAAATGAAGACTTTACAGGTAAAATGGGTGGGCTTAGGGACTATGTGAGGGGTGTTTGGAACTCAGAGCACCTAATATCTAGGAGACATATTCCAATGTAGTATAGAGTTTCCTGAGAGACCAATCTCCAGATAATTGAGGTGATGTTGTATTATTTGATGATAACATATACACTATAATGCATTATTACTCTTTTGTTTCTGTTTTTAAAGATTATCTTTATCATTGTTTCATTTCAACTCATGCATGGACTGACTCATTCCAAGGTTTTGAGCCCCTGATCTTAAATTGGGGTTTTAATGACTTCTTGATGTTCCAAGAGGATTAGTGGAGTGGGGGGGTAGGACAGTCAGGGAAAGGGGTTGGAGGGACAGATGGGGCAGGTCACACAGAACCTGATATGAGCTCCTGCTGGACCCAGGGGCTTAGGATCTCCCTATAGTTGAGGGGAGGCAAGAAGGGTTTCAAGCAGTTGACTGACCTAAGGACGGGCTTAGCATTTTAGATTGTTCCTTCCAGCAGGTGATAAATCCTCAACCAAGGACAGTGGAA
This sequence comes from Kogia breviceps, assembly GCF_026419965.1. Taxonomy (NCBI): domain Eukaryota; kingdom Metazoa; phylum Chordata; class Mammalia; order Artiodactyla; family Physeteridae; genus Kogia; species Kogia breviceps. The sequence goes on from NC_081314.1 coordinate 44,694,614, forward strand.
ACAGAGAGGGTATGCTGTGGACACAATTAGGAAGTCAAAATGGCAGAACTGGGTGACTAATGGGCAATGGGTTTAGAGTGGGCCAGGAGAAGGTGTCAAGGTACAGATCTATGTTTGGAGGGGCTAGAGAGATATGCCAATAAAAACCATGAAAATTACAAACATATTGAGCACCTACTCTGTGCCTAGTGCAAGACCGAATGATTTACATGAATTTTAATCATCAGTCCTCATAGCAATCCTTGGAATTTGGTACAATTTGTGTTCCCATTTTAAGGATGATGAAACTGAGTCTCGGGAGGGGGGTCACCCGGCCCAAGAGCGCACAGCTAGAATGGAGCAGAGATGGGCACCACGGGAATGACAAGAGAGACAATAATTGCTGTCCTTAGGAAGACAGGCACTTAAGCAATTTCTTTATGGGTGGCTGGCACTTTATTGTATGCAAAACACTTTAAAATATGTTATTTTAGTTGATCCTCACAAAACATTGTGTAGTAGACTTTGTCTTCATTTCACAAATGATGAAAGCGAGATGCGAGGAGTGAGTCAGTTGTCTAAGGTCACACAGTGGGTAGACAGCATGTCTGGTTCAGGTAAGAGGTCTCAGTACTTTGCAGACCACTACGGCTTCTGCTTTACAAGCACCATTGGTGAGATACCACTGTATCTCATACCATGCTGTTCCATGTCATTCATGGGGAAAGATTGGAGAGGATAGATTCTGGAATCAGACTGCTATGGTTTGCATGCCGTTTCTCCTTTAAGGCCTTGGTCAAGTTACTTAATCTCTCAGAGTCTGTTTTCTTATCCAGGTAATGGGAATAATAATTGCATTTTGCTATTTTTATGGGGCTGAAGTCATAATTTTACAAAGATAATTTATGCAAAGTACCTGGCACCTAATAAAATTCAATAAATGTTAGTAGTAATAACAGTAGTTCAAAGAAATAATACACAATTAGCTGTGGAAAGAAATATTAAAATATACAGAATTGCATCTACAATGAACTTGAAAGGATTTCAGAAGGTATCAAAGGAGCAATACTGGGGTTGAGAGAGTAACAGTATTTTTAATCCTAAAGATGACTTTTGTTTAGGCTGGCAGTAGGGTTTATGATCAGGAGAGTTAAATGATTAGAAATGTACTTAAAGAAAAGCAATTAGGCAACCCAGTGCAACCCACTAACTGGTGAGAGTCAACAAGGTCCTGAACATGGTGGTAATGGAGGTGATAGAAAGGAAGGGATGGGCAGGTCTGAGGTGCTGCAGAGCATGTTAGGAGAGCTCCTCCCAGCATGCATTTGGGTTTCTTCTTCACAATATCACTTGGTGAGTACCTAAGAAACGCAAACTCATTTTCCAATGGGACTAAGCCAAAAATCTAATCTGGACAGCATTTGCTACACTACAGTGAAATGCATTCCAGAATCAAGTATAAATGGTCTGGGAGTTACATGTTGTTCTGATTGCCTGCACTTTGTTTTTGTCCTTTGGCACAGGAAACCTGGACTTGGTGTATGGACTCACTCATCCACCTTTGCTATTCTCTGTGCATTCTGAGAGGTGTTTCTTTGCTGGCTTGTGTGCTTACATGTATTTGAGTTTTCTGTTTCAAGCATGGTATCTAGAATTTTTTTTTTCAAAATGTAGAAATATATAAGATGCAAAAATATCTATATCCTAGTGATTAGTATTTCTGTCTCAGTCAAGTTTTCATGGTTGTCCTACTGAAACTAAGCTGAATTAACTTTGAGTAATCAATTTAAAATTACTGCTAATAGTGTTTTAATTCCTCATATCCTAGATTTAGTAGAAGTGGTTAGACTTTTTGCAATGAGCTGGGTCTTCATTCTGTAATGGTAACTTCACAATATCTGTGATCTAAAACTAGCAAAAGCTCTCGAGAATATCATGCACAACTTTAGGAAAAGGAGAGAGGGGACATTTAAGACTAAAGGATTGTTTCCAATGTAACATTGGGATGGCTCACCCTATCTGACAGTCCTGGATCCACTGGGGCTGTCTTGTGCAGCTGGATGGAGTTGTAGGTGCTTATTCAGATTAGGGCACAGGGCTGACGTGGGTGATCTTGTTGTAGGTATACCCTTCCAGGTGGGTACCCTCCCACCCATAATTCCAGGAGAGTCTTAGGGGCTGAAAGCATCTCAGATTCAAGGTGACCAATGACTTAAACCATCATAACTGGGTTTTTACTTAAGATGTTTCTTTTTGGCATCTGTTCAAATGAGCTCAGGTGATTGGCACGCTCAGAGTTGGCAGTCAAAGGCTTTTATGTCCTAACGCCTAGGAACATATCCTGGTTGGTCAAACAAGAATAAAGAATGAGCTACCACAACGATTCGATTCCTATCATCATATTGTATGTTTGTAAGTTTCACTATGTATGAAGCAATGAATAATGCTACTGAGGCCTCACATAGTGAGGCCAGGATCACCTCACTAAGTGATTGTCACCATAAAACCATAGCCCCTCTGCATCTCATCGGACATTCAGAATGTTCTTAAAGTGCTAGAAACAGGCAAATCAAATCTCTTCTGAAGTCTACTACCTCATATATGCCTCATGTGCCCATAACTTACCTGAATGAATCCTTTAAATGAGCTGTTGATGTCCTATTAGCCATTTTTTTCCTCTCAAAGAAATTCATGTTCAGCTGCAAGGTAACTTCCCTGTGTGAAATTTACAGGTCTGTCAGCCATAAGAAATACTGATGCAGGGCTTCCCTGGTGGCGCAGTGGTTGAGAGTCTGCCTGCCTATGCAGGGGACGCGGGTTCGTAACCCCGTCCAGGAAGATCCCACATGCCACAGAGAGGCTAGGCCCGTGAGTCATGGCCGCTGAGCCTGCACATCCAGAGCCTGCACATCCAGAGCCTGTGCGTCCAGAGCCTGTGCGTCCAGAGCCTGTGCTCCGCAACGGGAGAGGTCACAACAGTCAGAGGCCCGCGTACCACAAAACAAACAAACAAAAAACAATACATAAACAAAACCAAAATGCTCTTTTTGCAAAAAAAAAAAAAAGGCAAAGGAAGAAGAAAGGAGTTTAGTCTCTGCTTTCTAAAGGGAGAAAGCATGAACCTTGCATTTTTATTTTTGATATCTTTTTGCCTTTAAATATATGAGATGACTATTAATGCCCATATTCACAGCAGGGGAAGGAGGGAAGTGCAGTAAATTGTAAAGCACATTTACATTATAACAAGGCCCATGGAAGCATTGTAATTCACACAGTTATTTCAACAGAGGTTTGGACTCCGTCCAATTTAATTTTCTGAAGTTGGGCTGTGCAGCTGGGTCATTCCTGGTCTAATCTGGGAAATGTATCTCTTAAAGCTGTGGATCAGAATGCCAGCCTCCCAGCTGTCACCAAGGAGCATCATTTGCAGCCATGAGGTCCGAGGGCACAGCATCAGAATCACTTTATGTGGACACAGCAGCCTAGCTAGCTTCATAAATTCTGTTGCAAAGAGCAATAATCAATATTTCATGTTTAATGATGCAGGACTAAAATTAGTATAGATTTTATGTCTTCTACTTTTCCAAATTATGCAAACATTAGTAACCCCTTTTTTAGTGCCCTTATTACATTTCCATTTAAAAAAGGGCAATGGGGTTGTGGTGGAGGGGATTGAGGAAGCCTGATGATGTTTAATTGAATGATTGAATAGTCAAAAGTAAATTTGGCTTTTAACTTTTGTTAAGTAGTTACCCTTAGGTTAATAATGAAATTATTCCCAACTCAAAAATGATGTGTGTAAGTGGTACAGGTTCTGTCACCCGTAGCTACACAACGAAGTAAATTGTAGATTGTTTCCACATGTTTTAAGTTACCTTAAATACTCTAGGATATGCTGAGAATAAAATGGCCAGGGCATAAGTCAGAAAATTTAAAAGGTTGCCACTTAGACACAAGTACACTTAGACACAAGTACACTGTTGAGAAAAAGCAATTTTGAGTGGATTTCTGATTTTAAACTTGTCCAAAGAATATACCCTGCTTGTTTAGACAGTAAGAGTGACAGGGACAGAAGAAAAAGAGAAGAGTGTTTTATTATTGGTCAGGTTAGGGGGCTGACCACGTGGCCACAGAGATGAGCTTGTCTAGCTTCTTAGGTGTATTCTCCTGTTTGTGACAGGAGAAAGCCCTGCAGGATTAAGGTGGGATGGGGAAACCAGACACAAAAGAACAAAATGCAGAATTTGCCATGCAGTCTAACAGTTCACACCGAAGTGATGACTTCAGAACAACTCTGATGGCAGTGGGAAGAATGGGCTTTGTTTGGCAAGTAGTCGATCAGTTGTTCCCCCAATAGTACAGCCTACATTTCACAGCCACTCATAACAGATTTCATTTGGAGAAATAAGATTAAAGAATATGGAATGCTCTATGTCTGGGTTGTACGTGAACAGTTCAACTTGCACTTTGCAGAGGGGCTTAGCCCACATGTCAAAAAGACAGAAGTTAAAATGAGCCTGGTAGAAAGTGTACCCTTATCTGGTGACTCAAACTGAGCCAGAAAATGGAGTTGGGGCCTTGAGTTGGGACAACTTCTCTGATAGGGGTCAACCATCAAACAGACATGTTCTTCTGTTAGTTAATGTGATTAATTAGTAGTATTAGTTGAATTTGTTGGATTACAGAAAAGGAATGGAAAGGATAGGGCAAACCAAAGAAAACGTAAGATCCTTGAGGCATCAGAGCCAGAGTCCAGGGAGAAGAGAGACGACCCACTCCACTTAAAAGGGTGACCGAAAGAGTTGAATGAAGTGACTGTATAGACATGGGCAGGGTGTAAGGAGAACCACAGGGGATGGTGAAGCATCTGGGGCCATCAATAGCTGGAAGGGCAAGAGGAGGGAAGGGGGACTTCCCTGGTGGTCCAGTGGTTAAGACTTCGCCTTCCAGTGCAGGGGGGTGCGGGTTCAATCCCTGGTCGGGGAGCTAAGATCCCACATGCCTCGGAGCCAAAAAACCAAAGCATAAGACAGAAGCAATATTGTAACAAATTCAATAAAGACTTTAAAACAAAAATGAAAAACATAAGAAAAGAGAAGGGGAAGGAAGAGAAGGGAAGAAAGGGAAAGAAATGTCTTGGGGGGTGAGAAAATGGAGTAGTTATGGGAACGTGGCAAGAACGACCATGTGGGAGAAGCCACCACCCCATGGGAGCTGTGACCTTCAGTGACTCCAACCTGTACTCCAGTAAGAGAGGGGAGCACAGGGAATAAATACCCCAACTTCTCTCTTCTGTTCCCCTCTGATCACGTGTCGGTGCCTCCCACAGCTCAAACCCTGTTCTAAGCCACAGAACAAAGGGCCCTGCTTGATAAAGTCTAATTTTGACCCTCCCAGAGCACAGGGGAGAATGGAGATGAGTAAAGAGTGTAGATGGGGAGATGCTGGTCAAGTTTCAGTTATGCAAGATGAGTGGCTTCTAGAGACCTAATATACAACAGGTACTGTAGTTAACAGCACTGCAGTGTGAAACTGAAATGTGCCAAGAGGGTGGATCTTAGGTGGTCTCATCAACCCCATCCCTCCAGAAAAGAAAGAAAAGAAAATGGTAAGTATTTGAGGTGACAGATATGTTCATTGGCTTGATCGTGGTGATTATTTTACAATGTATACATGTCTCAAATATATACCTTAAATATATACAATTTGTAATTGTCAGTTATACCTCAATAAAACTGGAAAAAGTAGAATGCTAAATAAAAAAGAAAGTTACAGAATGATAAAATAAAAAAAGAGAGTATATCTGGAGGGGCAGAGAAAAATCACCAGAAGACATACAGCATCTTGGGACCTGGGGGGCCATTAAGCCACTAAGGTTTCTTTTCATCTCAGTCAGATCAATGCATTCAATTCATTTATTCAACATACATTAATTAGGCACCACCTAAATGCCTCATTTGGGGAATAAAGTGAATAAATCACTATCCCTGATCTCAAAGGGCTCAGTGGTGGGGTGGGACAGGTCAAGAGGCAATGTTAAAATAGAAATCACCGCAGGATGCTGAGGAAGCAAGGTGAGGTACCAGACCCTCCTGCGGAGTTAGGAAAGGCTCTGTGGAGGAGGGGAAATGTGGGGGGCTTCCTGAAGGAAGAATGAGAGTGGGCCAGTAGAAGAGCTGGGAACCCAATGTCCAGTAAGAGAGCATGTGAATTCAGGATTGGGTGAAGTTTCACAGGAGCAGACTTGGAGAGGGAGTGTACGGGGCGGGGCTTGTAAGGTGGGCCCCCGAGAGACAAGGGGGGCCTTGGCTGAGATCCTGGAATCCATCTGAAAGCACTGGGGAGCCACGTTCATTTCTAGTAGGGAAATGGCATGTTTAGATATGAAATCAGAGATAACGAAGGCTAGGGGGAGAAACCAGTGATGGGAAAGACCAATGTGTATATGTTTTTCATGGTAAGATAAAATAAAACTTTCTCAAAGAGTGAAGCTCTGAGCAAAGGTCTGTGGAGCAAGTCAACTTCCTTATTCATCTCCCAGAAAACAAGGACACAGTTTGGAACTACGGGCCAATTGAATTGAAGTGTTTCTGTATAGTTAGCTTAAATAACCAAATGATGAAATCAATCCTCTAAATTGTCAGCAGAGCAGCTGTTCAGAAAGCTCTTGTTAGTCATTGACCTTATGTTTAATATGATTTCCTAGAATGTGGATGGTCAGATTGAATGAAGTACTGCATCGAAGCCCTCCCTCCCCCTCCCCAAAGCTCCCTGCACTGAAAGGACCAAGGAAGAGAGAGTGGCTGGCCCAAAGTGCAAAAGCCTGTTCCTTCCTGCTCCCAGGTGCCCAGGGAAAAAGAAAAGAAAAAAACACATCACAGACACACACACACACACACACACACACACACAAGAGAAGTTGCCGGGACTACCACAGTTCTGTCTCCTTCCTAATCAGGATGCAGGGGGTAAAAAGAAAAAGTTCACGACCTAAAAATCCACCTCTGGTTTTCAAGAATGACTAAGGATTCTTATCCAACATATTTCCTTTCTGTATAAAAGTGGCTTTAAGCCTGACCTTTCTCTGACCTGGATTTATTGCTATGTCACTGGAGGTGGGGTGGGATATGCTGAAGGATTAGGTGGGAGGAATGGAGGGTTGGGAGAAAAATAGAGGATAGAGGTGGAGACTTATTCTTAGGAACCAGGGTCTATAGGGTTGAAGGGTAAGTTTTACCTTGAAAATAAAATGCCATGTGTAAGAGTGAAAAGGATGTTCTGTCTCTCTCTCTTTCTATCTAAATCTATCTATCCACCTATTAATCATCTCTATCTTCATACCCAATTACCATATATAACTGCCTATATAGTACTTGCTTCCACTTACTGTGAAAAGCACACATGTAAAAGTTAAATAAAGAGGTTGACATGTCATGTATTGAAAGAGGAGGAAATAATTGTACTAACAGCCTGGAGAGAATAGTTCTGGCAATTGAATATTTAATTTAGCTTAAGCTTCTGGCAGCCAAGGCAAAATAAACCACCTCTATGAGACTTATGAGTTGTTATTGTTGATGAAAAGAAGTGCACTATTTTATCAAAAGGGGAAAATATCCTCTAGGATGAAATCCTAAAATTTCATTCTTTTTATGTAAGAGAGAGCCTGTAGCAAAATGTACAGTGTCTTATGTAGCAGTTTTACAGAAGGTGCAGAAATGGTCTTCAGATGAGGTTTATTTTATCCCAGTGTTGCATATAAAAGCAGCTACCTTTAATAAAAAGGAACTGGGAATTCCCTGGTGGTCCAGTGGTTAGGGCTCCTTGCTTCCACTGTAAGGGGGCACAGATTCAATCCCTGGTCAGGGAACTAAGATTCTGCAAGCCACGTGGTGTGGCATAAATAAATAAATAAATAAATAAAATAAGTAACTGAAGACCATGACCTGCTTCATCCATTAGTCTTCTCAATAAAACATCTTTTAAAAAGACACTGCCCAAACAAAACAACACCAACTAACCAATCTAATGATGACAACACCTGTCTAGTTCTGAACGTCTACAGTTCTATAGTTCATCTAGTTAGGATTCTATATTTAGTAGCCCTAGGTTATGGCTCACAGTGTCACTTCTGAGTTAGATTCTTTCAATTGTAAAAACCAGAAATCTCAACCAAAAGTGCCTAGCCAGTGAGGACTCTTTTGGCTCATGAAGCTGAAAAGTCCATCAGTATGCTGGTCTCAAGCTCCAGTTTGACCCAGAGGTTCACAGTGTCAACTAGGACTCTGGCTCCTTTGCTCTGTTTCTTTGCTTCCATCCTCTTTGCTGTGTTATCTTTCTCTCCAGTTAATACTTCTCAGGGCAGCAGATAGTTGTATTGCAGCTTCAGGGTTCCTCACACTTCAAAATCCTCATGCTCTAAAATTCAGAGGAAGGGCTTCCCTGGTGGCGCAGTGATTGGGAGGCCACCTGCCGATGCAGGGGACACGGGTTCGTGCCCCGGTCCGGGAAGATCCCACATGCTGCGGAGCGGCTGGGCCCGTGAGCCATGGCCGCTGAGCCTGCGCGTCCGGAGCCTGTGCTCCGCAACGAGAGAGGCCACAACAGTGAGAGGCCCGCATACCGCAAAAAAAATAAAAATTAAAATAAAATAAAATAAAATTCAGAGGAAGGAAACAAAATTCTTCTCCAGATACTGAAATGAAGTTTAAGCAGTTAACACTGGTTGAGTAACTCATGTCAAAATATAATGCTGAGGGAATTAAGCCAGATACAAAGGAATAGACAAATTTATGTGAAATTCTAGTACAGGCAACATTAATCTATGGTGATAAAAATCAGAACAGGAGTGCCTTTGGGAGAGGGACACAGAGAAGCTTTCTGGAGTGAAATAAATGTTCTGTATTTTGTTTTGGGTGGTAATTACCAATGTGTGCATTTGTCAAAACTCATTGTACTCTACACTTATGATGTGTGCATTTCACACACTTTTAAAAAAGCCAACTCAAGTACTCAGTGATCATGCTGGCTGATGTAAGGAGACGTGGCTGAAGTGGATGAACAGGGAAAACAGGGAGACAGGAGACTATCACAGTTGCCTTAGACCAGACAGAGAAGTAGTGGTCAATTTCCAGATAATATTTTGAAGCTGGGACCAACATGGTTAGCTGATTGGTTGACTGTGGATTGTGAGAGGAAGGGAGGAGTAGAGGCTGACTTCTAGGTTTCAGGACTCATATCACTGTATATCTAGGTGAATGGTAATTTTGTTAAATGACTAGGTGAATAGTCATTCGTTAAAATGAGGAAGAAGTGGTGAAGCGGGAGATTTGAGTGGGAGCGTCTAGACAGGGCAATCAAGACTTTGGTTTGAATGTGTGATGCCTGTCAGACGTGCATACATAGCTCCCAAGTGGTGGATGTGTAAGAATGGAGTTTAGAGGAGAGGTCAGGCGCAAATATAAATTTCAAGCTGTGGACTGGATAAGACCTCCCGAGGAGTGAGGATCGACGGCAAGAGAAGAAGACTGAGGCCTATAGGACAGGCTGCTGGCATGTTTCCAGAGGAGCTGAGGTTTTATAGGAGTGAAGAGGATCTGGGAGCAGCAGTGAGGGGCAAGAAGGGCCCCACCCCTCCTCCAGAGTGTGTCACGTGTAGCACGTGGGGAAGAAATGGCCACCTCTAAAGAGGACTGCAGGGGAGACAGACTGCTCAGGGATCAGCCAGGTTTGTCATCAGAAGACTTCTCTATATCCTAAAAGTCTTTTCTAAACAGTTCTTTGATCTTCTTGCTCTAACAAAAACTTAACTGTCCCCGGAAAAGCAAGGGTTCAGATAGAATAAGATAATTAAGGGAATGTTCAAAGAAGCTGAGGAGATAGAGAATTTTGCTGATGACAGACTGTGAGTTCCAAAGGGCCCAGTGGAAAGATTGGAGGGACCGAGGAGAGGTAGGTGACTGGTCAAATTCGAGGTTGTACAGTGTAGTATGAAGTTAAAGAAAATGGGTAACTCGGAGACTTGGATGTCTGGTGGGTTAGAAACAGGTTGAGACTAGTCTTGATGGTCTTTTAGGGACCAATGAGTAATTAGTGCTAATTGGGGCTTCCTCTTGGCACTTCAGCAGTTGGTGGCGACCAGGAAAGCAGGGTGATCTCAAGGAATGGTGGTCTTCCCAGATCCAGACTTCTGTGGGCCTTCCTTAAATCCTGCTGTGACTGTCAACAAGACTGGAGACAGGCAGTCTCGCCAGGAACTTGGGCCGACTTCCGTCGCATTCCTGAACCAATCACTGTGGCTGAGGGAATGGGATTACAGAGACTATGGATGCCTGAAATTCAGGGAAGGAGTGTGTGCACGTGTTTGGGTGTATGTGTGTGTCTGAGCACTGGGGCTGAGGTTACCAAGAGTTACCAAGAGACAAGAGAGGATGTTTGCTAAACGGACAAACCCAGCGCGTGTTCCTTAGAACTCCTGACCCAGCAACCAGCAAACATAATACTGTTGACAAGAGTAAATTTGGGAGGAGTATGGGTGGATCCATATAAACATATTACCACTCTGGAAAAATAACAGGAAGCATTATCCTTAGTGGTTAAAAAAAAAGTCGCAAAATTTGAGTAGGAGTTTTGTATTTTAATTTGATCAGGAATCAAATTGTATGTTTAAGCACTCATCTATTGCAAGGTCCAGAACTCCTAATGGTGATTATCTCAATTTTGCTAACAATTGTCCTGAAATATTATTACCTATAAGTACATGGAGACAATTTGTAAGACATTTCTTTTCTTTTTCACAGGAAGAATTAAAAAGATTGCAGAATCCTTTAAAACAAGTTAATGATGGAAAATATTTACTTGAAAAGTAAGTAAAAATACTGAAGGAAATTAAAGTTGAAGTTGAAAAGCTTGCATTAAAGAAAGCTATTCGACAAGGCAACAATAAATAAGTAAATTGGGCTTCCCTGGTGGCACAGTGGTTGAGAGTCCGCCTGCCGATGAAGGGGACACGGGTTCGTGCCCCGGTCCAGGAAGATCCCGCATGCCACGGAGCAACTGGGCCCGTGAGCCATGGCCACTGAGCCTGCGCGTCCGGAGCCTGTGCTCCACAATGGGAGAGGCCACAACGTGAGAGGCCCGTGTACCACACACACACACAAAAATAATAATAAGTAAATTAATCTTAGGATATCATTTTTGTTAGGACCTAGAAATGTGGCACATTTGAGATACAGTTAAATAGATTTATGGCTAGTTGAGCTACAGTACACGAGTTGTACTGATTAACAGAGTAATATGATGCCTGGAGATGTCTCTGATGGTATGTCTGAGGGCTTGAAACTTAACCCTGCCCTGTCTTTGGCTTTTAATCAGTGATGTGTATAGAAGGCAGTCATAAAATTTGTAAAAACACAAGGGTAACACTAAGGCTAATAGAATGAACATTCAAAATAATACTGCAGAATGGAAAAAAACTGAGCTGGAATTAAAAGCAAGCAAGAAAAGATGAAACTGAGCAGAGATAAAAGTAAAGTCTTCCATTTAGGTTTGTAAGAAAATCGTACAATTAGAGCATGTGAAAGACGTATTCTGATTTCCATGTGGGTAAATGCTTAGAGGTTTTTTCTGACATTAACGTGAGACTATGATTTTATATGGCTTCTAAAGATATTACCACAATATTAGTCTGATTAATAGGTATACACTGTCAACTTAAAAGAAGAAAAAGTGAGCTATCATTAATTGAACATTTACAATGTACTCTGTACTAGTGAATGTTTACAGATGTTTCCTCAGTGAATTCTGATTATGGCCTTTTGATATAGGCATTATTATTTCCATTTTACTGATGAGGAAAGAGGCTCAGAGTGCTTTCAGCACTTGTCTAAGTACACTCAGCTAAGAGTGGTGAGGAGGAGAATGAATCTCAGGTTCAATGCCACCAGAGCCCCTGCTTGTAACCGCTAAGTCCCATGGTCAAGTCCATGTGAATGTCACCACATTTGACTCTGGGCACCACATTTAAAAATCACATTGACATCCCCAAGAGCACCAGAGGGTTAAAACTGAGGGTTCTGGAACCACGTGAAACTACTACAAAGAGCTGAGGATGTGTAGCTTGGAGAAACGAAATCTTAGAGGGAACATACAGCTATTCTTAAACATTTGAAGGAATTTTCCTATAAAAGAGGTGCTACGTTGCTCTTCTTGTTCTAGAAAGCAGAACAAGGATCAATGAGCAGGATTTATGGAGAAGCAGCTTTATGACTTAGAAAAAATAATGAATTTAGTAGAGATTCAGCCTGCCCAACAGAGTGGACTTCTTTGTTAAGGAGTGAGCTGATAGACACTGGAAGTGCCTAAGAAGAGTGTACATGACCATCCATCTGAGATGCTGTTGAAAACATTCCTGAAAATGGAAACGCCTGGATCTGAGTGCTCTTTCTGCTTTTGCCTGGCTTTGTGAGTCTGGACAAATTACTTAACCACCCTGAGCCCATTTCCCCATCTTTAAAAAGGAAGCTAACCATACTGGCTTGACGGTCTTACTGAGCGCATGAAACGTGACACCCATGATAGTGACGCCGAATCTGGCTCTGTGCCCTGACACCAAATTAGTTCTCAGAGACAAAGTTTTGGGTGAAGTAGAAAAGAATAGCTTTATTGCTTTGCCAGGCAAAGGGGGCCACAGTGGGCTAACGCCCTCAAAACTGTGTCCCAACCTGGAGTTGGTAGTGAGAAGTTTTACAGTTATGGTTCAAAGAGGGTGTGATCAGCTTGTGGACTTTCTTCTGACCGGTTGGTGGTGAGGTAAGTGGGAGTCAGCATCATCAACCTTCTGCTTCCAACCGGTCTTGGGTCTGCGTATGGGCTTGTGGGCAGCATACTGTTAACTTCTCCCACCTGGTGGGGTTTCAGTATCTGCAGAACAGCTGAGAGATATTGTTTTGTGTATCCCTTGATGGGGAACGAGGACCCTGCCCTAAGGCTGCACTATCCTTTCTTGACTCCTCCTCCTTAGACTCCGCATCCCCTCCCTTCCCTAATTAGCAACTGTTGGAACCTGCTGGTTGGAACTTGGGGAAGGTCCTGGAGGCTGAATGAAGCCTATTTCCTGTAATCAAGAAACGGGGGACCCAGAAAGGCTTTTGTGCCCAGGAGCCCCACAGGGTCCTGCTCTCTATCGATAGAATGGTGCCTTCAATACTGGCTCCTTCCCTCGGGGGCTGTTTGAACCAGAAGGCCTCTCAGGATTTCATCCCATCTCCATGATTCTAAGAATTGGCCATGTTACTACTTGAAGAACAGTTCATTTGATCAAATGAAGTTTCTGGCTTATCTATGGATTTAATTTAGTCTTGTTATGCCAGGGTATTCATATTCATTAATATGAATAAATAAGAATAAAATTGTTTGATTATCCTGCCCCCTCATCACCATCATCACTAGTTATTTGTAAACAATAATAACTGGAGAATTTTTGGCTGAAACTAGGAAGAAGATTTTTCTTCTGTGTAGATTAGTGTTGTAATGATGTTAGATCAATGGTTCTTCATTCTGGCTACTCTTTGAAATCACCAGGAAGTTTAATAAGAATGCATATAATCCCCACCCCAGGCAAATCAAATATGAATCTCTGGGGGTGAGATCCTAGAATCAGTATTTCTTAAAAGCTCCCTTTGTGTGATTCTAATGAGGATCTGGGGTTGAGTGCCAGTGGTCTACATGCATTTTTGATTTTTTTTTTAGTTATTCAATAATCTCCTTGAGCTTAATTCTCTGAGGACACACTTTTTCTGTGATGTTCAGCTCAGCTTATTTATTTATTAAGTCTGGTTATGCTGTTTTTTCATTATCGATTTTAATGTGAGAAGTGAACTCCAGAAGTTTGTTTCCTGCTAATTGACCACAACTCTATATCAAACCCCTCGCTAACACCAACATGTATCTTTCCCAGCTCTGTGCTCTCGGGAAGATATGTGAAGATTAACGGTCCCCTCCCCCTTCCTCTGTTCTTTCCCTCTCATTATCTAGAAGCCTGAGAAAGCTGAAAGCTTCTGGAAATGGCCAGTCTGCTTTGTATGCTTAATTTTCCCAGTCATGATCGAGGAATTCTAGGGATGGGATTCAGAGTCTTCCCTCAAAACACCCAGGCCTCTGGGGCAAGCTTCCCTTTCATGCTTGTCCTAACTGTGGCTACCAGTCCTAAGAATTCTACCCATTTGCCTGGAATTCTGAAGATTTTCCTGCTCTGCTTCAGGGCAGGGCTGTGTCCTTGAAAGCTGTCAAATTTGATTGAAAAATTGGTGTACTTTGAGTGAGCATATTAGGCATTTCATTATAGCTGTAGCTGACTTAGGTGTTAATGTAAATCATCTCAGCTACTTGAAATGACCATAAGTTAAGTGCTAGTGGTGTCATAGCAGTTGATCGGTTATTCCCCCTTGGAACGTTACATTTATTCTGAATGCTCAACAGGGTTTTGTGGTAGACAGTTGGTGGGAAGGGAGGGGGAGCTGCAACTCCATTCTACCTGACACCATCTGCAGGGCCAACTGGATGCATTTGTCTCTATCTGTCTCTCTCTCTCTCTCTCTCTCAGTGAAGCTTGGCATGTGCCCATAAACAGAGAAGAGCAATTACTAAGACCGTTAATTAGGAGGCTGCTTATAACTCTGTCATTTTTGAGAATCATTTATTAACTTAAGTAAGACCTTAGGCTGACTGCTATCAATACTTTTTGTAAATGTTGAATCAGGCCGGGTACCAGAGTAGGAAATGCATGATTGCAAATCACACATTCTTCTGATGTATAATCGCTTTGTGACCCACAAGCAATTATTGACAGAATGAGCTAAAGCTATCTAATTTAAACCTACTGGTATTTGTAGTGTATAGCTTGTTGAGTATGTATGAGTTATAACCCCACAGTAACAAAATTGCTACTACTGTTTTAAAAATTTCTTTTTGTGAAGACTCGAGCCTTGTCTTTGGTTGCTGCATATATCAACAGGCCCCACAGCACCTTACATATATCTCTGTTGCCCAATATGCTAGTTTGTTTGTAAGGGGTTTAACTTACAGTATTTTAAAATATCCTTTTTTATAAGGCTGTTGTTCCCACAAGACTGTAGAATTATACAAATGAGACTTTCCAGCCTACTGACACTGGATTAGGTCTCTCCGTCTTTCCCCTTTAATAACATCCATCACATTTTTAGTTACTCATTCAATATACATCTTCTCCTAGATTGTAGGAACATCAGAACAGGAAACGTGTCTAGTGTTTTCATCATTGTGTCCCCCATGTTTTGCATCATTCCTGGCATAGAGGAGACCTTTAATATATCTGTAGAGGAGTGAATAAGGTTAAATTAATAATGGTAAACCTGAATGCCAACAGCACAGACCAGGCAAGAGTGTTTTTTTTTCCTTGCCCCTCAGCATCCCACCTGGGCAACCACAAAGCTGTCTTGGGCTGATGGCACCACCTAGTGGCCATGTGTGAATATATCTGATCTACCATGTTTTCCCCATCACTTGTTATTCCTTTCCCAAGAGAGGATACATTCATTATCCTAATGATGTCTCTAGCACAATTTTTTCTTATCTTTACTATAATTATAATCCTGGTCTTCATGACCTGGCTAATTTGAATACCCACCTAAATAATTTCCTTCATTCTCCTTGCTCACACCCACCACAAACCATTCTAAAACATCCCATTCATCACATTTTCCTGCTTCACATGCTTTGTTTCCCTGCAGCAATGTTTTTCAAACTGTAGATCACAATCCACTGATTGTTTGTTAAACCGATTTGATGGGTCACCCCTGGCCTTTTAAAAAATCTGAAATATATTTAAATAATACCAGAGTACCTTACATGTAGTTGGCTAAATAATATTTCTTGAAACTTTTGTTTTAGTTTTAAACACATACACACACACCCTTACCACAAGCATGTGTATTGGATTGGGTTGTCAAATACTTTATCTATGAAAACCATAGTCAGTAGAAATTTAATAAAAGATTGATATTAAATCCTCCAAGCAGTACTTTGTAGTGGTGAGACTTGAGTTTTAATGCGGTTTCTGCTGAGTTGAACATAACCTCTTTGAGCTTCAGATTTCTCAGCTCTACACTGGGGAAAGTAATTCTTGATTGATAAAGGCTACTGTGAGAATTAAATGAGCTAATACAGGTAAAATGTCACGACACTGTTTTGTACACATTGTGTGGCCAATGACTATTACTTTTCTGCTTGTACAAACTCATTTCCTTTTATGTCCCTCCTGGTATCTTCCTCTTCCACAAAATTTCTCTTTATTGTCCCCAAATAACCTGAACATTTCACCTCCACTCTTTTTTTCCCTGAAGAACATAGGTCACTTTTATAATGATTTAACAATGGCACTTCAAACCATCATTGCGTTAAAAGAATACATTCACTAGTTTAGTTTGATGCTCACGGTCATGGATACAAATTGCCGTCAGAGATCCCAATAATGTGGGTATAGTCACTTTCAGTGAATCATTTTGCTGTCTCAATAAAGTCACAGGAGAACAAAACCCTTTAGGTGGTGCAGAAAGAGACCAGATTTAACTGGACCTAACCAATAGTTGTGTCCAAGGTCCCCTTATCCTGAGTGGGCAGGCCCGGTAAATAGCTTCCTACACTCCTCTCCCTTTTCTTGCATCTTCAGAATGGGACCTCAGTGGGGTTCAGTCCTGCCTGCGCCTGCCTAGGTTGCATTTCTGGTATCAATGACTTAAGTTTGCTTTTTTTTTTTTACATTGATGTATAGTTGATTTACAATATTATATTAGTTTCAGATGTGCAACATAGTGATTTAAAATTTTTATAGATTATATTTCATTTAAAGTTAGTGTAAAATATTGGCTGTATTCCTTGTGCTGTACCATATATTCTTGTAGCTTATTTACTTTATACACAGTAGTGGGTACCTCTTAATCCTCTACCCCCATCTTGCCCCTCCTCTCCTTCCCTCTCCCCACTGGTAACCACTAGTTTGTTCTCTATATCTGTGAGTCTGTTTCTGTTTTGATATATTCATTCATTTGTTTTATGTTTTAGATTCCACTTATACGTGATAACATACAGTATTTGTCTTTTTCTACCCGGCTTATTTCACTAAGCATAATACCGTCAAGGTCCATCCATGTTGTTACAAAGGACAAAATTTCATTCTTTTTTATGGCTGAGTAATATTCGTGTGTGTGTGTGTGTGTGTGTGTGTGTGTGTGTGTGTGTGTGTATACCACAACTGCTTTATCCATTCATCTGTTGGTGGACGCTTAGGTTGCTTTCATATCTTGGCTATGGTAAATAATGCTGCTATGAACATTGGGGTGCATGTATCTTTTCAAATTAGTGTTTTTGTTTTCTTTGGATTCTACTCCTTTGTTTTAATATCTTCTTCATATGTATTACCTTTTACATCTCAACTTACTAATTTCTGTCCATTCTTCAAAACTGAGCACAACTGCCATAGTCACCGTGAAGTCTTCCTTGACCATTATAGCACCTGGTGATTGTCTTATAGGCTCATAGGAGCAGTGACCATACATTCGTAGTCCTCCGTCTTTCTCCAGGGCAGACTGATGGTTTCCTCATAGCGGGAGCTCTGAAAACACTTACAGAATGAAAGGAAGAAAGGTTCAATGGTAGTGACACCATTGGGAATGAATGAGGTTCTCTCTACAACTTACTAGTTGGACAATACGATGGGATTTGTAACACTCTACTTACAGTTTTTATTCCCCTGAAATGGTCTAATATTCTGCTTCCCTCTTTGCTTAAAGTAAATGATTTACATGCCTTAGATATGAATGTTGAGCTGAATGGTAGAAATCAAAAGAAAAGCAATGTTAAAAGGCAAAACAACAGTTTCTTTCTATGGTATGGCTATTTATCCGCCATCCATCAATAGGAACTTTTAGGACTCTATTAATAAAATGAACAAAATTGCATATATATTTGCTTTTTCAATTAAATCGAAATTGGCAGCTTTATTGATATAAATGATAACTTTATGGATTCAGCTATATTGAAGCATTATTTCTGTTTGTAGTCACCAGCTGGCCATGGATGTGGAGAATAATATTGAAAAGTATCACCTCAATCTACAGCTCTTGGAATCAAAGGTGAAAATGTAAGTTATTTCAAAGTTTACATTAAAGTTTTTGTTTTACAGTTCTTGCTTTATTAATCTCTGAACTATTCTGCAACTTGGGGGTATAAGAATTACACATTGAATTCACATTTATATGTTACACGTTATTTCTTCCCTGTTGTAAGTAGCAACAAAGCAGTTTTGGGCACACATCACCATCCACTGGATAATGTAGGGAATTATTTGACTGCCACCACTTCCTCATTTCTTGGTTTTTCCCTTTCAAGCAGAGTAACATTCTTCAGCTTCCACCAGCATTTTCCACTGCTTTTCTTCTTGGCA
The DNA here is from genome assembly GCF_026419965.1 of Kogia breviceps. Classification (NCBI taxonomy): domain Eukaryota; kingdom Metazoa; phylum Chordata; class Mammalia; order Artiodactyla; family Physeteridae; genus Kogia; species Kogia breviceps. Next base: position 44,713,068 of record NC_081314.1, read on the forward strand.
ACTTGGTTTATTCCACCTTGGAACAACTTGGTTATTTCTACTTCAGACCATGTCTTTTACACACACACACACACACACACACACACACACACACACAGAGCTTAATGCTCTGAGAAGCATGTTTCTGGAGAATTTAAACATATCTGACCTTGGCCGGGATCACTGATCATTTACAAAAAGCCCAAAGAGGAATCTTTTAGAAAAGAAGTCACCTTGAAGACAAGAGCCTTGAGGTGTACAACTTTGAAGAAGTAAGCCGTTTCTGGATTTAGGAATTGAAACAGAAATGACACAGATGTGCAATATCCTGCTGGATAAAAGCGAATATTAATACACACCCCTGTAAATCTACATTAACATTGGTTATCAGTAATATGCTTGCCTCTGAGCGAGCACATAGGGCTGTCTCTCAAGGTAAAGTTCAAATGTGGCTTCTGAACCAGTTGGGTACCCTGCTAAGTAGCTGTGTGTCACACTTACTAAATGAATAATGAATCAGGCTACCAAATCGTTTTATGTAAGCAGTGTGTCAGCCTCACTCCACAAGATGTTAGTTTCCAAACATACACCGCCTTCTCCTTAGAAATGTTCTCATTAAGATAACGTCCTCTTAACCGAAAAAGCACTGGAAAGGAAAGTTGGTTGTGGGAAAAATTAGAGTGATTAATTTGAATGCTGAAATGAAGTTAAGAAACCTCCCTGGTCTTTTTTAGTTTTCGTCTTCTCCAGTCTGTAGAGACAGAGGGGCAGGTGCCAGGAGGCGGAGCCGGCCAAGAAAAAAAATCTCTGTGCCTGAAGTCCAGCACCTCAGAGAGTCTGGGATTTTATGTGTAGCTGGTGTAATGGAGGCATCTCAGCTCAGTGAGGTGCAAACAGAATGGTTTTATCTCTTCTAATAACTCCGAAACTCATTTCCACTCGCTGGAGAGGGATGAGGGAGAGAAGACTTAATCTTGCCCAATAATGGAATTTGAGTCCCATCGGAGAATTTAGTCCAGTTCAGTGACTCTTGTCTAATCTGGTTATTAAATTCTTAACTCTCATGACAGTTTGAACGTCTCCACTCCACACACGTTAGACCTTCCCTACAGCCGTGCAGCCGGCTCCCCTCCCTTCCCTCTCCCCTCTCCTCTTTCCACTCTCCCCATGTCTCCCTTTCTTTCTCTTCTCCTCCCCTCCTGCTGTCACCTCTCACACCCTCTGAGTGCTAAACACCAAGGCTGCCCCAGGTTTCCCACGGGTGGTGAGCATTTGCACCCCCTAGGCAGTGCCTTCCTTAGAAATAGCTCTAAGGGTTGGGACCCTGTGGACAGGGTCACTGGGTCTCCCCGAGCTGCACCCCTCGTTGCGTCCCTTGCCTTGCTGGCTATCTCCCCCAGGCTGACCTTGGCATCCTCAACAGGGAGGATCTTGGCATACCCCCATTCCTGCTTCCCAAGGGTCCTTTAGACCTGGAGAGCATTGGATATGAAAGATGGGTCTCGTCCTATGTTCCAGAGTCACTGTCAAAGTCCACAGGACTTCTCTTAGGGTCTTCTGTCTTCTCTGGGTGGGATCCAGCTGGACATCTACCTTTCCCCACTAGAAGGAGGTTAGGGAGAAGCAGGAGTTACTGTACCATCACATCTGCTTTCCTGGAAACTCTCCAGTCCCCTCCCTGATGAGGAGAGAGCAGTAGATTCCAGTGAAGGTTTTCTGGACAGTCCAGCCCCTGTAAGCCCTGAGGTGGGATGTACCTTGGCAGGCCAATCTCTGAACGTAAAAGATAAGGCAAGGTGAGAACTGTTCCCAGATGTGGGCTGCCTCCACAGCATACCTGCAGTAGTGGGAACCCGGGTTGGGGTTGGATGGGGCAGGAAAGGATCTCAATTGTTCCCTCATACTCAGGACAACATAAAAAGGAAATAATCTGGTAAGAAAGCCTAAACCTGTATGTGGCAGTGCAAAGTATCCATGGAAGGAGTTAGAGGCCTGTGGGAAAGAACATGTGTGTCGAGGGGTGGAACTTAGAGGAACTGTCAGGAAGACCGCATTCCCTGGTTCATGAATGCAACTGTTAAGAGGTAATTTTGAGCTTTAGACTTGGACGATCAAAGAACTGCTTCAAAAGGGTGAAAGCAATCAGGATTGCATAGCTATTAATAAAAAGTCACTTTGGGGAGGTGAAAGGCGGGTTTTCTGAAGATCAAGCAAAGGCAACCTTCTTAAGTTGGCAAATTTAGTGAAATCAACAGTAATAGTGAAAGCACCATGACAAGGGCTCTCAGCGTAACCCCTAAGACTGAAGACAAAAGTACTCTTAAGGGCCAAGGCTGCCGGAGGGTCTGGGAATGACCGTACACAGCAAAGGAGCACAGGCTCCGGACACACAGGCTCAGCGGCCGTGGCTCACGGGCCCAGCCGCTCCGTGGCATGTGGGATCTTCCCGGACCAGGGCACGAACCCACGTCCCCTGCATCGGCAGGCGGACTCTCAACCACTGCGCCACCAGGGAAGCCCCAATGTGGACCATTTTTAAAGCCCTTATTGAATTTGTTACAATATTGCTTCTGTTTTATGTTCTGGTTTTTTGGCCCCTTATTGAATTTGTTACAATATTGCTTCTGTTTTATGTTCTGGTTTTTTGACCGCAAGGCATGTGAGATCTTAGTTCCCCAACCAGGGATCAAACCCACACCCCCCTGCATTGGAAGGCAAAGTTCTAACCACTGGACTGCCAGGGAAGTCCCTGGAGAAAGCGTTCTTAAATATCTACCACTCCCAGGGCACAACAAGAGGCAGGAGACCCAGGAGCTCAGTCTTGATGTGAAAGGGGCAGGCTTCTCATTAAATACACATCTAAGGGCTGACTGTAAACCTTGCCTGAGACCTCGGAGGGTGGGCGCTGTCTTCAAGCTGTCCCTCCGCCATACTTCAGAGCTTCAGCGTCTCTTGGAGAGGAGCTCTCATATGTGTCTAGTACCCCGGTTTTTACCTCTGGTGCCCTGTTCATTGTGGCTGCCACCCAGGGGATATTACCCCCTTGATCTCCTTCTGGTTCTGGAGGCCAGCAGGGCTTGCGCCTGTGGTCCCACAAGAGTGTATAAATTTGTATTGTTCGAAAGCTGCTGCCTGAGAATCTGGCTTCCAACCAGTCCAGATCTAGGCGCTGACTGAGATCCCCCTCTTTGTGACACTGACTGGTCTTGGCACACCCTTACCTACTGGGAGTTATTAAAAATAAAAAAGGGTTGGGCTTCCCTGGTGGCGCAGTGGTTGAGAATCCGCCTGCCGATGCAGGGGACATGGGTTCGTGCCCCGGTCTGGGAAGATCCCACATACCATGGAGCGGCTGGGCCCGTGAGCCATGGCCGCTGAGCCTGTGCATCCGGAGCCTGTGCTCCGCAAAGGGAGAGGCCACAACAGTGAGAGGCCCATGTACCGGAAAAAAAAAAAAAATAATAATAATAAAATAAAATAAAATAAATAAAAAGGGTTGCTTGGATAAGTAGAGGTTTGAGAGACAAGCAAGAGCTGGGGCAAGGTTGAATGATAAGGTTTGTCTCCTGCACAAGGCCAACCCTTCAAGACAGGGAGAGGTGGCTGTTTCAGCTAATGCATAGAAACCAACACAGAGAACCAAGCAAAATAAAGACACAGAGGAATATGTTCCAAATGAAAGAACAAGATAAAACCTCAGGAAAAAACCTGAATGAAATGGAGATAAGTAAATTACCTGATAAAGGGTTCAGAGTAATGGTCATAAATATGCTCACTGAACTCAGAAGAATGAATGAATACAATGAGAACTTCAACAGAGAGATAGAAAATATAAGAAAGTACCAAACTGAAGTCACAGAGCTGAAGAATTCAGTAAACACACTTGTTTATAACCACACTTCCTCATGAGGTAAAACTTTTTCTGCTTTGAGCATTTACTGACCTATTTCTGGGACACAATCTTTGGAGAATATATTTGTTGATCACCAACTTACCATATTCCTAGAACTGTATAGATGTGATGGTCACTATACACATGGTCACTGCCCTCAAGGGCCTCACAATCTAGTGGAGGAATAGGACTCATTGGAAAAGAGGCATCTGGACCAGGCTAATCTGATAACTCTTGTTTTTGAGCGGTTAATACCTCCCAGAGCTACTGTTCTCACTCATAGACTCAGTCGACTCTGCGTGCCTTATTTCTGAAGTGCTTTCTCAGTCTTCACAAAGAAAAGAGCATTATAGAGCCAAGACCCAAGTGGCCCAAATTTCCATCTGTGAGGGAGTTGGGTGTTGTTGAAAGTCAAGGTGGTCATAGGTGTTGGTGAAGAAACCTGCAGGAAGATCCAGAAGAGCATAACTCTGTGATGCTTAGGAAGTACCAACAGTCAAAGTAGGGAGCTGAAGCCAGGAGTTACAAACTGGGCAGAAACTGGGGGGAGGGGAAGCAGCCTAGAGATATGGGCAAGTGCTGTGGAAAACCTGCCTAGTGCCTTCAGTGACCCTTTCCTGGCATTTGGGCAGGTCTGTATCAAGACACAGGGTTGGGGCAGACAAACAAATAATATAAATATGGCAAATCTGTTAGGGTAGATTTTAGTTGCATGCAGAAAATTTAACTAACAGAGGCTTAAACAAATAGGGGTTCTACTTACCTACTCAGAGTCACTATGTGACAAGCCAGACCCATCATCTTGCTCCTGCTTCATTTCTCTCTTTTGCCAAACCATGAAGAGGGAATACAATGTTATGGGGAGACAGGGGAAAGTGGTTCAAATGTTATGTCAGTCAGTTCTCATCTTGTCCCCCAGAACTTGGCCAGGACTGTTGGTTGCAAGTAACAGAAACTCAACTCAAACTAATTTGTATATAAAAAGAGATTTTATTAGATCACCTAACAGAAACACCAGGGTGCTAATGGGTTTCAAGCAAGGTCATCAGGCATCTCTTGTCTTCTTCTTCTGTAAGCTCCTCTCTCTACATTATTGCTCCTCTCCCAGCATTGTGGCAAAGTGGTCATGGACAGCTCTAGGCTTACATCCTACCAGTTGAAAACCTCCAGGTGCAGGAGGGGGCTTCTTTCTCTGTAGCCTCTCATTGCCTGGCTTGAGCCATGTGAGCATCCATGAACCAATCACTGCCCTCTGGCTGTTCAGCCCCAGCACACGGGCTGCTGTCTACAGTGGAGGGGTAGGATCTGCCCCATCCATAGTTCATTGGTTGAGGGTTGGTGGGTCCTCAAGGGAAAATGGGTGCTGCAACCAAGAGAAGGAGAAGTTAATGGTGGGCGGGCAAAACCTACCTCTGTGATAATAAAAGAGCCTTTCCCATAGCCCACTTGTGGTAAGGATTGTGTGGGAGAATACACACAAAAAAGAGCTATATGTAATTACCTATTGTTTCCCAAGATACTCAGACTTGTGTCCTTTTTGGTGGTGCCCTTTTTTTTCTCATCCTCAAATTCAGCTTACTTGGGTAATAATGTATTTTGAAATTTTAACAATTATTTAGTAACATTTCAGAAGTAGTAACTTTCACAGAAGAATCCAGATTTCTGACTGTCTTTGAAAAGTTGAAGGTCTGGCAACTACCGACTGTGCCAGGATGGGGATTCCCACTCACAAGGGGCAGGTACTGCTCAGTCTTCCCCCAGCCTGGCCTGGGGCGACATCAGAATCCTCTTCCTGTCTTCATACCCTCATGTGGTACCACTCTTTTCTGGGACTGTCCTGCATCCTGCCTGGTACCCTCCCTTCCATGCCTTTGTCCAGAGGTCTTTCCTCTTCCTCCCTAGCAATCTAAATCCCATCCATCCTTGAAAGCTAATTAAAGTAACCAGGACTCCCTCAAACCTCCTCTAAGCATGCCGTCTCTCACAGAGCCCTCTCTTCTACTCTTCTATGTGAGGACATCCAGTGACAACCAGAATGGCACAAGCTGTGAGTCCCAAGTAGTTGTGAGTGCAGAAGGGAGCCACCGCACCATACAACTCATGAGGATATATAATGAAAGGGCAGAGGCAGGCAATTATGCCATCCCTGAGATGAGAGAAGATAAATTGGAATTGACCTGGCAAGGAAATTGAAAAATGTATTTATCCTCTCTTTTGAAGTCAACTTCTATACCTTATTTATAATTCAAAACGTAGGAACACACAAAATGTGCTCCCTTACTGCGACCAGCTTTTTAAAACATTATATTGATGGTACTGCTTAGTTTCAGAAGTAAAAATGTCAAGGTAGTTGGTGCTCAGGGTTTACTCTGCAGCCGTAAAGGAGGCTGGTGAGTAGGAATTGTGGTAAAGCTAGGATGAGAAGATGAGAAGTGATTCCCTTTGACTGAAGGACAAATGCTTCTACATTTTGTTTCAGTTCCCTAGTACAGTAAAATAGCATTTAGAGATGGTATTCCGAGAGCTAATATTAGACTAATTTAACCTATGAACATCACATCAGTGTCGTCAAAGGGGAGTTCGTGTGTAATGTAAACACTTTTCTATGATTCAGAGAGTAGCATGGCTCCACCATTAAAATGGGACCTAATGAAACTTAAAAGCTTTTTTGCACAGGAAAGGATACCATAAACAAGACCAAAAGACAACCCTCAGAATGGGAGAAAATATTTGCAAATGAAGCAACTGACAAAGGATTAATCTCCAAAATTTATAAGCAACTCATGCAGCTCAATAACAAAAAAACAAACAACCCAATCCAAAAATGGGCAGTAGACCTAAATAGACATTTCTCCAAAGAAGATATACAGATTGCCAACAAACACATGAAAGAATGCTCAACATCATTAATCGTTAGAGAAATGCAAATCAAAACTACAATGAGATATCATCTCACACCGGTCAGAATGGCCATCATCAAAAAATCTAGAAACAATAAATGCTGGAGAGGGTGTGGAGAAAACGGAACACTCTTGCACAGTTGGTGGGAATGTAAATTGATACAGCCACTATGGAGAACAGTATGGAGGTTCCTTAAAAATCTACGAATAGAACTACCATATGACCCAGCAATCCCACTACTGAGCATATACCCTGGGAAAACCATAATTCAAAAAGAGTCATGTACCAAAATGTTCATTGCAGCTCTATTTACTATAGCCAGGACATGGAAGCAACCTAAGTGTCCATCAACAGATGAATGGATAAAGAAGATGTGGCACATATATACAATGGAATATTACTCAGCCATAAAAAGAAACGAAATTGAGTTATTTTTAGTGAGGTGGATGGACCTGGAGTCTGTCATACAGAGTGAAGTAAGTCAGAAAGGGAAAAACAAATACCGTATGCTAACACATATATATGGAATCTAAGAAAAAAAAAGTCATGAAGAGCCTAGGGGTAGGATGGGAATAAAACACAGACCTACTAGAGCATGGACTTGAGGATATGGGGAGGGGGAAGGGTAAGCTGTGACTAAGTGAGAGAGTGGCATGGACATATATACACTACCAAACGTAGGGTGGATAGCTAGTGGGAAGCAGCCGCATAGCACAGGGAGATCAGCTTGGTGCTTTGTGACCACCTAGAGGGGTGGGATAGGGAGGGTGGGAGGGAGGGAGACGCAAGAGGGAGGAGATATGGGAACATATGTATATGTATAACTGATTCACTTTGTTGTAAAGCAGAAACTAACACACCATTGTAAAGCAACTATACTCCAATAAAAATGTTAAAAAAAAATGTAGCAATTTAGAGTAATAGCATTGTATGACATGACTGGCCTCTCTTTTTTGATCCCGAAATTTTAAAAAAAGAATGAAATATAGTGTAGTATGCTTTCAAGTAAGTAAAATTGTTTTCATATATGTAGACAAGGATAGTAAGGTAAATATCCAAAAATTAAAATAGCTTCTGTATTAAGGCAGCGAGTGGGCTTAGATGATTTTAATACACATTTTAAACATATTTAATATTATCACATTTTCTTGTCAATTAAAACAAGAAGAGGATATCCATCTACTTGGAAGGAAGGAATATTGTCTTTTTAATCTCTGACTTAAGGAAAACTGATATGTCACTTTCCAGATTCCTTAGAACTAGGATGGGGAAGGGGATGCTTTAAATTCTTTGCAGACCTCACCTGGGTTTTGCCCAGCATCGTTGTTTTTTAAAGGTTCCGCGCTGCCCCCTGGTGTTCAACAAGCTAAATTGTAATGTCTCAAATGCCTACTACATTTTCTTTCTATATTTTCTGAATAATCAAGGCAATTAAAAAGGGGGTGGGTGGCTGGGAGAGGAATACCTGTAGTCCTATAATCGTGTGGGTATCTTATGGGTTGTCAGTATTTTCTATTTTTTAAATTACTTTAAAAATGTCACGCGTTTTTAAGCCCTTATGCACAGGTTTACAGGCTTTAGGTGCCGTAAAGTGGCAGAACTTGTCAGCAGGGCTCTGGGAGTTGCCCAATGCTTCAAGCACTTTGGATGGCGTGGAAATCAGCTGTCCAAAATGTGATATGCCCTTAATAAAATGGATCCCAGAAGAAACAACGGGATTACCAAATTCAGGCACATAATCTTACAGGACCCTCTCTGCGATTCTGTTTAAAATCTTTAAACCAAAGGAAAATAAATAAATAAGGGTGCATTTTGAGCAGACATTGCATAAGAAAATAGTGACCACATATGACCCAATGCAAGAAGCTTCTGGCCTCTCAGTAAGGGCCCCAGAAGCTGAAGGTTCATAGTTTCAGGGAAATTGGCCTCTGATCCCAAGGTTGTTTCACTGTAGCTTCTGGACTTTTCCTTGAGCATTATAACTCACAGAGCCTTAATAAATTAGGGAACACATACAAATTCAATAATGTGGTAGCATTAACGTGTTCTTTGTGTCCTCTGACTGTTGAGAACTGATGGTCTTTGAACCGTTCTAGCCAAATGAAAATAAATCAGTTTGTTTATACAGAAACACCTTTAGTGACTTTGGTTGTATGTGGAAGAATTATAGAAGATCAGATGCTTCCAGAAGTCAAAAAGAGATGGTGATAGAATCAGTGAAACCATTTAAAACTATTCTAAAAAGCTGAATCCTGACAGTTGGTCTTCATGTCAGGCTAACCCCCAGGAGAAAATAGATTCTGTTCCCTGATTACATGTGGAAATCTAGATCTTAACCTCAAAGATTAGAAGCTAGTTCACATGGAAAAAGAAATCACGTAGCTTTCACGAAGAAGAGGTTTCTATTAGCCAAATCAGAAGATGACACTTTTGGGATAATAATCACAGGAAATAAAGAGCTTCCTTGGGTGAAATCTCAAGAAGCCACCTAATCAAGAGTTACTTTAATTTTCTGAATAGTACATAATACTTTCAAATATTTTGTCTTCTCTGTCCATTTCTTTACTTATTTATCATACAACACCAGTTTCCTTCCACAGTATGTAAAATCCATGACCGTAGGTCTCTTACCTGACATGTGCCCAGAGCAGACCCACTGCATTTGGCCATGCAGATTACACTAACACCACAGAACACCCCTCACCTTGAGGTCTTTGTGAATGGACCCCCCTAGAGCAGCCCTGTAGTCTCTGCCCAGAGCAAAGCACTGACCCTGGCACAGAATGGTCCTTCAACAATGATGTATTGAGTAAATGAATAAGTGATACGTCAGCCTATTTATTATTCTCACTTGAAAAAAGGATGAGAAGTTGAAAGATTTTGTGTCCCATAAATCAAAGCATGTACATTTACATGTGCAAACTAGTTTCACTTTGATGGATGACTTTTTCTGACTAAGTTGATTCTTGGAGACTGATTGAGCTCAGGCAAGTCTGTAAAAGTCGAACCAGTAACATAGACAGTCCAGGTCTTCTGATTTCCCTTGTCATGTTCTAGGTGTGTCAGTTTCCCTGTCCCCATAGCCAATTCCTTCAGACTCCTTGTGCTTTGCCGAGTGTGTGGCCGGGGAGTGACGGTGTGTGCGCTCTTTTGTTTTTGTTTTTGGTTTTTTTGGCAGCATTCAGCGAGCGTGGCGCGAGTGCCTGCAGCGACAGGACCCCCTGGAGAAGAGGAGCCCATCCCCACCTTCCGTGTCCTCAGACAAGCTGAGCAGCTCCGTCAGCATGAACACCTTCTCGGACAGCAGCACACCTGTGAGTACATGTCTCCTTTTCATGACTTGGTTGGCCAATCACCTGGGCTCCAGGGCTTTGATTCCAAGAAAGAAATCTTGGGATGTGAGCAGGTGGTTTGTGATAGATCTACAAGTTGCTTGTTTGCTATGCATGAACCCATGGTGAGGGTTTTGTCCTCTCAAAACAGACATGATTCATAAACACACAGTGAACTTCATCAAGTCTGAGGGAATCGATTGCGTTTGAAATCAACCTAAACTGCTCGTTTGTGTGTTGGCATTCCTCCATTACGGAGAATATCTTTTTACTTTTCTCTATAATAGCGTGTTCCTTTTAGTCTGTGTCAGTGGCATTTTGTGGTGAGAACAGGATAGAGGATCAGCTTGGTTATAAGGATTTTAAAGAGAACCTTCACAGGAAGAATTGAAAGGGGTCATGAATTCAGGGGTTGCATCTCAAAGGCTTTTGGGGCCAGATAAGTAACCCATGTGACTGTTGGGGGTTGAATTGTGACTGGCTCACTGAACCAAGGTGTCACCTAAAGGCGCAGCCCCCCTCGGCTCCTGCAAGTATGTTGCCAGGTGGGGAAGCAGAAAAGACGTTGCCAAAGGTCATTTTCTTTCTTCATAAGATGCCAGAAATCCAGATTTTTAAATGTTGGCAACCAGTAAGAAATTTTAAATATAAATAGACCATATGTGCAGACCACAATTGTCCCGGGTCCACCAGTTTATGTGTTAGGAAATAAATGATCAGGCAATTGTAATGCAGAATTGTGTGGATTTAGCCATTGTGATCGTACTGAAAGAAGTTAGGAAGAGAAATGAACTATACAAGTATATTATTTAAAAAAAAAAAAAAATCTTCCTTGACTACTTTGTAATCATGTTTATTTGGTTGTGAAAAAGGCTTCCCAACAGCCAAAATAATGCGTTCACATTGGGATCAAGCAAAGGTTACTTTGAAATGTTTTCAGATGATTGTGTTGCATATTCCTTAATTTATGACTTTATCTAGTTGTGGATTCTAAAGAGGGAGCAGTAAGTTCAGCTTATGGCTGTGCCAATAACAATGGCAGAAGATCTATTTTTAGCTGACAGCAGAAATTGAATCCTTAGTGAATCTGCACTTTTCAAAGACAATTGGCGGGGGGGGGCAATGTGTTGTCTTAACTGGCCTCACTATCACTAGAGGGCGCTCACGAACCACTTTGGAAAACGTCTGAGTTTAGTAAAGTTTGTATTTAGCTTGTGATTTGTGAGTGAAAAAGTGTGAAAATTGAGTGTCTAGGATGCCTTCGCTGTGAATGTCAGTAGAAGGTACAAATTAAATGACTCTGAAGACTGTATTTGAATGATGGAAATTGAGTATCAGAAATCACTGTGCCCGTGAGTTGAAGGTTTGGGTTTACTACTGCCTTTGTACTTTCTCAGTCCTAATTCCGGACAATATCAACTGTCTAGTGATATCTAACCGTTTTAGTGTTGCTTTAGGGCGGTTGTCCTTTTGGCTTATTGAAATTCTGGAAGAATCTATCTTTGCTTTATATTTATGCTGCCACACCGCTTTGGTTCTAGCACCTCAAGTGATTTTGTGCATAAATGCACGTTCTTCCCCCTTGTGGGTCATCACGTTTATGTATATCTTTGCACAGCTTTGCTAACAGTTTTACCTTATTTAATTTAGCCTAGCCTCCAGGTTCCTTGAGGTTTCTTGATAAAGGAGATTTCCTCCCTCGAGTGTCCCCAGCAATCTGGTTTCCCACAAGGTGTGTCAGACTGAACTGGGGATGGCACCCTGCTCCACCACCGCGTCATCATGCTTTATCTCTGTGCTCATGGGACAAAGATGACCCTATTCCATGTGTGGAAGTCTGGCTCACTCCTGATCACCTACAAACAGTGAGAATCAAAACAAGATTTCAAAAAACATTACTGGAATTAGCTTCAGAAAGCAAGCAGACCCTGCCCAGAATTCTAATAAGGTTATTAATTAGAAGAACAGCTTTGGTATTGATGATGGCAGTGGTGTGACGCTAAATGTACAAAATAAAGTATGAAAATACAAGATATTGGGACATTCCCAAGCCTCTCGTTTGTCAGGCAGGTAAAATACCCAAGCCATAATTGTTTAAAACTTTGTGCGTAGTTGTGTGGAGCTACTGTAACTAGCTAAGGTTGTTTTTATCTCCTATGATTATCCCTTTGCTGAGGCCTTTCAAGAAGATTCATTCTTATATCTTTCGTTGGTCGCAGCCCCATGAAAGGAAAGTGACTCTGCTCTACCTTGACTGGCCTGCCAGACCCAGTGATGAGTAGATGAGTAGACCTCAAGTTTATGGAGGGGATAAGGATGACCTCCCGCTCACCTTGGCTAAGCCTGTCATAAAGAGATGAGCTTCCTCTAATAATCAGAAAGTCCTTTGGAACTTCAGGGTTAAAAGCCTTCAGTCCAAGTCAAATGTTCTCAATGAGGTATATCCCTAGGCAATTCTCCAGGCCCCTGACTTCTACTAGATCCCCTCCAGCTTGTTGAACCTCAGCCCTCTTTCTCTGGGCTTGATCTATCATGGTTGCTTCCTAGACCATTGTCTGTCTTCTCGAATCTGATCAGCTGCCTGTCTCGTCCTAACCCTCTACTAACCTCTGACACAGCCTCAGTTGAAGGCCAGTCTGCCCTTGCGTAACCCGTGGGCCTTACCAGCTGCTCCACCCACCCCCATGCCTATAATAACTGCAATTACTGCTCATCCTAGCTGTCTGCCCCAGGCATATGCTGCATGGGAAGCCAGCAACCTGATCTGGGGGAGTCCCTGTGCTGAGACGAGAATGATGTTTTTGCATGCTCCTGTTCTCTTTTGGCCAAGCATAATAGTTAATGTAATTCTTAGAATATTTTTGCCGTGAAATAAATAGCAAGAGTAATGTTTCAGTATGAGCTCTCAAATTCATCTTAATAGGAGCTGAGCACTTGTTATGTGGCAGGCACTTCGCTAATGTTTTCCGTGGATTATTTTGTTTAATCCTCTCTATGACCATATGAAGGAGGTACTGTTATTATCTCCATTTTACAGATGATGAAAATGAGAGTTAAAGAGAACTTGCCCTGGGTTACTGTTTGGGCTGGAGCCTGCATGGTTCACTATTCTACTATATTGTACCACTTGAAAGTAAGCCTGCATTTAGATATGGTCAAGCAGTGAAAGAGATAACCAATGCATTAATGCATTTCTAAGACTATTTTACAATTTAGTAGGTATAAACAGTGAATGGAATAATTGAAAAAAAATCCTCATTTGGTTTTATAAATTGCCTCAATTCAGTGCTCTTTGATTAAAACCTCAAAACTCAGCTGCTCAATGCCAAATTAAAGAGCAACAGAAGGGAAGATAATACTGTTTTGTTAGCAATTTGCATATCAAGTGCCCTTATACCACAGTGTGTCATGTGGTAACAGAAAAATTTGTTTTAGAAATAGCAATTTTGAATAGCAACTGTTATTAAGAAATGGAGCTTGTGGGTATCAAAGTGAGAAGCAAAGAATAACTTTTTTTTAACCGTAAAAATATTAGTTATTGAATAGAGGACAACACTGGAAAATGCTTTGTGTTTTTATTAATCAATTTCATGTGACCAAATACTTATTGTTTTAGTTCCCAGCTTCAAGAAATCTGTAATTTGTTTAATAGGATGTCATGGAAAGAAAGTATAGCATGGGTGTGTAAACCATTAGATTTATACTTTTTAAAAAATCATTAGCATATCCCTGCAGATAAATCCAGAAAAATCTCTGGATTGTTTGGGGACATTCTTAGTCCCATTTGGTTTGAATTGATTTCATAAGCCTGGGTCTCCCTTCCTTGCCACGCCCACTTTTCCCGTTGGTTCGCGTACTATTATGGTCTGGCCTGTAGGGGGCAGCGTGGCTCATGGAATGAGGCCCTGGCTTGGTAAGAGGACCTGACTTAAAACCTGTCACTTTTTGTGAGTCTAAGATGTATCCATTGAGAGGCCCTTCTTCATCTGCAAACTGAAAATAATACCCACCTCAGAGGTGGATTGTTATTGCTGTGAAGATTAGATGGCACTACATATGTAAAACAGCACAGAGCCTGGGACCCCAAAGTCTCTCAGTAAATGTTAGTCGATTCTGAATCCGCTCTTGAAAACACTCCATGCATTCAAAACACTGTGGAAAACTTGTGAAGAGCAGAGGTGAAATTTTTACCTGGATTTGCACTGAGGAGGCCAGGGATGCACAGAGCCTGTTTCTGATTCACTGAATGAATCTATGAGAATCAAACTGTGTCCTAGAATATATGTATATATATATATATATATATATATATACACATATATTAATGTATACATATGTTCAGAGTATATATGTATATATGTGTATGTTCTGAGATCGGAGCTGTACTTACAAAAGAAATTAAGCATTTATTTTAGTGTTGCTCCTTTAAAAACTAATTTTCAAGGTCGAAAGGTTAAGTCAGGTGCAAGTACTTTTGCCTCTAAATGGGTTGGCCTCTTCTGAGAGACCACACCCACATACATAGTAGAAGAAAGCCTAGACTATTCTCCTCACTTCACACCTTGGGAAAAAGAGATGGGAGCATCCACAGCATGTCGGGGAGAACAGAGTTACACCTCTCAGGCCGGTCACGTCAAAGCCTTGTTTCACTCCTGGTCAGGAAGAATTACAGTTCTTGTAATCCTTGAGCAGTTTCTGTAATTCTTATAATTCTTGAGCAGGTTCAGGAGCAGTGGTCTGGGCCAGCTCAAGACCCTGTTACGCCAGTTGTCCTGGAGAGAAGCCGTGGAGCCCTCATATTTATGGGGTTGCCGGAGTAGTCCTGGCTTTTAGTGACAGTAGCTGGGTAGCCAGCAGCGGGTAGCCAGGTGACCTACCACACCTCCCCAAGTACACCACCAAAAACCAGGACCGTTCCTACACAGCAGGTGCGCCTATATTCAACATGCTTAATTATCCTCAAGTTCTATTGCCCTTTTTGAGATTTACAACCTCCAGGCTTTAAATACATCGGGAAAAATTTAGTGACTAAAGGGAGAAAGTCTTCTTTCAAAGTCGTACTTGTTTTGGGAGGAAACTCAAGCCCTAAAAGAGGATTTCCTGGGACCACCCCCCCCCCAATACAATCCTGAGAGCTGCAGAATTATAGAGAATGTAAGCCTTGTGCTACTTAATAATTTAATAACCTAGCTTTTCCAGGTCAGGGACAAGTTACAGTATTATGCCCTGCTGTTATAAATTTAGGTCCCATGAGTTCTAATGTTTCAGCACCCAAGCTCTATCTAACGTCTAGCCTTTCAGACCCTGAAATTGCACAATTTTTTTGCCAATCTTTTTGTCCCAAATTTTGGTTCAGAGAATATAGTAATCATATGTAAAAAGAGAAGACTT
Organism: Kogia breviceps; assembly: GCF_026419965.1. Taxonomy (NCBI): domain Eukaryota; kingdom Metazoa; phylum Chordata; class Mammalia; order Artiodactyla; family Physeteridae; genus Kogia; species Kogia breviceps. Next base: position 44,728,563 of record NC_081314.1, read on the forward strand.
CTTGGTATTTACATGGAGGTAAATACATTTCTCTTTTCTTCAAACCAGAGTCTTAGAGAACAAATGTTTTCTTTTCCAAAGTTTTAGAAATTATATAATACATAACCATATATTACAGTTTGAATAAAATGGAATTGTACAAAATAATATCCTGTTTTTAAAATAATTTATTTTATTGAAGTATAGTTGTTTTACAATGTTGTGTTAATTTCTACTGTACAGCAAAGTTATTCAGTTATACATATATATATTCTTTTTCATATTCTTTTCCATTATGGTTTATCACAGAATATTGAATATAGTTCCCTGTGCTATACACTAGGACCTTGTTGCTTATCCATTCTATATATAATAATTTGCATCTACTAAGCCCAAACTCCCAGTCCATCCCTCCCCCACCCCCTCTCCCTTGGCAGCCACAAGTCTGCTCTTTATGTTTGTGATTCTGTTTCTGTTTTGTAGATAAGTTCATTTGTGTCATATTTTAGATTCCACATATAAGTGATATAATATGGTATTTATCTTTCTCTTTCGGACTTACTGAACTTAGTATGATAATCTCTAGGTCCATCCATGTTGCTGCAAATGGCATTATTTCATTCTTTGTTATGGCTGAGTAATATTCCATTGTATATTGTACCACATCTTCTTTATCCAGTTATCTTTAGACGGACATTTAGGTTGTTTCCATGTCTTGGCTATTGTAAATAGTTCTGCTATGAACATTGGGATGCATGTATCTTTTTGAATTACAGTTTTCTCCAGATGTATGCCCAGGAGTGGAATTGCAGAATCATATGGCAACTCTATTTTTAGTTTTTTGAGGAACCTCCATACTGTTTTCCTTAGTGGTTGCACCAATTTACATTCCCACCAACAGTGTAGAAAAATTACATTTTACCTCTTCTCCATCCTCTCCAGCAAAAAATAATATCTTTATACCACAAACACTCTCCTCTTTGCGTATTTGAATATTGGTTGATAATGTTGATTTCTTTTTCCAAATCATCCTTTTGACTTAGTGATTTGAGGACATTTTTCTTGATAGGTTTAAAAATGAGCATGTTGTTTAGGTTTGAGGATTAAAAAAATTATTTTGTAGCGACTGCTAACATTGAACATTTCCTGAGTTCAAAATTATATGCAAAATTGACAATTCCCTATTTGATAACTAACTCATTCATCCACAGTAATATAATAAATCCTCTTAAGTGGTCTCAAAGTCATTAACCTAGGAATTCAGGTGCAAAAATCTAGGCGCTAAGTACCTCACTGTACACAAAGAGGGTTGAAAAAGAATTTGTTCTCTTTGCAGTTTTCCTTAAGTCCAGTCTCAGCATTTGTCCTCACATAGATCCTATCCTTATTCTACAGCTTAGGTGAGATAAAGTGTTGAATCCCTAGTTTAGACCCAGTTGCACCTTCTGTTATAAAATCTAGTTTCATCATTACAAATCAGCGTTTCACTCTTTGAATGAGTATGAAAGATGCTTTAGGATCCAAGGAGAAGTTGGATGTGGTGAAACTGGAGTGAGATCTACCACTGTATTCCTTTGTTTTCTTGGAAAGCTATTGGCCTAAGACTCTTTAGGATGTTCTTTTTGTAAATAAGACATCTTGGGTGGGGAGGGGAGTTATTCACATCCTTGGATTAGGTCAACATCATTTGTTCACTCATTCAACAAATGTTGAGTGCCTACTATGTGCTGGCCCTTTGCTAAGCACTGGAGGTAAAATGATCACCCAAATACACAGAACCTCTGCCCTTGCAGAATTTACATAATTACGCAGTCATGGTTGGCAATTCTTGTAACAGATGTACTGACACTTAGAGGAGATCCCCAATAACATTTCATTGATTAATTATATAGATGTTTAGGTATTATTAGTAACAAAAATCTGACTGCTGAAACATCTTCTAGAGCAGAATTTCCCAAAATGTGGAACCTGGAATACTAGTCTCACAGGTTATTGATAGATGTTAATTGGGGGAAAGGCGAAATAAGCTTATTTATTTACTTCAGGACTTCTTAGAGCCTTACTAAGCTAATACACATTTTGAATTTGCAAGATGGGGACCACTGTTTTCATGTTTCCTAAACTTCTTTGACTCATTAAGAGTCACATCTTATTGGACTACTGATCTGTGGAACACTTCGGGAAATACTATTCTACAGTTAGTAGTTGTTGAAGAAAAGTGCCAAGAAAAGTGCCACTTCTAAGTGGCTCAATTATAAAATTAAAATGAATTGAACAGTGCATTTTGAAAGCTTCTAATGAAATTTTTACACATGACATCTCCTTTTTATAGGTCTCTATTATAGAGCTGTATTATGCAAATTTTACTAAGTTAGTTCACATATAAAACTTGTTACATTAACTGGCTAGCAGGGTTTAAATAAAAAGACCAAGTCTAGTCAATGACATAACAGTGTTGGAAGATGGGGTTTTAGGGTATCAGTAAATAACTCCTTTTCTGTTCTTGATTTGGAAACATTTTGAAAGGCAAGAGATTTAGGTAGAGGGATATAAAATTCTCAGCTTTATTTCCTGTCAAAGCTGGATTTGAGGGTGGAATTTGAACTTGTGGCCATTGGGCTTTCTACTACTAAGGTTTGGATTTAAGGAATCTTATCAATCACAGGAAGCACTAGCTACTGCCAGCCTTACCCACAGATCTTGTGCAGGGACGTGGAGCCCATTAAAAAATGGAGGGAGAATGATGTGGGGTTGCCAGTGCCTTTGCCTAATCCTGCAGTTAAGGTAACTCCTTCTACCTTCCTGGAGTGGATTAAAGGGTGGAAATCAGAGTCTGGGAGTATTTAGGAAATTTCTTCTTCATGGAAATCTGAGGAGACAGGAAGAAGGGACCCTCCAACATTGCACGCTTCATGTAGCAACAATTTGGCCTTTTATTCTGATAAATATCATATATATTTTTGTACTTATCTTGATTTTTATATGATTGTATACTTTGTGATATATTCATTATCGCAGTGTTTTCTGCATAAGAATTACTTTGAAAGCTTTAGAAAAAAACACAGATTCCAGAACCATAGTAGATCTTTTGAATTAGAATATCTGGGAATTCTGTATTTTTTTTTAATGTCTTAGGTAATCCTTATTATCGTAAAGAATAGAAAACTGTGGGTTATAGAAATTGCAAAAGAATTCAATTTTATTTAAGAAACAGACATGATCACCCAGGTGATCAATATTTTTTCTAATTTGCATCTCGATATTTTTGTATTGTAAATCATGTGCCTTGAAGAGGTGCTTAAGCAAATTTTCCCTGGGTCTGATACCAAAACACCCATTATTGTTTTAATAGAATTTTCCCAGTGGCACTGATTGTGTTGAAAATTCTGTTTTCCTAGAATTTATAGTTCTTTTCTTTCTCAAAAATATAAGTACTGTGCTCACCAAGGAAGGTTTCTGTTGTTTGATCCATTTTGGTTTTTATTAAAAGAGGATACAGTCAATAGGCACTGATTAGATTAGTTTCAATTTAATCTTCACTTTGACTATGAAGATTTTTAGTTTGCATGAAGAGAGATTAGATGATTTAACTATTAGCTGACAAGAAAGTCAACTATGACTGAAAATCCTAAGTTATGATGTATGACTACATGTTGAGAAAGAGAAATATACACTACACAGAATGAAAATGGATATTTCTCATTATTATACATTCTTTAAAATATCTTTGTATACTATTTATTACCAGTTACATGTAAAAATTACCTATAGTATAGTTAAACTTTTGTTACTTTATTCAGAGCTGAAAAACATCTAGAAATAATGAGTAAAAGAAATTTCCTACCAACATTTG